>NC_139551.1:3819552-4203228 GCF_965153285.1 Podarcis tiliguerta | reverse complement strand
TATGGTCTGGCTCTACCCCTGAATGGTTAGGTGGATTTTATCAAATGAAAGATCCAGAGAGGATCACCGCCTTTTTCCAGAGAGGACCTTTTTTTAAAAAAAAAAAAACCAACAACCCCAAAATCCAAGCCTTATACCATCTGTCCCTGGGTTGAATTAAAAACACTATAGTCTGGCAACGTGAAAGCTCCCCACGCTCCGGATAAGCCCTTAAAGGCGTGCCCAACATTCTTGCCCCTTTTCCACATTGACCCTCACTCATGCACCCTTGTTTCAGAGTTAGCCTTCCTTCAGATTGACCAGTGTGAAAGGAAATGCCCAAAAGATAAGAGTTTTTCTTGAGCAGCATGGCAGGTGGGCGTGGAGCGGTCCCCCTTTTGCGAAACGGAGTCCCTGTGGCCTAACAAACCATCCCTTCCGATTCCAGTGTCCAGGCTGCGAGTGCTGTTGCTCTTACTGTCCCAAAACAGTAGGGGAGGCATTGGCAGGCTTTGTTGTGAGTGTGCAGGTTGGAAAAGATTCAGGGGGGTGGAGAAGAGGCCAAAGTGGGTCACAATCTTACTCTCCCCACCCCGTTCAGAAAGAGCTGCCTAGAGAAGGGGTGGTTCTGTGAGAGAGGAAAAGGCATTAACAGCCACCAGAAATTCTGCTACTTGAGGTTTCACATTCCCCTCTCTCTGAGGTCTCCAGAGCTGTGCAAAACAACAGACTGGAGCCTTTAATTTTTATTTTTTGTCACTGCTATAGAAGTATCCGTAGTCCCTATAAAACAGCTCTGTGCATCCTATTATTGGGTGTTTGTTTCTGCAGATCTGCTGTGCCTTTTTTCTCCGATGCAGATATGCCCTTTTCAACTGCATGCCACCCCCACCCCCCAACACACACACTTCTTCTGCCGTGTAGGGCTAAGAACCCACTTGGCTGTTTTTCTAAACTTACCTCGTGTTTTGCACCCCCCCTAATATGCAGTCACCATCTTCAGGGGTTTAGGCTCCTGAAAGCTCTACTTTGAAATATCTGCCACGCAGAGGAGGCCCACTCGACTCCCATCTCTCACCAGTCCCAGCATGGCCGGTAGCAAAGGGTCATGGGAGTTGTAGTGCAGTGCCAACACCCGGGCGGCCACAAGCTCGCCATCCACACTTTAGAAACAGTATGGATTTATGTAATGAATCTCTTGCTCCTAAAATGCTTTGTTGAGAACAAAAAGGTGACATAGGGCCAACTGTCTGGTCATAGAGCGGGCGAGACAATACAAACCCCCAGTGGGGTAAAGAAGGTTTGTGTGTTCAGAAAACCAAAACCTTATCTCTGCGGTGTGGTGTGTCCTTGCTGGCATTATCTTTGCACTCTTCCTTCCTCTTCTTCGGCTGCATGTTATCTGCTTGTGGTAAGTGAAAGAGCCAGCTCCAAGCATCGCCCTCGTCCCCACGTGTTAGTGATGGTCTTACCGGCTGTGTGTGTGAGAGAGAGACGGACATCTAGCAGCCCTGTGCTAAAATGAGAGTGTAGTGATATTGGGAGGGTGACAGGGTCCCTGTTGTGAAAAATAGGGAGAAGTCTTGGCTCTGATAGGCATGGGTGGTTTCTCTGCCCATCAGATGGTGGCAGATGGCAGCATGGTGTCCACCCGAAAGGGTCTGTGTGTGCTCCTGCAACGCTGCCGGCAGCCATTTCCCTCTAGCTCGTAGTGCTGTTTCGTTGTGCTCTTGTGGTGGTTCAGTCCAGAAATGTGGAGACGTTCACATTTCAAACAGCCTCTTTGCTTGCTTGCTCGCTCGCTTGAATGTGCTTCCCTGGTGTGGAGTCGGCAGTCTGCCACACCAGCAGAGTTGGGGAGTCTGGGAGCTTTAGATTTCCCAGGTGTCCCTTTCTCTCTCAACCTTACAAAGCTCAGAATGGCCAGCCCTTCTTACATCAGCAGTAAAATGGAGGTGAACTTGAGAGAGGGTTTTTTGTCCTAAGGGGACGGAGGGAGATACCCACGTATGCACAGAATTTCGGAGTCCACGGTTTTGACGGTACAAGCTAGTTAAAGGGGAACTGCCGTGTTGAGTCCCTCTCCCCCAGAGATGATATGGGCAGGGTGGGTGGGGGATGGCAGATCAGCAGTGGAATCCTGTGTCTCTCTTGTGGACAGTTTCAGGGAACCCTTCATCACATGTGCAGAAGCACACAGGCCAGGCTGTCGAGTTGTGGGGTACACCCCGCTGCCAGAGGGTGGGTGGGAGTTGTAGTTCAAAACATCAGGAGGGCACCAGCTTGGTGAACATTGGTGTGCAAGCAGTGTTAGAAACTCAGATATATATAAGCTATGTACTAAATGGGCTCCTTACGCCAAGGTTGCAGTTGCAAAACCAAATGCCTAGTTGCCATTTTGGGGCAAGGTGGCTCTAAAGGCTTTGATTCTCAGTTAAACATCTGGCTAGTCCAGATGACAACCTTGAGCTAGGTGAAGAGCTTTGAGAACCTAGAAGAAAAGACCCAGGAACAGTCCACATATATATTGGCCTATTCTGACCGCTTTTTCTTAATGCTGCCTGTGCCTTCTCGGTAGTGGCGCTCGCCCTGTGGAACGCCCTCCCATCAGATGTCAAGGAAAGAAACAACTATCTGGAACCAGTCCTGTTTAGGAAAGTTTTTAATGTTAGATCTTTTATTGTGTTTTTAATATTCTGTTGGGAGCCGCCCAGAGTGGCTGGGGAAACCAAGCCAGGTGGGTGGGGTATAAATAAATAAATTACTGCTGCTGCTGCTCAGGCTGCACAAAAAAGACATCAGGTTCCAGAAATCCATTCTGATTGTGTATTAGTGTCTGAAAACATGCCCAGATCCCCATATGGTAGAGATGTCAGGTGCCATCCTGGTACTCGGGTATCTTCCCTTGGTCGCAAGTGGCCGACAGCCAGGTGCAAAGGCAAATTTCAAACTGTAGGTGTCTTTAGGCAGGCAGGGGTGGCGAGTTGGGAATGCATACGCCAATCATCCAAAACTGGCTTTCTAATCTTGTTTTTTTTTTTTTCCTCTTTCCCCCCGTCTTGCTTCCATCTCCCTGAAGATGACGATGGAGGGTCTGCACCACTGTGAGTATCAAGGCACAAACACGTACCCCTTCCTCCTGCCCAACCCCCCCCCCCCCTCTCATTGGTGGGAAATGGTATTGAAAGGGGCTGAAGCCTGCAGCCTCTTGGAGGAGCTGCATAGTTTCTGGCAAAGCACACAGTTCTATCGGTTGGTTCTTCTCTCTTCATTTTTATTTCTAAACTGCCTAGAGGCATTGGAAAAAGCAGGGGGAGAGAGAGGAGCTGGACTAAACAGAGAGCTGCATCTCTCCAAAGATCATCTAGCAAGGCTGGTGTATGCTTGGCGTGAAAGCTGATAGCATAGCTGGGATGGCAGGTCTAGGGAAGAGAAGGTTTTGGGGAGAGAAGAGCCAGTCCCTTCATGGGCTGCTGCCAGGTTTAATCAGCGATCGCTAAATAGGAGTCAGACCCACCAGCCCGCATGCAGTATTTGTTTCCTAAGAGGCTGGGAGCCCTGCACTTTCCATGGGAACCTCTAGCCCAGTTGCTTAGAGCATGGGTAGGCAAACTAGGGGCTGGATCTGGCCTAGCTGCCTTCTAAATCCAGCCCGCGGACATTCTGGGAATCTGTGTGTTTTTTCATGAGTAGAATGTGTCCTTTTATTTAAAAGGCTGGGTTATTTGTGGGGCCTGCCTGGTGTTTTTACCTGAGTAGAATGTGTGTTATTATTTAAAATGCATCTCTGGGTTATTGTGGCGCCTGCCTGGTGTTTTTACCTGAGTAGAATGTGTGTTATTATTTAAAATGCATCTCTGGGTTATTTGTGGGGCAAAGGAATTCGTTCATTTTTCCCCTTCAAAATATAGTCCGGCCCTCCACAAGGTCTGAGGGACAAAGTTTGCTGACCCCTGGCTTAGAGCGTGGTGCCAAGATTGCAGCTTTGATCCCCATATGGGACAGCCGCATATTCCCGCATTGCAGGGGGTGGGACAAGATGATCCTTAGGGCCCTTTCCAACTCTGAACTCTGAACCAACATCAGGTGCGGTGATTCCATGCCCATCCTGGAAGTGTAACCATGTTGTATGAAGAAGGACTTCCTTTTGTGGCAGACCTTGGTGACTCAAATTTTGGGGGTGCCCGATGATGTGATGCCCCAGAAGCTTGGTACCTGGTGTGACTTCAGCGTTTGCACTCCCCTTATCTGAATCGTCCAACTAAGCTAGTCCCAAATTCTAGTATTATTGGGGGAGGGTTCTTGCAGGAAAGAATTTGGGTGCCTTATTTTAAGTTGGGTAGGAGGGGGCACTTGGATTTTCCTGACTTGGTGCCTTTTTGTGGCCCATCACCAAGTTTGGAGATTTCCTCTGGGTCTCACATGTCCTGTTTCTTCTCCGTTCCTTTCCCCTCCAGGAAGAGCAATGCCACAAATTATAAGGACAAGAATGTGCGCCAGAGGAACGCAAATTAAGCAGAAGGCAAGGTAGGGATGCAATCTGCGTGTCTGGAAGTGGCAGGGGTGGGGGCAAGAACATCCAAAAAGGTACCTAGCCTTTCCCAGAGATGAAAGCTCTGCTTGCTTCCTCTCTCTGGTTCTGGCTTAGGAAATGGCTCTTCCAAATTGCCTAAGCAGGGGCTTTTGTGGTGTTTATGTGTGGGGGAACTGAGTTTGAATCTCCACTTGGACATCACATGCACACACACACACACACACACACACACACCTCATAGGGTGTTCTTGGGCCTGGCACACCAGGCCAGGGGTGTTGTAAGGGGCAGAGCAAGATTACTCCCCCCCATACATCACCCTGAGAAGGGCCAAGGTAGAAAGGCGGTTGATCAGTTCCAGGGAGCTTGTGGGGCTGGCCGATGTCTGCCCAGCACGAGGAGCACTCTGCTTCAGGGCGCCCCTTGCGCCGGGCGGCAGGCTGCTATCCGCAGCGTGGGGAGCCCTGCGGGGAACTCCTGCAGGGCTCCCCACGCTGCGGATGTCTGCCCGGCACGAGGGGCGCTCTGCTTCAGGGCGCCCCTCGCGCCGGGAAGCAGGCTGCTATCCACAGCCTAGACAGCCCTGCGGGAACTCCCGCAGAGCTGCCTAGGCTGCGGATGTCTTCCTGAAGCCTGGAAAGTGAGAGGGGTCGGTGCTTACCGACCCCTCTCGCTCTCCAAGCTTCAGTGAAAGCCTGCATTCGCCCCATAGGACACACCCAGATTTCCCCTTCATTTTTGGAGGGGAAAAAGTGCGTCCTATAGGGCGAAAAATGCGTACTTTGCAGGTTCAGGAGCCAAAAAATCAAGAGTACGAAGGTGTTTGGGATCCAAGGTATGGCTGTAATAACCTAGGAGCAGAACATTCTTAGTTACTGTATATACCGTATTTTTCACTCTATAGGACGCACTTTTTCCCCTCCAAAAATTAAGGAGAAATGTGTGTGCGCCCTATAGAACAATGCAGGCTGCGCAGCTAAGCCCAAAGCCAGAACAGAGAGGTGGAGCGCTCCGTCTCACTGTATGTGCAAAGCCTCCGGAGGCTCCAAAGCCTGTCCCGGAAGCCTCAAGTCTTTGGAGCGCAGTGCGAGGTCCTGCTGCGCTCCAAAGGCTTCAGAGATCTTTGAGGCTGGCAGTGGGGGAAAGCAGCGCTTCCCCCCACTGCCAGCCCCACAACCTTGGGGGGCAGCGGGAAGGTGGCCCGCCACCTTTGCGCTGCTCCCCAACCTCTCTGAGGCTTTTCCCCGAGGAGGGAGAAGGGACTGACTGGCCGTGTCAGTCCCTTCCCCCTCCTGGTCGAAAAGGCTGCAGGAGCTGTGCACTCCTTAAAGGGTGCGTGGCTCCTGTGGGCTTTTGCGGGACATGGGGGAATGCCCCCACCGCACGCAAAAGCAGGGAAAGCGTACAGGCTGCATGCACACATGTTCCTGTGTGTGCTTCCTATGGGGCGAATGCAGGCTTTCGCTGAAGCCTGGAGAGCCCCAGCGCCAGCCCCGCCAGCTCCGGGGACAGCTGGGAGGCGCGTCTTCCCCCTGTCCCCGGACCTGGTCTGAAGGCGGGCGGCGGGGAGAAGAGCGCTTCTCCTCGCCGCCAGCTCCGGGGACAGGGGGGAGGCGCAGCGCGTCTTCCCCCTGTCCCCGGACCTGGTCGGGCGGCGGGGAGAAGAGCGCTTCTCCTCGCCGCCAGCTCCGGGGACAGGGGGGAGGCGCAGCGCGTCTTCCCCCTGTCCCCGGACCTGGTCGGGCGGCGGGGAGAAGAGCGCTTCTCCTCGCCGCCAGCTCCGGGGACAGGGGGGAGGCGCAGCGCGTCTTCCCCCTGTCCCCGGACCTGGTCTGAAGGCGGGCGGCGGGAAGAAGAGCGCTTCTCCTCGCCGCCAGGTCCAGGGACAGGGGGGAGGCGCCGCGCGTCTTCCCCCTGTCCCCGGACCTGGTCTGAAGGCGGGCGGCGGGGAGAAGAGCGCTTCTCCTCGCCGCCAGCTCCGGGGACAACTGGGAGGCGCCGCGCGTCTTCCCCCTGTCCCCGGACCTGGTCTGAAGGCGGGCGGCGGGGAGAAGAGCGCTTCTCCTCGCCGCCAGCCCAGCCAGCTCCGGGGACAACTGGGAGGCGCAGCGCGTCTTCCCCCTGTCCCCGGACCTGATCTGAAGGCGGGCAGCGGGGAGAAGAGTGCTTCTCCCCGCTGCCGGCCCCACAAGCACCTGGGGGGGAAATAAATTTTTTTTCTTTATTTCCCCCCAAAAAAACATGGTGCGTCCTATGGGGCAAAAAGTACGATAATTTTATTCTTTTTCTAAACTGCTTTGAGTTTGTTTTTACAATCAAGCGGCGTACAAATTTCATGAAATACTGTTTTTTCGCTCCATAAGACGCCCTTTTTTCCTCCTAAAAAGTAAGAGGAAATGTCTGTGCATCTTGTGGAGCGATTGCACTGGGCGACAGAGGGATCCC
Organism: Podarcis tiliguerta; assembly: GCF_965153285.1. Classification (NCBI taxonomy): domain Eukaryota; kingdom Metazoa; phylum Chordata; class Lepidosauria; order Squamata; family Lacertidae; genus Podarcis; species Podarcis tiliguerta. Next base: position 4,196,272 of record NC_139551.1, on the reverse strand, counting down.
TCAGCTACCGCTGCATTCGTGAGCTGAGGGATGCCTCCGCAGTCGGAGCCATGGCTCCCGTCCGTCGCTCACTGTGAAGCCAGCAGAGCAAGAGCCGCTGCGCAGCTTTCACTCTTGCTTTGCTAGCTTCCCAGCGAAGCAGAAGGAGGGACGGATGGGAGCAAGCAAAGCCAGAGCCGATTACATGGCTTCTCTCCCGCTTTGCGCAGCTCTCACTTTGCTTGCCCATCCCTGCTCCCGCCTCGCTGCAAAGCACCTGTCCCGGTGTCGTCTCTTTCACAGCGAGGGATGGGCAAGGAAAGTGAGAGCTGCGCTTTAATAAATATTATTTTTTAAAAAAAACAAAGTTAGAGCTGCGCAAAAGCGGGAGAGAAGCCATGTAAGTGGCTCTCACTTTGCTTGCTTTAAAGCAAGAAAAAGCCAGAGCCGCTTACATGCTCTGCGCAGAATACTTTTTTTCTTGCTTTCCCCCTCTAAAAACCCTTAAAGAGCAAAAAATACAGTAAATGAAAATTTCCTTAAAAACAGTATCAACCTGTGCCTGTAGCATGCTAAAGAGTCATACACAGTGATGGACTTACCTAATTCTACGTCTTCTTTCTCTCTTTCAGGTGACATGTCAGCTGAGCTGAGCGCTTAGGGTGTTCCTTCCAATTGTCCCATGCCATAGCACCAAGAATATCATAGCGCCCCCTGCAAAGATCAATTCACTACACGTTTTAAAAGAAAACTTAAAATCGTAGAGTAAAATCTTCCTCTTCTTTTCTTTTTTTTTTTTTTAAGGAAAAAAACCCAGTCTTTTTTTTTCTTTTTTTTTACCTACTATACATTAGCACATCCCTTTTTAATTTTTATTTCTTTAATGTAGTCCTCACAATTTGAGCCTCGGGCATTGCGGGGGACAGGACAGGAGGCGTTTTTTGGGAAGGGAAATTTGAAGGGTGAGCCGAGATCTGTCTGCCTTCCCCGCAGCCCTAAGTTGGAGACTTATTTCCCTGGCAGCAAACCACACGGGAAGCCGATCAAAGCCACACTTCACGATACAGTAGAGCAGGGCATCTCTCTCCCTCTCCCCCTTCCTAAAATGACCCTCAGCTTTGGGGAGGACACCAGACAACCAGCTGCTGGTTTGGCCGGAGAATGCAAAAAGGCAAAAGGTTTCGCCTCCTTTTCCACCTCAGCGGCTTCTGTTAGGTCAGAAAACAGCCAGCTTGAGCCCCACTGCCTTTTCTAAGACCCATAGGGAAGTCTCCCAAGAAATGTGCAACCGCTGCCCCACACGGCCACCAGCAATGGGTACCACTGCCACAACGATCCTCGCTTTTCCCAGCACCGTGGCTTCTCTAAACACCACATCCTTTTTCTTTTGGCCCCCCTTTTTGGGCCCTTGTAGCTTTCTCTGCAGTGACCCGTTTCAACACTACAAAAAAAAAAAAAAAAAACCAGAAACAAATACTGTGTGCCATGACTGCTTTTTTTAAACAAAGGGGGGGAGAGTTCATGGGGGTGAACCAATCTCTCGTGATCTGTCAAAGCTTGGAGTGGGAGCTGAGGGCATGTCACTGCTTGGAAGTTTCTCCCTTTCTGTCCTCTTAAGGACAGAAAGGGGGGTTGCTTGGGGGGCTAAGAGGGCTATTTGCAAGGTCTGCAGCCCCACCCAGCCACGACCTAAGTCTGCAACCCTGCAGCGTCCTAGAAGACAGTCACACTGTCCTGTCACCCATCCTCTTCCACTTGCTGGAAACAGCTCACCTCTTTTAAGAACAAGCTGATTTCCCTCCAAATAAAGCAGATTTACTTTTCACGCCCACGCCCCCTTTTGGTCTCTTCACCCCCTGCCGCCCCCTCTGTGGAATTGCGCATTTCTGTGACTCACCTTCCCATAAAACCACGGTAAGAGCCTAGTCCTCATGGTGCCGGGGGAAAGGAGCCGATTTAAACTGGAAGCTGCCCTAGGCGCCCCCGTTTCCCGGGGACAGTCCCCCGGATTTACAAATCAGTCCCCATACAAAATCCACAGAAGTTGAAAAGCGTCCCCGGATTCATTGAAAAAAACTTGTTAACCTTACCCTAGGCTGAGGCAGCCCATTGGCCTGTCTAGCTCTGTTGCCTGTTCTGATCTTTTGGGGGGGTGTCCTCTCTCGCAGCCTTTCCGGGGGCGGTGAAATCCCAGGAACTGTGCCTGAGTGCAAGGCAGATGAAAGGGGTAAAAGCAGCGTGGAGCTTGCCTCCCTGACCTTAGAATGGAATTTGTCGCCAAAGGGCACACCAGGTGAAGGTTTTATCCTGAGTGGATGATGAAGATGGGGGCAGACAGGGTGGGGCAACGGTGCAGAGAGGAACAGAAGCTGCCTAGCTAGGGAAGAGGAAAGTACAGTCATACCTCAGGTTACAGACGCTTCAGGTTGCTTTTGGGCTTTAGCGTCCACCGTACCTATGAAAAATCAGCACGCCTTGGGGTAGCAGCCGGGGAGACTGATGCTAAAAGAGCTTGAGGAAGACAGAGCTTTTAAAATGAGAACTAGAACCCTGGAATCAGACGTGAGGCTTAAATCGTTCAGAAGGAAAATCCCACAGAAAAGGAGCAGGGTGCGAGAGGAAAGTACAGGAGAGGAAGGTAGCCGGTCGAAAGAGGAACTGTTTACTATCTCACAAACGCCGCAGACAAAACAGGCGGAGATCTCGAGGGCTGAGAAATAGATATTTGGCTGCTGTTCCACAGAGGCAGACCGCAAGTGGGCCTTGCAAAGGATTTTAGCCCTGGGTTTTTTGGGGGGGAGAAAAGGAAGCTTCAGAACAATAACCAGGGACATCTCTAGGACCCGTTACCCTGCTTGCAAAACCAGAGGTTGTGTTTGCGTTTAAAATGCACAGCAAGAGAGAGTTGGGACTGGGAGCAGAGCAAAGACCCATCGGCCAAATGACCTTTAAAGCCTTCCCTCTGGCACAAGATTTTGACAATAACCTTATCTCCCGTTCCCATCGTCCCTCCCGTGATGCAAGCCGCATGTTTACGAGCTCTCGTCGTTCCCCAGATAGGACAACGTCCAGCTCTTGTCCCCGATGAACTCTGCATGCTCTCTGTGTATATAAAAACCATGGCTTTTGTAGAAAGCTTTGAAGCCAATTGTTAATTTAGAATTTGGGCAGGTTGTGGGGAGCATATATCCTGTGCAGGGGCGCATTCCCTTCTGCACATAGGCACATGCAAATGTTCATTGGCAATAACCTATCCCTTTCTTCCAGTGCACAGAAACATCCTAGGGCAGGGCAAACCTGAGATTTCCTTTCTTAAGGTGCAGTCACTGAGGGTTGGAGGGAAGGGAGCCTGAGACCTTAACCTAATTTCTTCTGTGAGTAAAGGAGGCACCTGAAGGAGAAAATTCCTAAGTACCGTATTTTTCGCTCTATAAGACGCACCAGACCACAAGACGCACCAAGTTTTTGGAGGAGGAAAACAAGAAAAAAAATATTCTGAATCTCAGAAGCCAGAACAGCAAGAGGGATCGCTGCGCAGTGAAAGCAGCAATCCCTCTTGCTGTTCTGGCTTCTGGGATAGCTGCGCAGCCTGCATTCGCTCCATAAGACGCACACACATTTCCCCTTACTTTTTAGGAGGGAAAAAGTGAGTCTTACAGAGCAAAAAATACAGTACATCTGCGTAACTTTCTCCCCTGCCCCTTCCTGCTAGGGAGGAAGCAAATACAAGACTCCAAGCTAGAAGCCTTGCATAACACAGATTTCCCTGCTCCTTACACTAAGCAGAAATGAAAACTAGAAACTTGGCTTCCTTAAAAAAACACACAGGATTGGGAATCCTAAAACAGGCACAGCATGCTTTCAGTCTCCCCATTACCACTTTCGTTTTCAATATAAAGGCAAAGGACCCCTGGAAAGTTAAGTCCAGTCAAAGGTGACTACAGTGGTGCCTCGGGTTACAGACGCTTCAGGTTACAGACTCGGCTAACCCAAAATATTCCATTGGGTTAAGAAGTTTGCTTCAGGACAAGAACAGAAATCGTGCTGCGGCAGTGGGAGGCCCCATTAGCTAAAGTGGTGCTTCAGGTTAAGAACGGACCTCCAGAACAAATTAAGTTCTTAACCCGAGGTACCACTGTATGGGGTTGCGGCGCTCATCTCACTTTGAGGCCAAGGGAGCCGGCATTTGTCCACAGACAGCTTTCCAGGTTATGTGGCCAGCAGGACTAAACCGCTTCTGGCGCAACGGGACACCATGACGGAAACCAGAGTGCACGGAAACGCCATTTGCCTTCCCACCACAGTGGTACCTATTTATCTACTTCAGGGGTGAGCAACATTTTTCAGCCATGGGCCAGCCCGCCATCCTTCAGACCATGTGGTGGACCAGACTATATTTTGGAAAGGAAAAAAAATGAATGAATTCCTATGCCCCACAAATAACCCAGAGATGCATTTTAAAGCAAAGGACACATTCTACTCATGTAAAAACACAGATTCGCGGGCTGGATTGAGAAGGCGATTGGGCCACATCCAGGCCTGAGGTTGGCGTGCTTTCCAACTGGTAGGTTTTAAAATACTGTATTTTTTGCTCTATAAGACTCCCTTTTTCCCTCCTAAAAAGTAAGGGGAAATGTTTGTGCGTCTTATGCAGCGAATGCAGGCTGCACAGCTATCCCAGAAGCCAGAACAGCAAGAGGGATCGCTGCTTTCGCTGCGCAGCGATCCCTCTTGCTGTTCTGGCTTCTGAGATTCAGAATATTTTTTTTCTTGTTTTCCTCCTCCAAAAACTAGGTGTGTCTTGTGGTCTGGTGCGTAATATAGAGCAAAAAATACGGTATAAGCTTGTGACAATACACATTTGCTGCCCTGTTTGGGTCTGTAAAACGACAGTGTGTCTCGGTTGCTCCAGTATGAGCAAGCTGTATTCTGCCAATGCGCTTGGGGAGATTCAAAAGTGAGAAACAGTGGCTGCCCTATTAAAAGGGGTGGGGAGCTTAAAAAAAGAGACAATTTGCAAATGTTGGCGTGAGAGCTGAGATCCACCCGTATTCATTTTAGCAGGCTCTTTCCCGAACCGCCACCACTCAAAACCCCAAAGCACCCTCTTGCAGACAATGCTGTGTGCTCCTGCTTTCATTGACTTGTTCTCTGCATCTGGGGCCGTGCCCCAAGCTGTGCAGAATAATAATATAATAATAATAATTTATTATTTTTACCCCGCCCATCTGGCTGCCCAGCCACTCTGGGTGGCTTCCAACAGAACACTAAAATACAATAACCTATTAAACATTAAAAGCTTCCCTAAACAGGGCTGCCTTCAGATGTCTTCTAAAAGTTTGGTAGTTCTTTTTCTCTTTGACATCTGGTGGGAGGGCATTCCACAGGGCGGATGCCACCACCGACAAGGCCCTGTGCCTGTTTCCCTGTAGCCTCACTTCTCGCAGGGAGGGAACCACCAGAAGGCCCTTGGAACTGGACCTCAGTGCCCGGGCTGAATGAACTAATGGTCAGGGGTCCCTTTACCTTTTACCGTATTTTTCGCTCTATAGGATGCACTTTTTCCCCTTCAAAAATGAAGGGGAAATGTGTGCGCGTCCTATGGAGCGAAGACGCCATAGCCCCGTGCGTGCTCTCCCGGCTGGAGAGGTGACGCGCAGCTATGGCAGGAACCTCTATAGCCGCCTGTCACCTCTCCAGCCGGGAGAGCGTGTGTAGGGCTAAAGAAGCCATAGCCCAGCAACCCTCTCCCAGCTGGAGAAGTGACGTGCGACTATGGCAGCAGCCTCTCCGCTGCACCTTTCTGCTGCTCTCTGACCTGCTCTTTGGGGCTGGTGGTGGGCCTCCCCCCGCCAGCCCCAAAGAGCAGGTTGAAAGGAACCTGAAGCCTGGAGAGCGAGAGAGGTCGGTGCGCACTGACCCCTCTCGCTCTCCAGGCTTCCAAGGTAGCCGCCTGAACGCACCTTAAACTGCACCTTGTTTTAGAGCGGGAAAACAAGAGGGGGGAATTTCTCCCTCTCTCTGCGCAGCGCTTCCTGCCGCTTCGCTGAAGGGGCGCTGGGCAGAGAGGGGGAGAATTTTTTTTTCTTGTTCTCCCCCCTCTAAAACAAGGTGCGTCCTGTTGTCCGGTGCGTCCTATGGTAAAATACGAAAAATACGGTACTTATCAAGCAACGTGCAGATTTTGTCAAAATAAAGTAACTAGTTATTCCGAGAGATGCCACACGAGGGAGCCCTTTCCCTGCCGCAGCCTGTTTCTAACTCACATTTTGAAACTTACTGTTTTATTGGGTCTTCATAAAAGGAAGCACAGTGGCGAAGGAGGGAACCATTTTCAGCTGGAGGGCCACAATCTCTTCGGCTCAACCTTCTGGGAGCCACATGCGGAGGGTGGGCGGGCAGGGAAACAGTTTTACATTCTCCCCACCACCAGGGAAACAAGAAGCATTAAGATAGCTAGCAAAAGTAAAAAAATAAATTGCTCCTAGAGGGAGAACAGCCTGGAGGAGGATTCTGAGGGCCAGGTAGGGAGAACTAGAGGGCCACATTTGGCCTTAGAATCCCCACCCACACATTTTGCAATTTTTCACAAACTCCCTTTGCCAGTCGCTTTGTTTGGTCCAAGGATTTCGTTTCATCGCCTCTTTTTCTCAACGGGAGCGCAAGGCGGTGGGCGCATGGCACACGCCCCCCCCCAAAAAAAAATATACCGCATTTTTTGCTCTATGACTCACTTTTTCCCTCCTAAAAAGTAAGGGGAAATGTGTGTGCCTCTTATGGAGCGAATGCAGGCTGCACAGCCATCCCAGAAGCCAGAACAGCAAGAGGGATCGCTGCTTTCACTGCGCTGTGATCCCTCTTGCTGTTCTGGCTTCTGAGATTCAGAATATTTCTTTTCTTGTTTTCCTCCTCCAAAAACTAGGTGCGTCTTGTGGTCTGGTGCGTTTTATAGAGCGAAAAATACGGTGATTCCCAAAACAACCCTCTGAGGTTGGTTGGGACGAGAGAAGCCAGCAAAGTGAGCTTCAAGACCAACTGGAGGGGATGGGCGAGGCTGGATTTGCACCCTGATCTGGGCCAGGTCCTGGGAGCTGAGCAGCCAAGCAAACGGGAAGGGGTGCGCCATCGAGCCGGCCAGAGGAGACCCCTGAAGCTGAGGGCCCAGAGGCCTTGCCAGCTGCTTGCCTTCGCTGCTCCCTCTCAGATGCCAGAGACATCACTCAGCCATGACTCAGAGCTTACATGAGCAGCTGTTGACTCATTCCTGGGTTGAGTGGGCGCCTAAGCGCAGGCTGCGCATTGCAATAGGAATTCTGAGGTCTTAGATATACGGCAATGTTCATAAGTGTACCAACCAAGCACATACATAGATCAGCACAGGAAGACCGACCTGGGACCATTTTGGCTCCCAAACTGAGCAAATGTTTTCTCTGCAATGTCAAAGTGGGAAACCTCCCCATTGTCTCTTTCCTCACAAATCCTGTCTCAAGGGCACATTTAAGATATGAATAGGGTGTGAGCCTGTGACCTGGCCCAGGAACTAAGTATTTATCATTACAAAAGACTGGCCAGGATCCCCAATCAAGTAACCTGCCAGACAGGAGATAAACAACGACAGGAGAAAAACAACATTCAAATTTCTGTTTAGACCGCCTTTTTTGTGATGTAGGTATGATGTATCTGAGGGGTGGTCTTAGGTCACACCCCTTCTGTGATGTATGTATGATGTTTCTGGGGGTGGTCTTGATCTAAAGGTAAACCATTAGGTCCAGTCTGCTGGCCACATGACCCGGAAGCTGTACGCCGGCTCCCTCGGCCAATAAAGCGAGATGAGCACCGCAACCCCAGAGTCGGTCACGACTGGACCTAATGGTTTACCTTTAGATCAAGACCACCCCCAGAAACATCATACATGCATGTTATTAAAATAGCATCTGTGTTTCTCAATTAACCAGAGAAAGCGCTTCTTGGTAGCCCTGCGTCCTCTCCCCTCGGCCCTGAAAAAAGCAAAGAAACCCAGTTTATTTAATTTAATGGCTGCCTGCCTGTGTGTCAGACCCCAGGCAGGGAGGAGACTCAGCTCGTTAGCAGCAATTAGCGAGCTTCTGCCCATACACGACTTCTAATGATCCCCAAAGAAACAACAGGCCTCATCTATTTATAGGCAATATCCTCCCCCCCCCCTATTTTTTCTTCTCTCTGCTACCCTCTCTGCAACCTCTCAATTCCAGCTTCCTCGGCTCAGCTCTTAGCTCCCGGGCTCAGCTCTCAGAATTGTGATAGGAATTTTGAGGTCTTAGATATATGTTAATGTTCATAAGCGTACCAAGCAAGCACGTACATACATCAGCACAGGAAGGCCAACCTGGAACCATTTTGATTCCTAAACTGAGCTAATGTTTTCCCTGCAATGTCAAAGTGGGAAACCTCCCCATTGTCTCTTTCCTCACAAATCCTGTCTCAAGGGCACATTTAAGATATGAATAGGGTGTGAGCCTGTGACCTGGCCCAGGAACTAAGTATTTAGCATTACAAAAGACTGGCCAGGCTCCCCAGGAAATCCAATCCAGTACGTGGGGACACGGGTGGCGATGTGGGTTAAACCACAGAGCCTAGGACTTGCCGATCAGAACGTCGGCAGTTCGAATCCCCGCAATGACGGGGTGAGCTCCCGTTGCTCGGTCCCTGCTCCTGCCAACCTAGCAGTTAGAAAGCACGACAAAGGGCAAGTAAATCAATAGAAGGTAAACGGCGTTTCCGTGCGCTGCTCTGGTTCTCCAGAAGCGGTTTAGTCCTGCTGGCCACATGACCCAGAAGCTGTACGCCGGCTCCCCCGGCCAATAAAGCGAGATGAGCACCGCAACCCCAGAGTCAGCCATGACTGGACCTAATGGTCAGGGGTCCCTTTACCTTTACCTTACAGTGGTACCTCAGTTTATGAACAGCCCTGTTTATGAACTATTCGGTTTACGAAACTCCGCAAAACCAAATAGTTCGGTTCCGGTTTGCAAGCTTTACCTTGGTCTACAAATGGAAGCCGAATGGTGGATGGGCACCGGCTGCGGGAGGCCTCATTAGGGAAAGCGTGCCTCGGCTGAAGAACGGATTTGGTTTAAGAACTGGCTTCTGGAACAGATTCAGTTCGTAAACCGAGGCACACCCTGCCATTCGTGTTCTCCTCCAGCCAGCTGGGCCCTCGGAGTTCAAGGAGAAATATTCATTGTTGACATCCACCCGTCTCGAGAGACAACCGAAGGGTGAAGTCAAACCATTACACCAAAATGCCATCTCAAGTCCGGGCAGGGGGTCCTGGGCTGCCCAAGCAACAAGACCCCCTTCTCGGCCTCAAAGATGGGGGTCCAAAGGAGAGCGGAGCAAGACCTTTGGCACCAGTTTGGGGGCAGGAGTCGCCAGGAGGCGGCATACAAAGCGTTATCCAACCGTCTTAAGAGACTACATTCTGGATTTGTGTGGGGTTTACACGCATGGCGCTGTGGTCTAAACCACCGAGTCTCTTGGGCTTGCTGATCAGAAGGTTGGCGGTTCAAATCCCTGCTCCCATTGCTCCGTCCCAGCTCCTGCCAACCTCACAATTCAAAAGCACACCAGTGCAAGTAGATAAATAGGTACCGTTGCGGCGGGAAGCTAAACGGCATTTCCATGCGCTCCGGTTTCCGTCATGCGCCAGAAGCAGTTTAGTCCTGCTGGCCACATGACCCAGAAAGCTGTCTGCGGACAAACACCAGCTCCCTTGGCCTGTAAAGCGAGATGAGCACCTCAACCCCATAGTCGCCTTTAACTGGATTTAACCGTCCAGGGGTCCTTTACCTTTACCTTACTCTCCTGAGAGTCCTTAACTCCCTAAGGGTTTGAAACCCATCACCTGTTTTAGCCAGGCAGAAACACACCAGTGGGGTGTCTGCCAAGATCCTCCGGGGCAGCAACCAGGGGCCGGATCGAGGACTCCGGAGGGCCACATTTGGGCCCGAACATCCCCATCCCAGGGCTAGATGAAAAACGTCACTTATATCAAACGGAGGACCGATCTTTGATCTCACCCTAAAACAAAGAGAGGGGACTTGCCGTTCGCCAACTGATGTTGGGTAACTCCCAACCCCCCCAAAAAACCCGCAACTTACATTAGAAATCAGGGAATTGTGGCATGGGCTGGGCCCTTAAGTGGTCATCCACTCCAACCCCGGGCTTGATGCAGATATTTAGGAGGAAAGGACTGCCCTGCAAAGGAGAGATTTCTGGGCTACACGGATCTATAGTTTGGCGCTCTTGTGTATGCCATAAGGGAAAGGGAGCAGTTTTTGTTTACAACAAAGTGATTGGAAAGTTAATTAATTCCCCCGGGAAGAATGGCAGATGAAGCTGATGGACTACATGGAATTGGCGGAAATGACTGGCAGAATCCGAGACCAGGAAGAAGAGTCGGTGGAAGAAGACTGGAAAAAATTCAGAGTATATTTACAGAAATATTGCAAAATTAAGGGATGTTAGAAGAATGCTGGAATGAAGTCATATGGTTTTAGCAGAAATGTTATAAAGAATTAAGCAAAAACTGATTGTTAATGGGCCGAAGTGGAAAATTTAAAGTTAGATTGTGTTAAAATAAATTATAGAACAAAAAATTTGAAAAGATGGAAAGGATTTGCTGAAATAGCTAATTGAACTAGAATACAAAAAAGGGAGGTGTGAGGAGGTCGATGAAACAAGTAAATGAAAGATAAAGATATGGAAATATGGGAAGTGTTTTTTAAATGTTTTTGTTTTTCTAGTGGTTTTGATGTATTTTTTTGTTTTTCTTTTTCTTTTTATGTTTGATGTATTGTTTGTTATATCTTTTATTGTTTCTTTCTCTTTCCTGTTTTTCTTTTCTGAAACTATTAAACTTCTAATAAATATTATTTTAAAAAAAAGGAAAGTTAATGAATTCCTCCAGTTCAGAGAGTGATGCTCTCCAGACAGAGCAGCTGGCAAACCGAGGAGGGAAAGAAGGGGAGATTGGCCCAGGGGGGGGGTGCTATCCAAAGATGCTGTGATTAATTAGCCTGCAAATCTGCGAAGAATCAGTTCCTGTGATAACGATCTACACTGAGGAGCTGCCGTCTTCCTCCCTTTCCCATCCCGTAACTTTCCTGCTGCCTTAAAAAAATAAAAATCATCCTTCTCTTCCCCCTAGAAGAAATAATCAGAACACTCAAGTAAATTTGACTTAAGATTCCTGGCGGCTTACCTTTCGGACCGAGAGCAGCAAAAGCTTTTCCTCCCTCTCTCGAATTCGTGGCCCCCAAGTGAGCCAAAGGTTGGGCGATTCAGAACAGACAAAAGGAATTTTCCACACGGCACGAAGTTTAAACTGTGGAACTACCCGCCACAGGAGGCGGCGACTGAGGGAACGGCTTTAAAAGAGGACAGGGCAAATTCAAGGAGGTGAGGGCTATTGATGCCTACTAGCCAGAATGGCTGTGCTCTTGCAATACTTCCGAATACCAGCTGCTGAGAACCGCAGGAGCGGAGCGGTCTCGTGTTCAAATCTTGCGGTTCACAGGCATCTGGTTGGCAACTGTGAGACGGGCCGCTGTTAGCAGGAAGTATTTACCAGATGCAGAATTCCTGAGAAGCCTGTCGTTTAAAAGATCACCATCCAATTTCTAGGCCTTATGGTGGAAAAAGTGTAGACAGAATATCGTGATAGGAATTTTGAGGTCTTAGATACATGTTAAATGTTCGTAAGTGTACCAACCAAGCACGTACATAGCACAGGAAGACCCACCTGGAGCCATTTTTGATTCCCAAACTGACCAGATGTTTTCTATGCAAGGTCAAAGGAAAATGGAAAAGCCTCCCCGTTGTCTTTTCATCCTGTCTCAAGGGCACATTTAAGATATGAATAGGGCGTGAGCTTGTGACCTGGCTCAGGAACTAAGTATTTATCATTACAAAAGACTGGCCAGGCTCCCCAGGCAATCCAATCAAGTGACCATTGAACAGGTAACCTGGCAGACAAGAGGTAAACAAAGCACTCAGATTTCTGCTGTAGACCACCCTTTCTGTGATGTAGGTATGATGAATCTGGGGGTAGTCTTGGACTCCAGGGAGGGAATTTAAAATGTCTATATAAGGGCAGGCACACTTTTGTTCTGGGTTCCTCCTGCGAGCGGTGACTGAGGACCCTGTTGCAACAGATCAATAAAGATCAGGCTTACTAGCTGCTTTGCTTCTCAATATTCTCTGGTCGGCCTCCGTTATTTTCTCCTACCAATAGGGAACCTATGTAAGGACTCCATATGGGCTCTTGGACACCCCATAAGGGGAAAAGGGCAGATTTTTGTTCACAACAATACCCTTTTTCTCAGAAGCTGGGTAAGCTTCTCAGTGGTCATAGGGCAGCCAGGGGGGGTCTTTTATACGCCACCCAGATCTCCCCAGGAAATGAAAGCCCGTGTGGTATAATGTTTAGTGTGCTGGACCAGTGCCTGGGAGATCAAGGTTCAAATCTCCACTCAGTCACAGAAAGGAATTTTTTGGTTTTTTTGTTGGGGGGAGGGTGCCACCATCTCTCTCAGCCCTGGCCCACCTCACAGGTTCATTGTGAGGACAAAATTCAGCGTCGAAGAGCCCCCACCTACGGGGAACAGGCGGCATTGAAATTCCAGAAATACCGTATTTTTTTGCTCTATAAGACTCGCTTTTCCCCTCCTAAAAAGCAAGGGGAAATGTGTTTGCGTCTTACGGAGCGAATGCAGGCTGTGCAGCTATCCCAGAAGCCAGAACAGCAAGAGGGGTTGCTGCTTTCACTGCGCAGCAATCCCTCTTGCTGTTCTGGCTTCTGAGATTCAGAATATTTGTTTTCTTGTTTTCCTCCTGCAAAAACTAGGTGCGTCTTATGGTCTGGTGCGTCTTATAGAGCGAAAAATATGGCGATCGGAAAAAACTGTTGCTTCGCCGGAGAAGCAAAGTGGTGCAAATCCGAATCGTATAGGCAGCAAGTTCTCTTCCAAATCTGGATTGGCCCAGTCCCGAAATTTGACACACGCCCCCCCCCTCCACCAGAGGAAGACCCCGCTCCCGTCTCCCCACCATCACATCACTTCGTAAATTCAATAAAAGTGAATTTGGAAGAGGTGGAAGAGAGAAAAACAACGCCGGCGGACGGCAAAGGAGCACTTTGGTTCTGCCATTTTTTATTACACAGGATGGGTCTGGATGAACAGGTAAGACTTTTTTGTTTTGTCCACGGAACAGAAAGCAGCCACTTCTGAATTAGCAAAATAAAGAGAGATACCCCACTTGCCTCCGCCAATCGGACATTTGGTCAGCAAAGCCATGATCAGTTTGAAACCAGTTGTACATTCAACATCAAAAGGCGCGTGGTTTTGGGCGAGAGGCGCTGTTGCGGAGAGGCGCAGGCGCTCCCCTCACGAAATAGGACGTCGGCTCGCCGGGAAGTGGAAGACGAGCGGCCGGTTTGCTCGCCGCGGAACGATAGGCGAGCCGGACCGCCTCGCGATTCAAAAGCAGTTCCACGGAGGAGATGGTCTAAAAGGCGGGACGCCAAGACCTTGGACGGGGCGGGAAAGGTATGAGTGGGAAAGGGAAGATTTCAAGGGTCGGACGCTGAGATTCGCGGGGAGCGGAGAGCCGTAAGCAATCTCCTCCCGTGATGTTCCAAGGCCAGTCCTGGGAGAAATTCCATCCTACAGATGGATTACTCGCAAGGAAGAGCCGAAGATGTTTCAAATGGCCTTCCACCTTTGCGAGGGGACTTAGGGCCTTGCAAACACACACACACACACACACTCCGATTGCATTTTAAGAAAGTTCCTTATATCCACACCCCTTTAGAAAAAGGGGGGAAAGCTCGTTCTCAACTGTAACTGACTTGTGGGACAAAATTTGAAGACTGTCCTCCGATTGCAACCTCCTTGAGGACAGAGACCCGTCCAGGTTTCCTGTGCAAGTAAGGTGCCGTCTACAACAGTGTAGATAAAGTCTCCTAAAACCAGTTTTCAGTTTTGGGCCTCTGACTGCTGCTGTAAGCCTTGCTGATTCTATAGATTCGCAAAATCTTATTTGCCTAAAACCAAGGGCTCCAGGTTCTCCGTATTTTCCCAAGCCACGCTGCCTTCTGGAGACGATATTGAGGGTGACTTTTAGATTCCACCCCCCCCCCAGCTCTCCCCCTTCCAGGTCTCTGAAAATCAACGATGGCAAGCTGAAAGCGCATATTATCTGCCAACATTTACAGTACGGCTCTAATTTCAAAGCGACATTTTGAAGCAGAAAAGCTGCAAGGGAGAGGCAGAGCTTGACCCTGTCCGCCGCCTCAGGCTTAACCCTTTTCGCCATCCCATATTTTCTCTGTCCTAGCCTGCTTTTCACTCAGGACAGTTTCCGGAGGTAGATCCACATTAACCTATCGTTCCCGCCCAAGACTCAATGCATCAGCAATTGCAGCCTTCTGGAAAAAGCATTCCTACGCATGTCTACAAGGGGCACGGTGTCATTTCAGCCAGAAATTGCAACTTTTATTTCCTTCATTCTGTTGGCAATTATCTCTCAGGGCTCGCACAGAACCCGAACCCGGGGCGCAGAGACCGAAGGCTTAATAATATACCCATTGGAGCCAGAATAGCCTGCTCTGGCTCGCAGCAGCTCTGAAGGTCTCCCCAACTGATCATTTCAATTTGGAAGTGCCAGGGAACAAGCCAATGACTTTCTGCTCTGACCACTGGGCCCCACTCCCCCTCACCCCCCCAGTCAAGCCAGCAGATTCCCAGGGCACCCAGATTACCCATGGGTGTAGCCAGGGGCTGCTCCCCCCCCATCATATAAATAAATAAAAATACTTAACTGACCAATTGCGTCGCAAATACCGTATTTTTTGCTCTATAAGACTCACTTTTTCCCTCCAAAAAAGTAAGGGGAAATGTGTGTGCGTCTTATGGAGTGAATACAGGCTTTGCAGCTATCCCAGAAGCCAGAACAGCAAGAGGGCCCCACCTGCTAGCCTGCTCCCTAAAATATCACTGTTTTGCTCCTTTCTATATATAGGGTGCCTACATTCTGCATAGGGACGTGGGTGGCGCTGTGGTCTAAACCACAGAGCCTAGGACTTGCCGATCAGAAGGTCGGCGGTTCGAATCCCCGCAATGACGGGGTGAGCTCCCGTTGCTCGGTCCCTGCTCCTGCCAACCTAGCAGTTTGAAAGCACGCCAGTGCAAGTAGATAAATAGGTACCGCTCTGGCGGGAAGGGTAAACAGCGTTTCCGTGCGCTGCTCTGGTTCGCCAGAAGCGGCTTAGTCCTGCTGGCCACATGACCCGGAAGTTGTATGCCAGCTCCCTCGGCCAGTAAAGCGAGATGAGCGCCGCAACCCCAGAGTCGGCCACGACTGGACCTAATGGTCAGGGGTCCCTTTACCTTTTATCTTTACGTTGACAAGCACCCACAAAGGCCAAATCAAAGCTCCCTAGATTGCATTGCCCCATTTCCCCCAGACAGACTCTCCATTTCAGCATCGACATCCCAGCTCTCGTTTCCTGGAAAACCGCAGGGAACCATGGCTTGCAAAAGCAGTGTTCAAAAATAAATAAAGCAGAAACGAAACATGGATGATATGGACAGGGAATTTGGACATCACAACTCACCCCCCCCCCCAACAAAAATACTATTACCAGTTTCCTACCTTGTCTCCACCCCCTTCTCAAGTAATCTTGTTGTCCCCGAAGGGGGCAATGACAATAAAGATATTATTATTATTATTATTATTATTATTATACTGGGCAAGTGACTCACATTTAATGCCATAATGTCAGGCTAGTTAGGGGCACAGATTAACTTCTTTCCGCAGGGCCTGTAAGACAGAGCTATTCCACCTGGCTTTCAATCTGAACTTGGCCTGATCTTTTCTTCCCCTTCCTTACCTCCCCCTCCCCTTTTTGTGAAGATTACCCGCTCTGGGATCCCACAGCTAATTCTCCCCTGGCCTCCTCGCTGGCCCAAGTAGGACTAATTTAGCCAGCTAGCCCTGGTGACCGTCTAATGTTTATTGGATGAATTTCCCCCCCCCTAAATTGATTTTTGAATTCTGAACTTATTGTTTTATACTGTATTTTATGCTGTTTTTTGTTGCATCAATTACCGTATTTTTCGCTCTATAAGACGCACCAGACCACAAGACGCACCTAGTTTTTGGATGAGGAAATCAGGAAAAAAAATATTCTGAATCTCAGAAGCCAGAACAGCAAGAGGGATCGCTGCGCAGTGAAAGCAGCAGTCCCTCTTTCTGTTCTGGCTTCTGGGATAGCTGCGCAGCCTGCATTCGCTCCATAAGACGCACACACATTTCCCCTTACTTTTTAGGAGGGAAAAAGTGAGTCTTAGAGAGCAAAAAATACGGTAAGTGTTTTAAATATGTTGTTAGCCACCCAGAGTCCGGTTTTCTGAACCGGGAAGGGCGGGGTATAAATATTATTATTATTATTATTATTATTATTATTATTATTATTTATTATTATTAATTCACAAACTGAGGGGGGCAGCCCCCTTTTTGTCCAAAGGGGGAATCAATCATCTGGCATGAAGCTTTTATTTTCTAGAATGCAAATCACCTTAGCAGACCAGAGGTCTTTAAACTGAACACACACACAGGCACACCTTCCTATTTCTCCCCGCAAAAGATTGCGGTTTTGTTGCAAAGGTTCAGTTTTCTAGTTCTCATTGTCAGCTGGGGAATGTAGGGCGTGTCAAATCCTTAGCAACCAAAACAGGCGGGGAGGGGGTCAGGATTTACCCCCTCAGCACAAAACCCAGACATCACCCCCCTTTCTCCCCATTGCTCCAGCTACCTTGCGACTTTCCAACTCGGGACCCAGCTACGCTAGTAAAAATAAAACGTTATAAATGCGTTATAACGCTGCGACGCCAGAGGGCGCTGTAGAGCTGAATTCTACGAAATTTCCCACCGTGAGCTTTAAAACAGAGCGTTTTTTTTTATAGCTGTGTGTAGATGCAACCCTTCCATCGCACAAGGGAATTGTTCCAAATTTTGTGCACAAAGGCTTCTAAGCCACACATACCTTTCCTCTCTCTCCCCCTCGCAAAATTATAAATTGATCGCGGAAACACCCCAACGACCGTTTGATGGCTCAACGCAATCGCCACAAATCCAGGCACTGGGTGATCTCTGGTACCCAGGATTCACCACGATGGGAATGGTTTCTCGCTGAAATCAAGTTTCTAGTCCTCAAGAGGCAGGCAGCAGCCCCCAGCAAAATTCTCAGGAGCCAGGACGATCAGGCCAGACTGAGGTTGACGGCAGAAAACAACCCAGAATAACCCAGAAGGTACCAGAATCTATAGGGCTGAGCGGCCATCTTGATTGATGGAGGTCAAATGAGGATGATGGGCCGAGACTTCCCCAACCTAGTGCCTCCAGATGTTTAAAAAGCACAGCTGGGGATCAAACCGGGGACATTCTGTATGAAATGCAGATGTTCTAAACCAGGGGCGCCCAAACTTTTTCCAAAGAGGGCCAGATTTGATGAAGTGAACATGCATGAGGGCTGGCCGAAGCTATTGACCTTTTTTTAGGATTGAAGTTGTTGTTTTTACAATTTTTGGGGGGAGATTTTAGGATTTTACCCCAGGACACATGCTGCCACGGAGGATTAAATCAACCGCCGGGCCGGATTAGGCTCCCAAAACGGACTCTGGGCATGCCTGCTCTAAGCACTAGGCGACGCTGCCTCCTCGCGGCTGTGGCTACACCAGGAATTCAAACACACGCGCTAACACACAATACCGAAGACAAGGGACGAAACGACAGGTTGACGTACAGACATGTACACAAAACCTCCTCACACAAGAGGCTGGCAGAGGGAGAGGCACAAAACCCGAGGCTGGTTTGTTACGACATGAGAGCAAGGAAGAGGGCCCGGCTAGCCGCGGAAGGTGGCAAGCAGCCTCGCGAGTCTGTTTTGGAGATCCGTTATTCTCCCCCACATACTTCAGGCAAGAAGGAGGGATGGGAGAAGGTGTGATTGGACCTCCTAACCCCATGCAAAATCTGACGCAGTGCTCAAAACAATCCTCAATTCATGCCCATATTCCCAACGCATGCATGTGCTGAATCTTTTTGCAACCCTCTGGTTGGTTGGTTGGTTGGTTGGTTGACTGAATTAGCTCTTGTGTAGCCCACTCTTTGTGAAAAACCGACCCCAGACACCATAAGAATGTCTATAATGTAATGCGGTGTAGGATTTACGTATAAGCTAAGCAAGCTACAGCTTAGGGCCCCGCTCTCTTGGGGGCCCCCCAAAAATATAAAGGACAAAAAAAACCAGGATGCACATTTCCAAAATATAAGATACAAAACCAATAAAATAAAACCTACATCCAGCAACAGTGTTCTGTGTTGTGTAGGCTCCTAGGATGTAAGTCATGGGCCCCGCCTGCTAGCCTGCTCCCTAAAATATCACTGTTTAGCTCCTTTCTATATATAGGGTGCCTACATTCTGCATAGGGACGTGGGTGGCGCTGTGGTCTAAACCACAGAGCCTAGGGCTTGCCTATCAGAAGGTCGGCGGTTTGAATCCCCGCAATGACGGGGTGAGCTCCCGTTGCTCGGTCCCAGCTCCTGCCAACCTAGAGGTCTGAAAGCACGTCAAAGCGCAAGTAGATAAATAGGTAGCTCTTCTGCGAGAAGGTAAACGGCGTTTCCATGCGCTGCTCTGGTTCTCCAGAAGCGGCTTAGTCCTGCTGGCCACATGACCCGGAAGCTGGACGCCGGCTCCCTCGGCCAGTAAAGCGAGATGAGCGCCGCAACCCCAGAGTTGTCCGCAACTGGACTTAATGGTCAGGGGTCCCTTTACCTTTACCTACAGCAACAGTGTTTTGTGTTGTGTAGGCTCCTAGGATGTAAGTCATGTGCCCCACCTGCTCCCTAAAATATCCCTGATTTGCTCCTTTCTATATATAGGGTCCATATATATATATATATACATATACACACACACACAGTATATATATGCTCGGTCCCAGCGCCTGCCAACCTAGCAGTTCGAAAGCACCCCCAAGTGCAAGTAGATAAATAGGTACCGCTTTATAGCGGGAAGGTAAACGGCGTTTCCGTGTGCTGCGCTGGTGCCGGCTCACCAGAGCAGCTTTGTCACGCTGGCCACGTGACCCGGAAGTGTCTCCGGACAGCGCTGGCCCCCGGCCTCTTAAGCGAGATGGGCGCACAACCCCAGAGTCGGACACGACTGGCCTATACGGGCAGGGGTCCCTTTACCTTTATATATAGGGTGCCTACATTCTGCATGGACTGGTTGCACGGCCACATGTGCAAATGGCTTGAGATACCTATGAGGTCCATAAATCGCCATCTAGCATATATTCAACACAAAAAACAGCAGCAAATTGTTGTTGGCAAAGGACAGCTGGACATATAAAGGGTCCCAATACCTTCAAGAACTGAGGGTCTCATCAAACCTAAATCCTGCCCTGCTGTAACAAGAACAAAGCAATTGGGGGTGGGGGGTGTCAAATCCCAACAAGAATAAATCAAATTTCTATCACAGTCTGGGGGGGGGGGGAATAAAAATTTGTTTCACGCCTCCGTATATTGACTTTGCATGTTACCGAAAAACCCATCAAGGATTGTATTATTGACTGAGCCTTCCACAAATCGGGATATCCTATCCAGCTTAATCCTACTCACTGGGCTGCATTAGCCTTACTCACGAGAAGATCCATCGAAACAAAGGCACACGCACACACAACTAATGCATTGCTTCCGTTACAATTCAGCCGCAACGCAACCCACCGGTTGCAATGGACCTACTCACGAGTCCATCGCCTCTCGAAAAAGGGCTGGCTGGTTTCATTTGCCGGCATTAAAACAGTTTTTAAAAAGCCAGCCTTTAAACCGTAACCCATTTCACAAGTTGGCAAAGGAGCTATGAAGATTTAATTGCAAAAAAACCTCTCACTGACCTGTTCCTTCCCCAGCAAAGCACCCAGGTGGAATCCTGAATTGAAGAAGCTACAGGTGCAGAGGCCAATTTTATTAAGGAGCAGGGCAGAACTGCTGCTTCCTGTAGCAACCTCAAGAGCAATGCTGAAAAGTTCCTTCAGGTGATATATATATATATAATCAGCCTACTGCTGGACTCCCTCCATCCCTGACCATATATAAAACCAATTTTGATTTAAAAAATTCAAATTTACATTTCCATCATTAAACATCCAGTCATACATTCATTGACTTCCCTCCTTCCCCTCCTACGGTTCTTTAAATTTCCCCACAATTTCTGTGTGTTCTAAGAACAAAACAAACAAAACATCATTTAATTCATTCCACCCCCAATCATTTGTGTGTTATATTGCTGAATTTACCTTAGTCCAGGTAGCGTTTTCACTTGCTGGGTTCCCAACATTTCAAGAGCAACAGATTCCACCAGCCTTCTTCAGCAGCTTCCTTGTAATCTGGGCTCACCTGTCCGCACTGCACATTTTAAAGCAGTATCACACCGCTTTAAAACAGCCATGGCTTCCCCCAAAGGATTCTGGGAGCTGTAGTTTGTTCAGGATGCTGAGAGTTCTTACTATTCCCTTCATAGAGCTACAATCGGTAGAGTGGTTTCACCATATATTTCTCTTCCCAGGGAACTCAGTAAATTGTGGCTCTGCTAGACGAATATGGGAATCTCTAAACTAGGCTTTCAGCTCCCATAGAAAAAACTACAGTTCCCATAATTCTTTGGGTCAATCTTGTTTTAACAGATGTTTCAGAGTTTTGAGGTTTTTTAAAATTGTAAACCCTTTTATTTCTCCTTAATAGCAAGCAGTCTATTAAAGTAAACAGGGGTCGGGAACCCCTTTAAAAGTGCAAAGTTACTACTGACGAAGGGTGCTAATGTTATTCTTATTGTTGGAAGGGGGACTATTAAGCAAACTGGCACTCAGCAAAACCCCCTGCCCAGTCTGCTGCCAATCATCCAGACACCAGCCATCAATCATATAACACCGGTCCTGAGAGATCTGCATTGGCTCCCAGGACGTTTCCGAGCACAATTCAAAGTGTTGGTGCTGACCTTGAAAGCCCTAAACGGCCCAGTAGACCTGAAGGAGCATCTCCACCCCCATCGTCCTGCCCAGACACTGAGGTCCAGCTCCGAGGGCCTTCTGGCGGTTCCCTCCCTGTGAGAAGTGAGGTTACAAGGAACCAGGCAGAGGGCCTTCTCGGTGGTGGCGCCCGCCCTGTGGAACGCCCTTCCATCAGATGTCAAGGAGAGAACGAACTATCCAACTTTTAGAAGACACCTGAAGGCAGTCCTGTTTAGGGAAGCTTTTAATGTGTGACATTTTAATGTATTTTTAATCTTTGTTGGAAGCAGCCCAGAGTGGCTGGGGAAACCCAGCCAGGTGGGCGGGGTACTAATAATCAATTATTATTATTATATTACAACTAATCCAGAATGCGGCAGCTAAACTGGTGACTGGGAGCGGACGCTGAAACCATATAACACCAGTCTTGAAAGACCTACATTGGCTCCCAGTACGTTTCTGAGCACGATTCAAAGTGTTCGTGCTGACCTTGAAAGCCCTAAATGGCCCAGTATCCCTGAAGGAGCATCTCCACCCCCATCGTCCAGCCTGGACACGGAGGTCCAGCTCCGAGGGCCTCCTGGCAGTTCCCTCCCTGCAAGAAGCGAGGTTACAGGGAACCAGGCAGAGGGGCTTCTTGGTGGTGGCGCCCGCCCTGTGGAACGCCCTCCCATCAGATGTCAAGGAGAGAACGAACTATCTGACTTTTAGGAGACATCTGAAGGCAGCCCTGTTTGATGTTTTATCGTGTTTTTAATATTCTGTTGGGAGCCGCCCAGAGTGGCTGGGGTAAGCCCAGCCAGATGGGCAGGCTATAAACAATAAATTATTATTAATATTATTATTACTGCTCAACAGTCCCTGAACCAGAGATGCTGAGCAGGGACTGCCAGCCATTAAGGTAAAGGTAAAGGGACCCCTGACCATTAGGTTTAGTAGTGACCGACTCTGGGGTTGCGGCGCTCATCTCGCTTTACTGGCCAAGGGAGCCGGCATACAGCTTCCGGGTCATGTGGCCAGCAGGACTAAGCCTCTTCTGGCAAACCAAAGCAGCGCACTGAAACACCGTTTACCTTCCCGCCAGAGCGGTACCTATTGATCTACTTGCACTTTGACGTGCTTTCAAACTGCTAGGTGGGCAGGAGCAGGGACCGAGCAACGGGAGCTCACCCCATCACGGGGATTCGAACCGCTGACCTTCTGATCAGCAAATCCTAGGCTCTGTGGTTTAACCCACAGTGCCACCCGGTTTAACCCACAGTGCCACTTCCCGCTGGAGTGGTACCTATTGATCTACTTGCACTTCGACATGCTTTGGAACTGCTAGGTTGGCAGGAGCAGGGACCGAGCAACGGGAGCTCACCCCGTCCATCGTGGGGATTCGAACCGCCGACCTTCTGATCAGCAAATCTTTGCACAAATCCTCTCATTCTCCATCTATGTAGAACAAGGACTGCCGACATCCCCCGGACGTCTGCCGAAGAGATTCCCTGGGAGTGAAACACAGCCGTTTCCCTATTGCTCCCTCCCAAGGAGTTTCTTATTTCCATCTGTGGCCCGTTTCGCTGGGTAGATTTATTGCCATTTTTTAAAGAAGGAAGCACAGATGCTGGTGGGTGCGTGCGAAAGGACCATATTGCATTGAGAGAAAGGAAGGGAAATACAGCTTGAGTTTTGCTTGTTTTAAAAGAGGAATAGAGGGCGGATGGGAATAGAGACTCCGAGCCTCGCTCTCTTGAAGATGATAACTCATTTCCGCTGGAGAATTCATTTCACCACCCACAGAGCAGCCAGTCACCGGCAGCCAAGGAGGCCCTGAATACCGTATTTTTTGCTCTATAAGACTCACTTTTCCCCTCCTTAAAAGTAAGGGGGAATGTGTGTGCGTCTTATGGAGCGAATGCAGGCTGCGCAGCTATCCCAGAAGCCAGAACAGCAAGAGGGATTGCTGCTTTCACTGCGCAGCAATCTCTCTTGCTGTTCTGGCTACTGAGATTCAGAATATTTTTTTTCTTGTTTTCCTCCTCCAAAAACTAGGTGCGTCTTGTGGTCTGGTGCGTCTTAAAGAGCGAAAAATACGGTATATTGGCAGATTTTCAAACCCTGCTATGCCTTCTGCTTATAGGAAGAAGCCCGGTTTTTAAAAGATATAGATGGGTTGCCTTCAACAAAGTCCTACTCAGAGGAGACCCATTAAGATAAAGGGACCAGAGATTCTCAGCATACTGGAATAAACATGCCAGCTATTTGAAAAGCAACTGCAATCAACAGGTTACGCTAGCAGGACGACAAGAAGTTTTGCAAGGAGGAATAGATGAAATATTGTAATGGCTATGATGAGAGAGTCAACAGATAAGAGAATGAAAAGCAATAGTGAGATTAAGAAGTGTAAATTAAGTGGGAAAATTTCAGATGGGATTGATGGAAGTCCAAAAAAACTGGATAAGGTGTGACCTATGTTGAATGACTGTTGAAAATGATATATTAAAAAACTAATTAATAGATAGAGAAAGAGAGATGAGTGGCTGCGAGTCACATTTATTTCAATGCTCCAAGGAGGACAAATATTTGGTACATTGCGGTATCTTGGAGGAGATTGGCGGGGACTATTATTATTATTATTATTATTATTATTAAAGTTTGCATACTGCCCGACAGCCATAGATCTCAAGGCAGTTGACAACGTAAAATTGCAATATGAAAAATGCAAAATAGATGACGAAAACAACAAGAAGGAAAGCAATAATCCCTTCTTCCACAACAGATTTTAAAGGGCATAGGACATCAATCAGCCCAAGGCCTGGTTGAGGAAGAACGTCGTCGTCTGGCACCTAAAGGTGTACAGTGGTACCTTGGTTCTCAAACAACTTGGAACCCAAACACTGCAAACCCGGAAGTAAGTGTTCCGGTTTGCGAACTTTTTCCGGAAGCCGAACGTGCTCCGTTTTGAGTGTTACGCTTCCGATTTGAGTGTTACGCTGCGGTCTGTCTGTTTTTGCTATTTATTTTGCGGCACTTTTTTGCGACTGCGTGGAACCCAGTTCAGCTACTGATTGACTGATTGTGTGACAGCCATACATTGCTTATCGCATTTCATTTTATGGTCTTGTTCGATAGTAAAATCCATGTTACATTGCCGTTTTAGGGGTTGTTTTTAAAAGTCTGGAACGGATTAATCCGTTCCGCATTGCTTTCTATGGGAAAGCGCGCCTTGGTTTTGGAACGCTTTGGTTTCGGAACGGACCTCCGGAGTTGATTAAGTTTGAGAACCAAATTACCACTATATATATGTTCTGTGAAATGCATTTGTTTTAACCATTGGTTATGCTGGCTGTTGGGGGGGGGGGCTGACGGGAATTGGGGGTTTCTGAGGGGGCACACACAGAGGGCCTCCAAATTGCCCCCTCCACACACAAACGCCCCACGCAATTGCGTTTCCACGGATCACCACCGTCAGGTAGACTGGCTCTGAATGTGGATGCTCTGTTTTAACTTTTGCAGTTAAGAAAGCAAAGTAAAATAAGCCACATGGAAGGAACGCTAAGAAGCTAAGTTGAGCCCAACTGGAACAGATCACCAGACCATCAAGACCAGTATCCCAACACCAGTAAGAAGCAGCCAGTGATATACTGCCTTCAGCGATGAATTTTTTTGCGATGCTCCAAAGGGCCAGGAAACCCGCAAATCCCGCCAACACACACGCAAGGAGACAAACAGGGGGGGGAAGGTTGTCGCTAGAACTGCCCTCCCTGAATTTGCCCGAAACCTTGTGGCAGCGAGTTCCGTAAGCTGCTAACGACAGGCTTGCAACAGAAGGCACTAGAGCAGAAAGTTTGGGTGGGGGGCAGAATAGCAGACAGGCAAAAACACGCAAATCCTTCTCCACGGATTGGGGACTTCCAGAAAACCCGCTCGCCATTTCCCCAAATGTCGCACCCGGTATTTAATACGTCCCCCCACCGCAAAAAAATAAAGCCTTTCAGCAGGCATGCAAAGACAGGGAAACCAGGTTTAAACAGGAGGCGGAGGGTTCGACTGCTGGCAAAGTGTGGGGCCGCAAATCCCCTCTATCAAACGACACCACTTTTTCCTAACTGCCCCCCCCAAATCCCCTTCCTTCTGGGGTCCTCCGTGGAGCGAATTTGCATAAGGCTCTGCGCATGTGGTCTGTTATCGTATAGATACCTATAATTGATATTAACTGTTTTGAGATATATATGTATTTATGCATGTATATATCTGACACATATCGGGTTAAAGTTGCGCGGTAAGTCTAGATATGGCTTTCGGTGGTGCAGTCACAGCAGGGCAAAGTGGGATGGAGAGGATATGGGGTCACCGGGAGCCAAACTTTGGTCAGGAGCGACGGGTGACGGGGCAGCTGGCTTTCTCAATCTCTCTCAACACACACTCAAATACCAAACCCCCCTTTTCCAGGGAAAGGAACAAGGCTCCCCCCTAAACTTTGCCCAGCTTCTGTACGAACCATGGGGGTTGCTGCCCTGCTTTCCCCGCAAGCAGCCTTCATAAGCTGCCCGGCGGGCACCGGGCATTGCGGCGGGCACCGGGGCACAACACCCGCCCCCCGTCCCCGCGAAGATCTGGCCTGCCCCCCTTTCCCCTTGCCACCAGTTTTGTGCAGCAAAAGGAGCGGTCCGCAAGAGAGAAAAGGCGCCGCTGCCGCGATGGGCATTGCAGTGCCGCCTTGCCGCCAGCCGGGTTGGGGGTGCCGCCCTCACCCCGCGGCCGCCACGGTGCCGCCGGCCGCTCGGGTCAAAGGTCACAAGTTGGAAGGAAGCCTGGATTTCGCTGGGTCCGTGTCGGGCGTGCTAATGGCAGAGTCCTTGCGGGCGGAGCCCGAGTCCGGAGGAGGAGGCGGCGTCGGGGACCCCACGGGCACCGGGTGGGGCGGGCCCCCGCGGGGCGGAGGCGCAGCCCCCCGGGGCGTACCTCCGGGGCTTTGGGCGGAGGGGGAAGAGGAGGCCGGCGACGCCCCTTGGCCTTGCCCCGCGGCGATGGAGGAAGAGGACTCGCCGGCGGACGGCGGTGGGCTTTGGCCCATGGTCTGAGAAACGCCGTGCGGCAGCGACGGCTGCGAGGCCGACAGAGGGCGTGTCTCCTGGCTGAGGCTGCTGGTGGGGAGCGCCTGCGTGCTTTTGTGCGCCGCTAGCCGCTGCGGCGAACCGGGCGCCTTCTGCTGAGTCAGCGAGAGCTGGGAGCCCGACTGGCCTTTGGCGCCGCCGTAGGGGAACGTCCGGCTGGCTAGGGGGCTTTGGACGGGCGGCCTGGGCGCCACCGCGGAGAAGGGGGCGGGAGGCTGCTGCTGCTGCAGCGGGCGCTGCGGCGGCGGCTGCTGTGGTGCGCCGTGTTGTTGTTGCTGCTGCTGTTGCTGTTGTTGTTGTTGTTGCAGGTTGAGCTGCTGGTGCTGTTGCAGCAGCGCCGGCGAGATGGCGAAGGGACCCGGGACGGCGCCTTGGTACTGTAGCCGGCGCACCATGCGCGGGGACCCCAGTCCCAGGGGCCCCACCAACGGGCTGGCCATCTGCGGGCAGAAACTCATGGCCACGGCCTGCTGGAGCGTGGCGATGGCCGACGTCACCTGGGGCTGAGGCGCTGCTGGGGCAAACATGGCCGCGTGGTGATGGAGTTCTGCCTGCTGGACCATCTCGCGGTCGTAGCGGACGATCTCCTGTATGATCTCGTTCTCCTGGTTGTTGAAGACGCCCGAGTTGAGGTCGTGCTGGACTTTGTGCAGTAGGATGGAGTTCTTCTTGCCTGGGGGGAGAGGGGGAAAAGGAGAGAGGGTCAACATTATAGCATCATTATTATTATTATTATTATTAATTTTTATTTATATCCCGCCCTCCCCAGCCGAAGCCAGGCTTGGGGCGGCTAACAACAATAAAATAATACAACATTCATTTCATTATAATGATTTCTGTTCTCATCCTGAAGCAAAGTTCTTAACCCGAGGTACCTTTTCTGGGTTAGCGGAGTCTGTAACCTGAAGCGCCTGTAACCCGAGGTACCACTGTATACCGTATTTTTCGCTCTATAAGACGCACCAGACCATAAGACGCACCTAGTTTTTGGAGGAGGAAAACAAGAAAAAAATATTCTGAATCTCAGAAGCCAGAACAGCAAGAGGGATCGCTGTGCAGCGAAAGCAGCAATCCCTCTTGCTGTTCTGGCTTCTGGGATAGCTGCGCAGCCTGCATTCGCCCCATAAGATGCACACACATTTCCCCTTACTTTATAGGAGGGAAAAGGTGAGTCTTAGAGAGCAAAAAATACGGCACATTTCCAAAATATAAGATAAAAAACAAATAAAATAAAACCTACATCCAGCAACAGTGTTTTGTGTTGTGTACATAGCTGTCAACGTTTTCCTTTTTTTAAGGGAAATTCCCTTATTCTGAATAGGATTCCTCGCAAGAAAAGGGGAAAGTGAACAGCTATGGTTGTGCAGGCTCCTAGGATGTAAGCCATGGGTTCCGCCTGCTCCCTAAAATATCACCAGTTTGCTCCTTTCTATATACAGGGTGCCTACATTCTGCTATTTGTAATTATTAGTAGTCTGCCAAGGCTCTTCTACCCCTTCTGAAGTCGAGGAAAGGTGCAGAATTTTCCCCATGGGGTGGGGGACCCCACAAAATACCTATGCGGTCCAGGCGGTCGATGGCGACTGTTTCGAAAGCTCGTCTCATCATGGGATATTCCTCCAAGACTTCGTTGAAGTTGTCCACCGAGAGGGAGTAGAGGCGGCAGTAGGTGTCTGCTCGGACGCTGGCAGTACGGCGGCCTCTGGTCAGCAAGCAGATTTCTGCAAGGCAAGATAGGGAAAAAGCTTTTTTTCCCAGCACATAAACACACACACAGGCAACACGGATTTCGGTTGCAACCCCCGTCAAGTGAATAAAACCCCACCACGCCGTACATAGCTGTCCACTTACAGATTTGAAAATAAGGGGCCAGCAGCCTCGAAAATAAGGCATCAGCAGCCAAAATAAGGGATTTTCAGAGCACAGGTGTGCTCGACTTCTGAGCCCCTCCGAGCCAAAGGCAGAAAGCCCAGCCAGCAGCCAAACGAAGCCTCAAGCGGTGGTTCCCACAGCGCAGCAACCCGGCAAAGGGGATGCAGCAAGGGAAACCAGTGTCACCTCTCTGCTGGGAAGCGCTGAGCAAAGGCGAGTCCCCAGGCAACGCGGCTGATTTGATCGGCACAAGGCATGCAAGCTCCACCCTCCAGTCGTTCTTAAGACTCCTTATTGGGTGAGCAACGCAGACAAGCAACCCAGTTGGAGCCTCCCTCCTCCCTGGCCGGCAGGGAGGGAGGGAGAGGAGCTGCTTCCTTTGAAACCCGGGAAATTGAAGGGACATCATCAATAAGGGACAGCAGCGGGACACGGCGCTGGGATAAGGGACTGTCCCGCCAAATAAGGGACGCTTGACAGCTATGACACCGTATCACCTCAAAAAGCTTACTGTAAAATTGGAAAAGGTCCAGGAATCGCAGAATGGCAGATTAAGTCGATGGATTTATGCCGAAATAGCAAAAAGGACCGGAAGAATCAGAAATCGGGAAAACCAAAATTAGCTGACTTTTAGAAGACATCTGAAAGCAGCCCTGTTTAGGGATGTTTTTAATGTTTGATGTTTTATTGTGTTTTGGATATTCTGTTGGGAGCAGCCCAGAGTGGCTGGGGAGGCCCAGCCAGATGGGTGGGGTTTTAATAATAATAATAATAATAATAATAATAATAATAATAATAATAATAATAATAATTTAATAAAAGGGGGAAAGATTTATATCTTTAGTAAAAAGGCAAAAGATTTATATTACATATAATAATATTTTAAAGGTGATTTATAAATTTTCCACATTCTATTATTACTATTATTATTATTGAATGTGGAAAATTTATAATCCATCAAAAACCGTCATAAGCAGTTAGAATCGTTAGTAGGGGGAGAACGATGCTTGTAGTGTAATGGTGAATTTTGGATACAATGGATTTCGATAATTATAAAAGATGCCGGAGGAAATGGTTAACATTTTTTGGATCGAATTTTTAAAAATTATTTTAAAAAAAATCATTGATTTTTATCTCCCCTGCCTGGAAGGTAATAATAAATGATAATAATAATTTTTTATTTATGCCCCGCCCTTCCTGGGCTCAGGGAGGCTAACAACAATTTTAAAACACTTAATTGATGCAACAAAAAACAGCATAAGATACAGTATAAAATAAATTCAGAATTAAAAATCAATTCGAATAAATTTTGAATAATAAATTTTGAATAAATTCAGAATTAAAAATCAATTTAGGGGGAAAATCCATCCAATAAACATTAGATGATCGCCAGGGCTAGCTGGCTAAATTAGTCCTATGTCAAAAAATAAATTTCGAATAAATTCAGAAGTAAAAATTAATTTAGGGGGGAAATCCATCCAATAAACATTAGATGATCACCATGGCTAGCTGGCTAAATTAGTCCTATTTGGGCCAGCGAGGAGACCAGGGGAGAATTAGCTGTGGGATCCCAGAGTGGGTAATCTTCATAAAAAGGGGAGAGGGAGGGAAGAAAGGGGAATAAAAGATCAGGCTAAGTTCAAATTGAAAGCCAGGCGGAATAGCTCTGTCTTACAGGCCCTGCAGAAGTGAATTTGTCCCCCTGGCATTATGGCATTGCCCAGGATGAGAAGGGGGTGGAGACAACGAAGGAACGGGTAACAGTATTTTTGCTGGGTGGGGGGGTTGAGTTGTGATGTCCAAATTTCCTGTCCGTATCATCCATGTTTAGTTCCTGCTTTTTTTTTTATCTTACACAGTTTTTGCAAGCCATGGTTTCCCTGCTGTTTTCCAGGAAACGAGAGCTGGGATGTCGATGCTGAAATGGAGAATCTGTCTGCATTACGGGGGGGAAATGGGGCAATGCAGTCTAGGGAGCTTTGATTTGGCCTATGTGGGTGCTTGTCAACATAAACAATGCCAAATTGCAAGGGGGAAGAAAATTAGGAACAACCCCCCCTCCCCACAAAAAATAAAGTCCAAAACAAGGGTTCAGTGCAGTTGCATTTGTGGCTGGCATGCTGGAGAAGGAATAATAAAATCAGGGTGAGAAGCAAGCTTTGAATCCCTTCCCCTCTCTCCCTATTTATAGGGACCTCATTTAAGGAAATTAAAAGACGCCTGTTCCTTGGGAGAAAGGCGATGGCAAACCTAGACAGCATCTTAAAAAGCAGAGACATCACCTTGCCGACAAAGGTCCGTATAGTAAAAGCTATGGTTTTCCCAGTAGTGATGTATGGAAGTGAGAGCTGGACCATCAAGAGGGCTGGTCGCCGAAGAATTGATGCTTTTGAATTCTGGTGCTGGAGGAGACTCTTGAGAGTCCCATGGACTGCAAGAAGATCAAACCTCTCCATTCTGAAGGAAATCAGCCCTGAGTGCTCACTGGAAGGACAGATCCTGAAGCTGAGGCTCCAAGACTTTGGACACCTCATGAGAAGAGAAGATTCCCCGGAAAAGACCCTGATGCTGGGAAAGATGGAGGGCGCAAGGAGAAGGGGACGACGGAGGACAAGATGGTGGGACAGTGTTCTCAAAGCAGCCAACATGAGTTTGACCAAACCGCGGGAGGCATTGGAAGACAGGAGGGCCTGGCGTGCTCTGGTCCAGGGGGTCACGAAGAGTCGGACACGACTAAACGTCTAAACAACATTTAGGGAGAGGAAATGACAACCCCCCATGCCCTATATTTTAGACCCTGAGCCTCACCTCCGAAATAGGAGCCGTCTGAGAGTTTCATCTCCTTGTTGCCCTTGGTGAGGACACTGACCACGCCGTGCTGGATGAAATACATCTTCTTGCCAATGGTGCCCTCCCGGATGATGTAGTCGCCCGGCTGGAAGACCTCAAACTTGAGCTTCGTCAACATGGCGGTGACGAAGTTGGGGTCAGCGTTGGCGAAGAGGGGCATGGAGGCCACCAGTTTGCGGCAGTTGAAGTTGACAATCTCCTGGAGAGGAGGGCAGGAAAAGGAACAGGGGGTGGTGAGCAGGGACCGAGTAACGGGAGCTCACCCAGTCGCGGGGATTCGAACCACCGACCTTCTGTTCACCAAGCCCTATGCTCTGTGGTTTAACCCACAGCGCCACCCGCGTCCCTTTTCATAGGTTGCCTACATTCTGCTAAACAAGCTATAGCTTTCGGCCCCACTCTCTTGGGGGCCCCCAAAAAAAATTTAAAGGAAAAAAACTGGATGTACATTTCCAAAATATAAGATACAAAACAAATAAAATAAAACCTACATCCAGCAACAGTGTTTTGTGTTGTGTAGGCTCCTGTGATGTAAGTCATTTAAGCCTGCTAGCCTGCTCCCTAAAATATCCCTGGTTTGCTCCTTTCTATATATAGGGTGCCTAAAGGTAAAGGTAAAGGGACCCCTGACCATTAGGTCCAGTCGCGGACGACTCTGGGCTTGCGGCGCTCATCTTGCTTTATTGGCCAAGGGAGCCGGCGTACAGCTTCCAGGTCACGTGGCCAGCATGACTAAGCCGCTTCTGGCGAACCAGAGCAGCGCACGGAAACGCCGTTTACCTTTCCGCCAGAGTGGTACCTATTTATCTACTTGTACTTTGACGTGCTTTCGAACTGCTGGGTTGGCAGGAGCAGGGACCGAGCAACGGGAGCTTACCCCATCGTGGGGATTCGAACTGCCAACCCTCTGATCAGCAAGTCCTAGGCTCTGTGGTTTAACCCACAGTGCCACCCCAGTTTAAAAATCCAGCCTTTAAACAGTAACCCATTTCACAAGCTGGCCTCTTTTTCCACAGGGTACAAGGACAACTCTTACCTCTCTCAGAGGCTCATTCAGTTCCTCAAGGATGCTGTCCTCATCGAACATCTTGCCTTGGTATCGGTGCTCGTAGTAATCGTGGATTTTCTGTCGGAAGTCGGCAGGAAGCTTGTGGAAAGACATATACTGCTCGACTTGCTTGTACTGTGGGGAGAAGAGAGAGAAACTGCAGTGAGCGCGGAGGCATTTCGAACCCTTAATTTATTGATATGTGTGGACTGATTTCACAAAGCTAAGCTAAGCTAAGCAGATATATCGTATAATTAAAGCTATGGTTTTCCCAGTAGTGATGTATGGAAGTAAGAGCTGGACCATAAAGAAGGCTGATCGCCAAAGAATGGATGCTTTTGAATTCTGGTGCCTGGAGGAGACTCTTGAGAGTCCCATGGACTGCAAGAAGATCAAGCCTCTCCATTCTGAAGGAAATCAGCCCTGAGTGCTCACTGGAAGGACAGATCCTGAAGCCGAGGCTCCAAGACTTTGGCCACCTCATGAGAAGAGAAGACTCCCTGGAAAAGACCCTGATGCTGGGAAAGATGGAGGGCACAAGGAGAAGGGGACGACAGAGGACGAGATGGTGGGACAGTGTTCTCGAAGCTACCAGCATGAGTTTGACCAAACTGCGGGAGGCAGTGGAAGACAGAAGTGCCTGGCGTGCTCTGGTCCAGGGGGTCACGAAGAGGCGGACACCACTAAACGACTCAAGATGCTGTCTAGGTTTGTCATTGCTTTTCTCCCAAGAAGCAGGCATCTTTTAATTTCGTGGCTTCTGTCACCATCTGCAGTGATCATGGAGCCCAAGAAAGTAAAATCTCTCACCGCCTCCATTTCTTCCTTTCTATTTTCAGAACATTTAGTCGACCGCAAAGCATCATTGGACGCCAGGAAAGCCCATATAGATGGAAAGAAAACAGGCAAAACAGTCCTTTCTTTGAGACGGCAACCTCCTTAATAAGCCGCTTCCTCTTGTGATCAGAGATAGAAAGCCAGAGATCTTCACCACAGCCTGAAAAACCACTTGACCTAAAAAGCCTAAGAAGGTGAGATTTGCCCTACAGCTTTGCCTAGCAGGAATGCCAAGGCCTTGGCAAGAGTGAATTCTCTTTGCTTTCTGCATCTTGCTTCAATCACCAACCCCACGAGGCCATGGCTGTCAGAAGACGGGTGGCGGTCGCATCCAGAGATCACTCAGTCGAAGCGGGGGGGGGGGGGGTTGGTGGTGGGGGTGCCTCTGAGGACCCAACGAGGTTGTCAAAAAAAGAGCCTTTTGCTTCAGGAGACAGGAAGAGGACTGGTCAAAACAGCCTCCAGCCATCGTCTCTAAAACCAAGCTGTCGTCTATCCTTTAAAGATTTTCACAGGGAAAGGAAAGGAATGATTCCCCAATTTAAAATAAATATTCTTTAACAGAAAGCAGAGAAAACGGATGTTCGCATGGGTCAGAGCTTTTTAATACTGCAATCCTGTGTTCTTTCGCGTAAACACCAGGTGGAAATATTTTTTCATTTATTGCTGCATTTATTTTTCCATTTCTCTCTCTTTCTTCCCTTTATTTCTATTGTTCCTTTCTTTCCTTCTTCCCTCCCCACCCCCCCACAGCTGCAATTTTACTGTTATTATGGGGAAATCTCAACAAAAAAATCTGATCAAAAGAAAAGAAGATTGAGATACTCTTGGTTCTTAAAAGACTCTTGGTTCTGAAGGAAAAATTAAATAGGAGACCTCATTGCTCCCTATATATTGACATACATATCGATAGATTAAATAAAATCATATCTACTGTATCTCAGGGCAGTGGGAGAAAGGAGAGGTTGTAATGGAAATGACCGCAGGGTTCTGTTTCTACTTTCCTTTTTCCCAGCTAGATGGAGCTTCCACATTCAGGAGCAATCTACCGCCGTAGGAATAAATGCGAAAGACCAGGAACGTATCAGGTTTGTCACACTCGTGCTCTCCCTGGGACAAGGAAACGCTGGGACAAGACGCTGAAGGAGTGTCTCCACCTCCATCGTTCTGCCCGGACACTGAGGTCCAGCTCCGAGGGCCTTCTGGCAGTTCCCTCCCGGCAAGAAGCCAAGTTACAGGGAACCAGGCAGAGGGCCTTCTCGGTGGTGGCACCCGCCCTGTGAAACGCCCTCCCGCCAGATGTCAAAGAGAAAAAGAACTACCAAACTACCAAATAGAGTAGTACCAAACAGAGAACTACCAAATAGAGGAGGGAGAAAGGTTGTTTTCTGCTGCTCCAGAGAAGCGGACACGGAGCAAGGGATCCAAACAACAAGAAAGAAGATTCCACCTAAACATTAGGAAGAACTTCCTGACAGTAAGAGCTGTTCGACAGTGGAATTTGCTGCCAAGGAGTGTGGTAGAGTCTCCTTCTTTGGAGGTCTTTAAGCAGAGGCTTGATAACCATATGCCAGGAGTGCTCTGATGGTGTTTCCTGCTTGGCAGGGGGTTGGACTCGATGGCCCTTGTGGTCTCTTCCAACTCTATGATTCTATGATTCAAACTTTTAGAAGACACCTGAAGGCAGCCCTGTTTAGGGAAGCTTTTCGTGTTTGATAGGTTATTGTATTTTAGTGTTTTGTTGGAAGCCGCCCAGAGTGGCTGGGGAAACCCAGCCAGATGGGCAGGGTATAAATAATAAATTATTATTATTATTATTATTAAATGGGATCCGAGCCGCTGGTTGCCCTGTCTCAGCTGCGGAAACGCCACCCAACGGACCTCGCCTTCCCTGCCCCAAAAATACCTTCTCTTGATACTGGCGCCGGGAGGAATCGAGGGACTGGATGAGGGCTGTGGCGTGGCCAATGAACATGGCATAGCACGTTGCTCCCACGATCATGCTCAGCATGGTCAGCCAGATGTCGGTCATGCTTTCTGGGGCTTGGCGGCCATAACCGATGCACAGCATGTGGCTCATCGACTTGAAGAGGGCAAAAGAGTACAGTTCGCTCCAGGAGTCGTTCTGGAACAGAGAGAGAGAGGCAGCTCACAGGAGGAAGCTACAAAAGGCTGAGAATGTACATTTATTTCAATGAATTGACTTTTGCACAACTTCAGAAAGCTTTTACAGAGTTACGACTAAATACAATACTCTGCTTATAGAGAGGCATACCATAAAACGAATGTGTCTGCATTAGGGGATGTTCTGAAGTAGAGGACCTTATGCATTATAGCTCGCACTGTCCCTTATATAATGATGCCAGGAAAAGATTTTTAGTACCTATAATGACAAGGTCCCCTGGCCAGAACCCCTCGGACATGATTTTATATCTCCTCGCAGACACAGATAAGTATGGGACCTGGCGTGTAGCACTTTATGCAACCGCTGCTAGGAAAATCAGAGCAAATTATATAGCCAAGGTAGCCATTAACTGTAAAGGAGATGGATTTATTTGATCCTATCTATCAACCTCAGGCTATGCTCTATCTTTGTCACCAAACTCTGAGTATAAATTGCACACTGTATTAATTGGCATTGCTTTTAACATTAGTGGCCATGTGATGATTTTAGCTTACGAATTTTATTGTTTAATGTCTCGATTTGTACATTGGGGTACTTTCATAGCTCTGTTTAGAGTACGTAATGTTTGGATAATATAAATGTTTTAAGTCTTTTTTATCAATTCAGTATAAAGGTAAAGGTAAAGGTACCCCTGCCCGTACGGGCCAGTCTTGACAGACTCTAGGGTTGTGCGCCCATCTCACTCAAGAGGCCGGGGGCCAGCGCTGTCCGGAGACACTTCCGGGTCACGTGGCCAATGTGACATCGCTGCTCTGGTGAGCCAGAGCCGCACACGGAAACGCTGTTTACCTTCCCGCTGGTAAGCGGTCCCTATTTATCTACTTGCACCCAAGGGTGCTTTCGAACTGCTAGGTTGGCAGGCGCTGGGACCGAACAGCGGGAGCGCACCCCGCCACGGGGATTCGAACCGCCGACCTTTCGATCGGCAAGCCCTAGGCGCTGAGGCTTTTACCCACAGCGCCACTCGCGTCCCTTATCAATTCAGTATATTTTCTTTTAATTGCCAAATAATTCTGTGTACATTGCAGCAGCCTTGGGCTATGAGCAATAAAACTGACTGAGACTGAGACACAGGAGGAAGCAGGCAGCCTGGGCACAACAGAAACCAGTCCTCCTGTCTGATAGGTCCGTGTTTTCGCTATTACAGTCATACCTTGGTTTACAGCCAAGAGCTGCCTGCACCCCGAAGCCCGGGCGCGCTGAGCAGTCGCGCCGGGGCTTCGGGTAGCTGTGCGCAAGCCGCAGGAGTGCTCCCCCGGCTTGCGCAGAGCTGCCTCTTATCCTGAAGCCCCGGCGCGCTGAGCAGTCACGCCGGGGCTTGGGTAGCTCTCCGCAAGGCACGGGAGCCCGGCGCTGGGCTCCCGCGGCTTGCGGAGAGTTGCCTGTTCTGGGGGCTGGGGGAAAAATAATCCCCCCCCTTTATTTCCCCCCCAAAAAACTAGGTGTGCCTTATGGGACAGTACGTCCTATAGGGCGAAAAATACGGTACTTCCAGGTTTCAGCGGCCGCACATGCGCAGAAGTGCTAAATCGCGCTTTGCACATGCGCAGAAGGACCAAATCGCAACCCGTGCGTTCACGGACGCGGGTTGCGAACGTGCATCCCACATGGATCACGTTAGCAATCCGAGCGTCACTGTACTAACTCAACCAGTGCCGGATTTACGTAAAGTGGTACCTCTGGTTAATTCGTTCCGGAGGTCCGTTCTTAACCTGAAACTGTTCTTCACCTGAAGCACCACTTTAGCTAATGGGGCCTCCCGCTGCCGCCGCGTGGTTTCTGTTCTCATCCTGAAGCAAAGTTCTTAACCCGAGGTACTATTTCTGGGTTAGCGGAGTCTCTAACCTGAAGCGTATGTAACCTGAGGTACCACTGTATAAGCTAAACAAGCTACAGCTTAGGGCCCCACTCTCTTGGGGACGCCCCCAAAAAATTAAAGGAAAAAAACTGGATGTACATTTCCAAAATATAAGATAAAGAATAAATAAAATAAATCCTACATAAAGCAACGGTGTTTTGTGTTGTGTAGGCTCCTACGATGTAAATCATGGGCCCCGCCTGCTAGCCTGCTCCCTAAAATATCCCTGGTTTGCTCCTTTCTATATATAGGGTGCCTACATTCTGCATGGACATTAGATGATCACCAGGGCTAGCTGGCTAAATTAGTTCTATTTGGGCCAGCGAGGAGACCAGGGGAGAATTAGCTGTGGGATCCCAGAGCGGGGAATCTTCATAAAAAGGGGAGGGAAGGAAGGGGAATAAAAGATCAGGCTGAATTCAAATTAAAGGCCAGGCGGAATAGCTCTGTCTTAGAGGCCCTGCGGAAGGAGGTTAAATCCTGCAGGGCCCTGGTCTCATGGGACAGAGCATTCCACCAGGTCGGAGCCACCACTGAAAAGGCCCTGGCCCTGGTGGAGGATAGTCTGACTTCCTTAGGGCCCGGGACCTCTAAACGGTGATTATTCACGGACCTTAAGGTCCTCTGCGGGGCAGACCAGGAGAAGCGGTCCCATAAATATGAGGGCCCTAAGCCACAAAGGGCTTTAAAGGTCATAACCTGTAAACATTTTTCTTTAAGGAAAAAAAAGGACTGTGTAAAACCAAATTAAAAATTACTAGAGACGGAGAAAGGAAGGGGGGAAGGGGGGCTATGTTTCCCGAAGGTCTGCATTTCCATGATGAGGAGGCAATTAGGGGGACGAGGCTGTTCCTAGTCCTCATGGACTGTTTTGGGGGGACAGGGGGCGGGCGGGTGTGGGGGACTCCCTGGTCCTGAATGGGGTAACTGTGCCCCTGAAGGACCAGGTACGCAGCCTGGGAGTCATTTTGGACTCACAGCTGTCCATGGAGGCACAGGTCAATTCTGTGTCCAGGGCAGCTCCATCTGGTACGCAGGATGAGACCCTCCCTGCCTGCGGACTGTCTTGCCAGAGTGATGCATGCGCTGGTTATCTCCTGCTTGGACTACTGCAATGCGCTCTACGTAGGGCTACCTTTGAAGGTGACCCGGAAACTGCAATTAATCCAGAATGCGGCAGCTAGACTGGTGACTGGGAGTGGCCACCGGGACCACATAACACCGGTCCTGAGAGATCTGCATTGGCTCCCAGTACGTTTCCAAGTGTTGGTGCTGACCTTGAAAGCCCTAAATGGCCTCGGTCCTGTATACCTGAAGGAGCGTCTCCACCCCCATCGTTCAGCCCGGACACTGAGCTCCAGCGCCGAGGGCTTTCTGGTGGTTCCCTCATTGCGAGAAGTGAGGTTACAGGGAACCAGATAGAGGGCCTTCTCGGTAGTGGCGCCCGCCCTGTGGAACGCCCTCCCTTCAGATGTGAAGGAAATAAGCAGCTATCTTCTCTTTAAAAGACATCTGAAGGCAGCCCTGTTTAGTTTTTAATATTTAATGTTGTATTGTTTTTAACACTTGGTTGGAAGCCGCCCAGAGTGGCTGGGGAAACTCAGCCAGATGGGCAGGGTATAAATAATAAGTTGTTATTTATTATTATTATTATTATTATTATTATTATTATTATTATTGAGGCCGGCTCCCGGTAGCAAGAGCCAAGATGGGGGAAGATGTCGAGGCAAGCGGACTCACCACCATCCCATTGATGGAGACCCAGCAGTCGCTGGGGAAATCTTGGAGCATGGGAACCAGGAACTGCAGGCAGCCATCCCAGTGACACAGAAGAAGCATCATTCCAATGAGGTTGATGATCCTCATGACGGCGCTGGCCAGGTCGTAGGTCATGTGGAAGATCTGAAAAGGAAATGCATATATTATTTCAGGACTGTAACGGACCGGAGAACTGGGCCCCGGCTCAGGAAACGAATTTCAGCAGGGACAAATGTACGGTTCTGCACTTAGGCAGGAAGAACCAGGTTGGGGGACACCTTGCTTGCTAGCAGTACATGTGAAAAGGCTCTAGGGGTCTTGGTGGACCACAAGCTGAACATGAGCCAAGAGTGTGATGCAGCAGCAAAAAAGGCGAATGCTATTGCAGGCTGCATCAAACAGGAATCTAGTGTCCAGATCAAGGGAAGTCATAAAGTAAAGGTAAAGGGACCCCTGACCATTAGGTCCAGCAGTGACCGACTCTGGGGTTGCAGCGCTCATCTCGCTTTACTGGCCGAGGGAGCCGGCGTACAACTTCCGGGTATGTGGCCAGCAGGACTAAGCTGCTTCTGGTGAACCAGAGCAGCGCACGGAAATGCCGTTTACCTTCCTGCCGGAGCGGTACCTATTTATCTACTTTGACGTGCTTTCGAACTGCTAGGTTGGCAGAAGCTGGTACAGAACAACGGGAGCTCACTCCGTCACGGGGATTCGAACCGCCGACCTTCTGATTGGCAAGTCCTAGGCTCTGTGGTTTAACCCACAGCGCCACCCGTGTCCCAGGTAAGTCATAGTCCCGTTCTATTCTGCCTGGAATACACTGACCACACCTGGAATGTTGTGTCCAATTCTGGGCACCACAATTTAAGAAGGATGTTGACAAGCTGGAGCCATGTGCAGAGGAGGGCGACCGAGATTATCAAGGGTCTGGAAACCAAGCCTGATGAGGAACGGTCGAAGGAGCTGGGTATGTTTATCTTGGAAAAGAGGAGATATGAGAGCCATCTTCAAACATCTGAAGGGCTGTCACACGGAAGAGGGAGCACGCTTATTTTCTCCTGCTCTGGAGAGTAGGACTCGAACCCGTGGCTTCAAGTGACAAGAAAGGAGATTCCGACTAAACAGTCGGAAAAACTTTCTGACAGTAAGAGCTGTTCGGCAGTGGAACAGACTCCCACAAGATGTGGCGAACTCTCCTTCCATGGAGAATTTTAAGCGGAAGTTGGGTG
Organism: Podarcis tiliguerta; assembly: GCF_965153285.1. Classification (NCBI taxonomy): domain Eukaryota; kingdom Metazoa; phylum Chordata; class Lepidosauria; order Squamata; family Lacertidae; genus Podarcis; species Podarcis tiliguerta. The sequence goes on along the minus strand of NC_139551.1, from coordinate 4,156,435 downwards.
ACCATCTGTCAGGGATGCTTTAGCCGAGATTCCTGCATCGCAGGGGGTTGGACTAGATGACCGCTGGGTCTCTTCCAGCTCTAAGAATCTATGATTCTTTGATCTACACCCCACATTTCTGTGATAAGCCAGTTTGGAAGACAAAAATCTCAATTGAGACAGATTAAAGGTGAATTCTAGAGAAATAACGAAGGGACGCGGATGGCGCTGTGGGTAAAAGCCTCAGCGCCTAGGGCTTGCCGATCGAAAGGTCGGCGGTTCAAATCCCCGCGGCAGGGTGCGCTCCCGTCGTTCGGTCCCAGTGCCTGCCAACCTAGCAGTTCGAAAGCAATCCCGGGTGCAAGTAGATAAATAGGGACCGCTTACTAGCAGGAAGGTAAACGGCGTTTCCGTGTGCGCTCTGGCTCGCCAGAGCAGCGATGTCACGCTTGCCACGTGTTCCGGAAGTGTCTGCGGACAGCGCTGGCCCCCAGCCTCTTGAGTGAGATGGGCGCACAACCCTAGAGTCTGTCAAGACTGGCCCGTACGGGCAGGGGTACCTTTACCTTTACCTTAGAGAAATAACACTAAACTGGGTGATATATATATATATATATATATATATATATATATATATATCAGCAGATTGAAAACAGGGGGGGTGCAATTACTGTTAAAGCTTTGTTCTGTTTCTTTGAAAAGCTCACCAGACTAAAATGGTCTTAAGAGCCACTACAAAGACTCTCCTGCACCTATAAAATAGAACAAGCTGGCCAGGCCATTGATTTTCTGTTTCCTTCTTTATTTTACACTAAATTTAAAACAGAAAACCGGTCTGCAGACTCCTCTCGATGCTGCACTCTCAAAAGCAAAAGGAACAATTACTAAAGTTATCAAAAGCAAAAGGAACAATTATCAAAGATTGGGGCTCGAAGCAGCTTACGCAAATTAAAACAACACAAAAAAACACAGAAAGCTAAATACAGTGGTACCTCGGGTTAAGTGCTTAATTCGTTCCGGAGGTCCGTTCTTAACCTGAAGCACCACTTTAGCTAATGGGGCCTCCCGCTGCCACCGGAGCACGATTTCTGTTATCAGCCTGAAGCAAAGTTCTAAACTCGAGGTAATATTTCTGGGTTGGCTGAGGCTGTAACCTGAAGCGTCTGTAACCCGAGGTACCACTGTACATATATAAAAGGCTGAGAGGTGACCGGATTGCTGTCTTCAAATATTTGGAAGGTGTACAGACCCGCTGAAAGTAATGGAACAGAACAGAACAGAACAGAAGCACTAAACAGTTGGTATTTAAAGACAGGTTGGAAATATCACTAAGCGACTGAGCAGGAAGGTTGATCGAGAGAGGAGGCCCCCTGGTATTCCAACTCTTACTAAGTACAGTGGTACCTCGGGTTACATACGCTTCAGGTTACATACGCTTCAGGTTACAGACTCTGCTAACCCAGAAATAGTACCTCGGGTTAAGAACTTTGCTTCAGGATGAGAACAGAAATCGCGCAGTGGCAGCAGTGGGAGGCCCCATTAGCTAAATCGGTACCTCAGGTTAAGAACAGTTTCAGGTTAAGAACAGACCTCTGGAATGAATTAAGTTCTTAATCCGAGGTACCACTGTATCTCTCCCCCCCCCCCCCCATTTTCTTAAATTGGAGTCCTCCAAAATAGAAGGCGTCTTATGCATGGGTGCGTCTTATAGACGGAAGGTACGGTAGTTTGCCAACAAAGGTCCGTATAGTTCAAGCTCTGGTTTTCCCAGGAGTGATGCATGGAAGTGAGAGCTGGACCATAAAGAAAGCCAATCGCCGAAGAATGGATGCTTTTGAATTCAGGTGCTGGAGGAGACTCTTGAGAGTCCCATGGACTGCAAGAAGATCAAACCTCTCCATTCTGAAGGAGATCAGCCCTGAGTGCTCACTGGAAGGACAGATCCTGAAGCTGAGGCTCCAAGACTTTGGCCACCTCATGAGAAGAGAAGACTCCCTGGAAAAGACCCTGATGTTGGGAAAGATGGAGGGCACAAGGAGAAGGGGATGATGGAGGACGAGATGGTGGGACAGTGTTCTCGAAGCTACCAGCATGAGTTTGACCAAACTACGGGAGGCAGTGGAAGACAGGAGGGCCTGGCGTGCTCTGGTCCAGGGGGTCACGAAGAGTCGGACACGACTAAACGACTCAACAACAACAGCACAGTAGTTTGCAAACTGGAACAGTCACTTCTGGGTTTCGATTGTTCGGGAGCAGATTTGTTCAGGAGCCAAGGCATTTGAGATCCAAGATAGATGCTTTTGGTAGGGTAAGGGGCACGGCGGATGAGTTTATGGAGCTGGGGGGGGGTGAGTTTATGGAACCACTGGCCTGGAGCGGGACAAGGCAGGACTCCAAAGGTGGACGCTGTCTCGTGTCCACGCTTTTGCCCTGTCCTTCTGTGTCTTCCGGAGAAACTGCAGCCTGCTCTCCATGTGCGCGTCATAATTTCTGCCGGGAGGGGAGCATCTGTGCATCGGCTGCGAGCTTCCACATGCCGGCTCCCCCCCCCCCCGACGCAGGCCATGCGCCGCAGAGAGGCCCTTGTCTCTCCCCTGACCCCAGCTGTAATTACCCGCTAGATTGAATGTTGGAACAATTAATACGTCCTCGTCAAACGACGAGCCTTTTGTGATTGCATTTCCTCCGCGCAGAGAGAGAGCTATTTCCACGCTGCCTCGATCCTGCGATCAAAACGGCAGCGTTGGTGGTCCGCAGGGTAGGTGGGGGAGAGCCCTATCCCCCCCCCCCCGCTGCAAATGATTGCGGTCGCCGGTTCGAATCCTGCCTTAACTACCATATTTTTTGCTCTATAAGACTCACGTTTTCTCTCCTAAAAAGTATGGGGCAATGTGTGTGCGTCTTATGGAGCGAATGCAGGCTGCGCAGCTATCCCAGAAGCCAGAACAGCAAGAGGGATCACTGCTTTCACTGCACAGCGATCCTTCTTGCTGCTCTGGCTTCTGAGATTCAGAATATTTTTTTCTTGTTTTCCTCCTCCAAAAACTAGGTGCGTCTTGTGGTCTGGTGCGTCTTATAGAGCGAAAAATACGGTACTTCCGGGAAGCGGGAGCTGTTTTATTAGCTGTGATGTCTGCAAAACCCTGGGTTCAATTTCTGGCACGTCTACAGTGGTACCTCTGGTTACGTACTTAACTCGTTCTGGAGGTCTGTTCTTAACCTGAAACTGTTCTTAACCTGAAGCACCACTTTAGCTAATGGGGCCTCCCGCTGCCGCCACGCCATTTCTGTTTTCATCCTGAAGCAAAGTTCTTAACCCAAGGTACTATTTCTGGGTTAGCAGAGTCTGTAACCTGAAGCGTATGTAACCTGAAGCGTATGTAACCCGAGGTACCACTGTACTTAGTAAGAGTTGGAATACCAGGGGGCCTCCTCTCTCGATCAACCTTCCTGCTCAGTCGCTTAGTGATATTTCCAACCTGTCTTTAAATACCAACTGTTTAGCGCTTCTGTTCTGTTCTGTTCTGTTCCATTACTTTCAGCGGGTCTGTACACCTTCCAAATATTTGAAGACAGCAATCCGGTCACCTCTCAGCCTTTTATATGTACAGTGGTACCTCGGGTTACAGAAATTACACTCCTGATGACCGTGATGTAATTTCTGAGCTGTAACCTGAAGCGTCTGTAACCTGAAGCATCTGTAACCCAAGGTAGAACTGTACTATCCATGTATAAGACGACCCCAGATTTTGAACATTAAAAAGGTAAAGGTAAAGGGACCCCTGACCGTTAGGTCCAGCTGTGGCTGACTCTGGGGTTGCAGCGCTCATCTCGCTTTACTGGCCGAGGGAGCCGGCATACAGCTCCCGGGTCATGTGGCCAGCCGGACTAAGCCGCTTCTGGCGAACCAGAGCAGCGCACGGAAACGCTGTTTACCTTCCCGCCGGAGTGGTACCTATTTATCTACTTGCACATTGACGTGCTTTCGAACTGCTAGGTTGGCAGGAGCAGGGACCGAGCAACGGGAGCTCACCCCATTGCGGGGATTCGAACCGCCAACCTTCTGATTGGCAAGTCCTAGGCTCTGTGGTTTATTTTAGAGTAAAAAAGCATACACGGAAAAGTATGGTATTTTAGGAAGCTGAACGTCCGGGGCGGCTTCTGCGGATGCGCAAAGCGCGATTTAGCACTTCTGAGCATACGCAACCGCTGAAACCCAGAAGTAACCCATTCCGGTACTTCCGGCTTTCAGCAGTCTGTAACCCGAAAAAAACGCAACCTGAAGCGTCTGTAACGCGAGGCATGACTGTATCCTGGGCTGCTATCCACACTCACGCTGCTAATAACATGTTCTCTAAGAAGTTTAGTCGAGATTCCTGCCTTGCAGGGGCGGAAGTGTCCCTCAAGATTCCTTCCAACCCTAAAATTATAAGATTCCAATCACACTCTGTTCAGCATCATTTACTTTCAAGTAAGTAGCAGCATATGCCAAACTGAAGCCCTTTATTTTTCTCCTTGTTTATACCGGTCCCGGCTGCCTATTGCAGTATTTGCTCAGGGGACACAGTTAGGATCTGAGCTGCCCGTGTCTTGTTCCTCGTTGTCGCTCATCGTCATTTAAGGTGGCAAAACTGAGGATCTCTCCCTGTTAATGAGCGACGAAGTGTCAAATCGAGGGAGAAAATCATAGACTTGCAGAAACCGCTTAGGAGTGTGGCTTCAGCACCATGGACAGAGGACTAAATTTGCCTCCAGGTCAGAAAGAGATTGAGGTTTTTTCCCCCTTCCCGTCCCACAAATTAGAAAAGCCTTTCATGGCAAGTATATTCCCACACAGAAATGGAGGCAGTGAGAGATTTTACTTTCTTGGGCTCCATGATCACTGCAGATGGTGACGGCAGCCGCGAAATTAAAAGACGCCTGCTTCTTGGGAGAAAAGCAATGACAAACCGAGACAGCATCTTAAAAAGTAGAGACATCACCTTGCTAACAAAGGTCCGCATAGTTAAAGCTCTGGTTTTCGCAGTAGTGATGTATGGAAGTGAGAGCTGGACCATAAAGAAGGCTGATCGCCGAAGAATGGATGCTTCTGAATTATGGTGCTGGAGGAGACTCTTGAGAGTCCCATGGACTGCGAGAAGATCAAAGCTATCCATTCTGAAGGAAATCAGCCCTGAGTGCTCACTGGAAGCACAGATCCTGAAGCTGAGGCTCCAGTACTTTGGACACCTCTTGAGAAGAGAAGACTCCCTGGAAAAGACCCTGATGCTGGGAAAGATGGAGGGCGCAAGGAGAAGGGGACGACAGAGGATGAGATGGTGGGACAGTGTTCTCGAAGCGACCAGCATGAGTTTGACCAAACTGCGGGAGGCAGTGGAAGACAGGAGTGCCTGGCGTGCTCTGGTCCATGGGGTCACGAAGAGTCGGACACGACTAAACGACTAAACAACAACGACATATTCCCACACAACATCCACTGTACACAGAAGACAACGGAAGACGGTTGTGAAGAATATTCTTAAGTTATGAATGATCCGTGTCACCATTAAGAAAAAGAAGTAGGGACAGGTTAATAATTATGTGGACTTGACCCTGGATCAAGGGACTTTTCTTCTTTAAGTTCTCAAAGCTCTTTACTCAGCTCAAGGTTGTCAACTGAACTAGCCAGATATTTCACTGGGAATCAATCACAGCCCATCAATCAATCAATCAATCAATCAATAAAAAGGGCTTTAGAGCTGTCTTGCCCCAAAATGGCAACAAGGCATTCTGTTTTGGCAGCTGCAACCTTGAATTAAGGAGCCATTTGGCTCCTAGCTTATATTATCTTAGTTTCTATCACTACTTGGATTGCTCCAAGTTCTAGTGTTGTGGTGATGATGATTTTATTTACACACACACACACACACACACACACACACATACCCCGCCCATCTGTCCAGGTTTCCCCAGCCACTCTGGGCGGCTCCCAGCAGAATATTAAAAACACAATAAAACATCAAACATTAAAAACTGTGAGAGGAGAAAAAACTCTTCCCCTTTCCTTTCTGCATAGGTAAAGGTAAAGGGACCCCTGACCATTAGGTCCAGTCATGACCAACTCTGGGGTTGTGGCGCTCATCTCACTTTATTGGCCGAGGGAGCCGGCGTACAGCTTCCGGGTATGTGGCCAGCAGGACTGAGCCGCTTCTGGCGAACCAGAGCAGCTCATGGAAACACCATTTACCTTCCCCCCGGAGTGGTACCTATTTATCTACTTGCACTTTGACGTGCTTTCGAACTGCTAGGTTGGCAGGAGCAGGGACAGAGCAATGGGAGCTCACCCCATCATTGCGGGGATTCAAACCGCCGACCTTCTGATCAGCAAGCCCTAGGCTCTGTGGTTTAACCCACAGCGCCACCTGCGTCCCTATCCTTCCTGCATGGCATGCATTTATTTTCCAAACCTCCATCACATTCCCCCTTGCTGATTTCCCCCCTAAACTAAAAAATCCCAGATGTTGTACCCCTTCCTCATCAGACAGAGGCATGTGGGTTATTTCCTGATCATTTGGATCGCCCATTTCTGAACCCTCTCCAGCTCTGCAATATCCTTCTGAGGACCGTCAATCTTCCACATCTGACATTTCTTCCTAAAAAGTGGGAAGGCCAGGCTGTCTCCATTTATTCAACCATATGTCTTTAACCACTATCTATTAAAAATGTATGTTTCCTGTGTTTTTCATGTACAATTCCATTTTCCTCCAAGGATCTCAAGGTTCTCCCCCATCGTCATAGCCTCCCACCCTTCAAGGTAGCTTAGGTCATGGAAGAGAGAACAGGCAGAGGTTGCCGGGGGGCAGTTGAATCCCATCTCGATTTGTAACTGGAGAAAACCTCGGCCAAAAAGCCAGCCCTTGGTTTGTTCTGGGCTCAATCCAAATTTTGGGTCCCAGAACAAAAAAAACCCAGACCAACAACCCCCTACCACAAACACGTTTCAAAGGCCATAGGATGTTAACCAGCCCAAGGCCTGGTTATAGAGACACATTTATGCCTGGAGCCTAATGTTAATGATATGTTAATGAAGGCGGCAGACGAGCCTTCCTGGGGAAAGGATTCCACAAATGGGGAGCAACAGCACTGAAAGACAATTGCGGAGCTCTCCGTGGTCCTGAACGACCACTTGGTGCTCTCCGTGGTACTGAAAGACCACCTGAAATTCCATTGCGCTGAATGAGCTCTCGGAGCTCTCCATGGTATTGAAACACAACCTCAAATTCCTTTATAACACTGAATGGCCACTTCAGAGCTCTCCATGGTACTGCATGGCTTGCCTGAGCTCCCCACCTACTTGGAAGCTCTCTGCGCTTCAGGGAAACAACTACCCCAAGCTCAGAGCTCTCCATGGTGCTGAAAGACTACAGGGCCACAACTCCTATCATCCTTGACCACTGCTGCTGAAGGGAGCTGTAGTCCAGCAAACTCTGGGGGAAACCAGTGGGTTAAGGAAGGCTGCAAATGAATAAACCATCTTACCTCCTCCCATTGGTGAATGTAACGGATAAGCCTCGAAAGGCGAAGCAGCCGCAAAAGGCTGAGGATCTTGGTGAAGCGGACGATGCGCAGAGCCCGGGCGGTCTTGTAGACCTCCGAGTCGATGCCCTTCTCCACGATGAGGAAAATATAATCCACAGGGATGGAGGAGACCAAGTCCACCACGAACCACGTCTTCAGGTACTTCTTCTTGATGCGCTCAGGGTCCAGGATGATCTCCGTGTTGTCCTCAATGACTATCCCCGTCCGGAAGTTCATCACCAGGTCCATGAGGAAGAAGGTGTCCGACACTACATTGAACACGATCCAGGGGGCCGTGGTCTCGTCCTTGAAGAAGGTGATACCAACGGGGATGATAATGAGGTTCCCCACCATGAATAGAAGCATGGTAAAGTCCCAGTAGAACCTAGAGAGGGAACGGAAAAAGACGTCTTAGGAACACAGGAAGCAGCCAAACAGCGAGTGTCATAAACTGATTGGATGCAATGGCAGAAACCAGCTGGGGAATCAGCGGAAGAAGGTTCAGAGCCAGGGGATGGGTGTTTTCGCTTTTTAAGTAACATGTGTGTACAGTGGACGCGGGTGGTGCTGTGGGTTAAAGCCTCAGCGCCTAGGGCTTGCCGATCGAAAGGTCGGCGGTTCGAATCCCCGCGGCGGGGTGCGCTCCCGTTGTTCGGTCCCAGCGCCTGCCAACCTAGCACTTCAAAAGCACTCCCGGGTGCAAGTAGATAAATAAGGTAAAGGTAAAGGTAAAGGTACCCCTGCCTGTACAGGCCAGTCGTGTCCGACTCTAGGGTTGTGCGCCCATCTCACTTAAGAGGCCGGGGGCCAGCGCTGTCCGCAGACACTTCCGGGTCACGTGGCCAGCGTGACATCGCTGCATCTGGCGAGCCAGAGTCGCACACGGAAACGCCATTTACCTTCCCGCTAGTAAGCGGTCCCTATTTATCTACTTGCACCCGGAGGTGCTTTCGAACTGCTAGGTTGGCAGGCGCTGGGACCGAACAACGGGAGCGCACCCCGCCGCGGGGATTCGAACCGCCGACCTGACAATCGGCAAGTCCTAGGTGCTGAGTTTTTACCCACAGCGCCACCCGCGTCCTAAGTAGATAAATAGGGACCGCTTACTAGCGGGAAGGTAAACAGTGTTTCCGTGTGCGGCTCTGGCTCGCCAGAGCAGCGATGTCACGCTGGCCACGTGACCCGGAAGTGTCTCCGGACAGCGCTGGCCCCTGGCCTCTTTGAGTGAGATGGGCGCACAACCCTAGAGTCTGTCAAGACTGGCCCGTACGGGCAGGGTGTACAGTCGTACCTCGGGTTACATACGTTTCAGGTTACACACTCCGCTAACCCAGAAATAGTGCTTCAGGTTAAGAACTTTGCTTCAGGATAAGAACAGAAATCGTGCTCCAGCAGCGCGGCGGCAGCAGGAGGCCCCATGAGCTAAAGTGGTGCTTCAGGTTAAGAACAGTTTCAGGTTAAGAACGGACCTCCGGAACGAATTAAGTACTTAACCCGAGGTACCACTGTAAATTGCATAGAAATCGTTACAAAAAATGCTTTTTACAAATTACTTAAAAAAACAAAACAAAATGATTTGGACTCCTTGGCAGGTTTTGAATAAACAAACACAAATTTACTATTGTTAAACGTAATAGATAGACAATTTAAGGGTTTTTACAATTTTATAATATGCAGAGAAAAATATGTCTTGAAAAACAGGAAAGAGAAGCTAGCTGAGGGAAGTCTGGGGGTGGGTGGGAGGGAGGGTTTTTCTTGGGGGAGGGGGGAAATGGGGGGGAATGAAGATGATATGTTTTTGATAATTTATGATGTTGAAATTCTTAATAAAAACTATTTTTAAAAAGGGGGAAAGAAAGAAGAAAGAAATTATTACCAAAAAATGATTGTCAAGTACTTGGTTATATTAACTATTAATATTATTGTTGTTATTTATCATCGCTTGTGACACTGGTGGCGCTGTGGTCTAAACCACTGAGCCTCTTGGGCTTGCCGATCAGAAGGTCGGCGGTTCGAATCCCCACTAGGGTGAGCTCCTGTTGTTCTGTCCCAGCTCCTGACAACCTAGCAGTTCGAAAGCACGCCAGCACAAGTAGATAAATAGGTACCGCTGCAGCAGGAAGGCAAACGACGTTTCTGTGCACTCTGGTTTCCATCACGGTGTCCCGTTGCGCCAGAAGCGGTTTAGTCCTGCTGGCCACATGACCCGAAAGCTGTCTGTGGACAAACGCCGGCTCCCTCGGCCTGAAAGCGAGATGAGCGCTGCAACCCCATAGTTGCCTTTTATTGGACGTAACCGTCCAGGGGTCCTTTACCTTTTACCTTGCCTTATTTATCATCATCATTATTTAGCATGGTAAAATTTTCCGGTAGGTAAAATTTTCAGAAGGTAAAATTAAAACGCTTTGGTTTTCCTAGAGCAGTTTATGTGCTTCTTTGCCAAACATATACAGTGGTACCTCGGGTTACAAACACCTCGGGTTACAAACACTTCAGGTCACAGACTCAGCTAACCCAGAAGTAGTACCTCGGCTTAAGAACTTTGCTTCAGGATGAGAACAGAAATTGCGCAGCAGCAGTGGGTGGCCCCATTAGCTAAAGTGGTGCTTCAGGTTAAGAACGGTTTCAGGTTAAGAACGGACCTCCAGAACGAATTAAGTACTTAACCTGAGGTACCACTGTACTTGCCAAGCTAAACGTTGTCCAGTCACACAACAATAATACCAGATTTGAACCCCTCACACCCAAAAAAAACTGTTTTTAAGACACCTCCCTGAAGAAAGTCGCAAGAACTAAGTTTCACTTCCTTAAAACGACACGCCCTACTCTTACAGTTTGCAAATTTCAGCGACTGAAGCTGACAGGGAACTGCCATCGGAGCTGGAGGCAGAGAGGAGGCTCCAGAGGGATGGCGGAGAGGGTCCCAGTAGGGAGAGAGGTAGCCCATCCGCTGGGGAAGGAAATCAGCGTAACACCAGTGGAGAAGGGGGGCAGATGGGGGAATCTTAGAGGTGGCTCCAGGACTCTTCGCCGGAGACCAGCGGAGAGGGGACGGGTACTCCGCTGCCCACACCCTCCCTGCGCAGAAGACTTCCGCGCAGGGAGAGTAGGAGAAGACTGGGCGTCAAACAGCTTCTATGCTGGAAGAGGTTCAAGAAACGCCCACTGACGGATTCTGCCAGCGACTGAGGCAGCCACGGAACTTGAGGCTGTCCAGACAGAAAGGGTTCAATCAGGCAACCTAGCCAGGAGTAACGGCAACTTACGCACGAGCAACCCCTAGAACCATTACAGAAGCACTACTGGTTCTGGAAAGAAGGCAGATCCGAACTTTGAACACCCTGATTGTCATCGTAGGTGCCCTTGGAGCACCCACAAAATTCCCCATGAAGAGGCCGGGCACCCACAAATTTCGGTGCCAGGGCTCTGCACTCTGCTTGGCACCCACGTCCCCGGGCACTCCTGATGACCATGACGTAACCCTGGAGATATGTAAAAATATCTGTAGCGTAAAAAATAAGGCACATCTTTCAGGAGAGGGGAGTTGGCTCCTTCCCCCCCAAAGCCCATCGACGCACCCTTCCTCTCTGATCCCCACAAGCCATGCAACTCGAACTGCCAACGACCTTCTGCGAGAGCCTGCAAGGTCGAAGGAGGCAGCATGCAGCAATTTGGAGATCGCTGTGCATTGTCAGTCAAGATTAAACGCTGCAACGCCTTTCCACAAACACACTCGAATACAGAGAGGGGTTCTCACAAGGGCTTCTATCGGGGGGCAGGGAGAAGAATGATGGGGAAGTCTGCATCCTAAAGGTAAACTAACCCAGCTGCCAAGGGTGTCAAAAGCTATAACAACAACAACAACAACAAATTTTATTTATACCCTGCCTTCCCCAGCCAAGACCGGGTTCAGGGCGGCTAACACCAAATATAAAACAAATTGATTGATGATGATGATGTCAGGCCTAATGAGCGCAGCAATTCTTCTTCAGAAGGTCTTGCCCTCCACGAAGCTGAGACTGAAGGTCCCTGCCTCGCCACAGCTGCCCAGCTTCCCTCTTCTCCCGGGTTTCCCCAAGCAATCTGAGACTGCACCTGCATGAAGCTAACATCTCCTCCGCCGTTTTCATGCCTCTCCTAGTCCTGGGAGACCAGGATGAAGAAGAGCCTGGTGCGACAAAAGAGGGAGACACCCTGGCTTCTTTACCAGCCAGACTCCTCTCTGCCTCCTGGTCCCCCTCCTCTCCTGCCTCTGATTCTGGACTGCTCTCTGACACAGAATCTCCCTGCTCACTAAAGCCTGTTCCCTCTTCAGTTTCCGACGCATTCTCCTCCCAGTCTTCTCCCACTGACCACTCGTCGTCGTCCAACCACCACTTCCTGGGCTCTGAGCCTTCTTCCCCCGGGGGTTCCCTTGGGGGTTCCCCAGCTGCTGCCCCCCCACTCCTCTGCCTCCAACCAGCCCATGACACAAGGGGCTCTTGCACTAGCAAATGGGTGAGTTGTAGCACGGGGTAAGGACTCCCTGGTCCTGAATGGGGTCACTGTGCCCCCGAAGGACCAGGTGTGCAGCCTGGGAGTCATTTTGGACTCAGCTGTCCATGGAGGCGCAGGTCAATTCTGTGTCCAGGGCAGCTCCATCTGGGACGCAGGATGAGACCCTCCCTGCCCACAGACTGTCTGGCCAGAGTGGTGCATGCTCTGGTTATCTCCCGCTTGGACTACTGCAATGCGCTCTATGTGGGGCTACCTTTGAAGGAAACTACAACTAATTCAGAATGCGGCAGCCAGACTGGGGACTGGGAGCAGTCGCTGAGACCACATAGCACCGGTCCTGAAAGACCTACATTGGCTCCTAGTATGTTTCTGAGCACAATTCAAAGTGTTGGTGCTGACCTTTAAAGCCCTAAACGGCCTCGGTCCAGTACACCTGAAGGAGCATCTCCACCTCCATCGTTCTGCCTAGACATTGAGGTCCAGCTCCAAGGGCCTTCTGGCGGTTCCCTCATTGCGAGAAGCCAAGTTACGAGGAACCAGGCAGAGGGCCTTCTCGGTGGTGGCGCCCGCCCTGTGGAACGCCCTCCCACCAGATGTCAAAGAGAACAACAACTACCAGACTTTCAGAAGACATCTGAAGGCAGCCCTGTTTAGGGAAGCTTTTAATGTTTGATGTATTACAGTATTTTAATATTTTTGGGGAAGCCGCCCAGAGTGGCTGGGGAAGCCCAGCCAGATAGGCGGGGTATTAATTATTATTATTATTATTATTATTATTATTACCGAAAAACGCAACGCAGCAACTGCAGGGAAACTTGTTGCAGAACCAACCACCCAGTCAAGTCTCTTGCATAACAACATTTCCCCCGAGTTATGCTGCTAAGTGAATTTAACTCTGTACTCCACGCTTAGGCCCCCGCTTCCAGGATAAAGCTCTTATCGCACCACTTTTAAACAGCAAGGGCTTCCGGGAACTGCAGTTTTCTAAGGGCACCACGGATTGTTAGAACACCGCCCCCCCGCTCCATCTCCCTCACTGAGCTATGTTTCCCGAAGTTCCCCACGAAGAGGGGTTATTTGAGAATCGTAGCTCTATATCTGAAGAGCAACTGTAATCAACAAATTACGCTAGTAGGACTACAAGAAGTTTTGTAAGGAGAAATAGACGAAGTGTTGAAAAAGTAGAAAAAGACAGAGATATTGGTTATGAGTTTGAAATGTACTGTATTTTTCGCTCTATAAGACGCACCAGACCACGAGACGCACCTAGTTTTTGGTGGAGGAAAACAAGAACAAAAATATTCTGAATCTCAGAAGCCAGAACAGCAAGAGGGATCGCTGCGCAGCGAAAGCAGCAATCCCTCTTGCTGTTCTGGCTTCTGGGATAGCTGCGCAGCCTGCATTCGCTCCATAAGACGCACACACATTTCCCCTTACTTTTTAGGAGGGGAAAAGTGAGTCTTATAGAGCAAAAAATACGGTAATAGGGAAAATAAGAAATGCATACTAAGAGATTAGATTGGAAAATTTTCAGACAGGACTGATTGAAGTCAAAAAAATGGAATAAGATGTAAAAGTATGTTTAATTACTGCTGAAAATGATAGGTTAAAAAACTAATAAAAAAATTTATATATGAAAGAGAATCATAGCTCTTAGGAGGGGAATTAGGGGTTCTCCGAATGATTCACAGCGCCCACGACGACGAAGAAGAAGAGGAGGAGTTTGGATTTGATATCCTGCCTTTCACTCCCTTTAAGGAGTCTCAAAGCGGCTAACATTCTCCTTTCCCTTCCTCCCCCACAACAAACATTCTGTGAGGTGAGTGGAGCTGAGAGACTTCAGAGAAGTGTGACTGGCCCAAGGTCACCCAGCAGCTGCATGTGGAGGAGCGGAGACGCGAACCCGGTTCCCCAGATTACAAGACTACCGCTCTTAACCACTACACCACACTGGTGTGGTTTACAGTTTCCAGTATTTTGGGGAGTAGGGAAAACCACGATCGCTTAAAATGGTGCAATACTACTTTAAATGCACAGTGCAGACAGAGCGTCAGTTGGAAGCAACCCAAGTTATTTTTGAAAGCCGGGGCAGCGATTGGGGAGACAGTTCTCTCCAGGGATTGTAGACCCATCAACTTGGAGACAGTAGACTGGGTGGAAAAGGAGAGAGGGAGCCATGTTTGACTCCTGACCTTAATCCAATGACAGCGTTTGGGAGGCAGAGGGTTGCCACGGCAACTGCCTGTGATGTCACAGCCGCGCAATTTTGACTTCAGGGATGCTGTGCTGGCTTCCTTGGGTACCCTTCAACTCTCCCTAGCGACTGCAGCAAAGCCAGAACCAAAAAAATCACAAGAGAGAGAGAGAACAGAGACGAGCTGGCCAGCCGTGTTATGAAGCAAACTGAAGGGCATTTATGTGTTTTGTTTTTTAAGCATCCCAGAGTAACATAAGGGCCTAAAACACAAGGCAGAAAAGGAAAGAGGAGGGAGGAGGGAGGAGGAAAAAAGCAAACTCAAGACACTGGTTCTTAGGTGTTAAGATTTCTCCCAATAACCAGCTGGAATGGAAAAGTTTCATGGCTAGAAAGAGCCCAAGATTAACAGCTGCAGTTTCCCGGGGGGGGGGGGGGAGTCATGGGACTTTTTTCAGGGCGCTACGAGTTGTTAGGAAACTGTGAGAATTGACTTACTCTATTCATTCATTGATTCCTAAGCAAAAGCGACTGACAACGGAACACCAAAGCATTAAAAAAAAAACCCAACCTAAGTACAAAAACATGAACCTAACATGCTCCTAGAGACATCACCTTGCCAACAAAGGTCCGTATAGTTCAAGCTATGGTTTTCCCAGTAGTGATGTATGGAAGTGAGAGCTGGACCATAAAGAAGGCTGATCGCCAAAGAATGGATGCTTCTGAATTCTGGTGCTGGAGGAGACTCTTGAGAGTCCCATGGACTGCAAGAAGATCAAACCTCACCATTCGGAAGGAAATCAGCCCTGAGTGCTCACTGGAAGGACAGATCCTGAAGCTGAGGCTTCAAGACTTTGGCCACCTCAGGAGAAGACTCCCTGGAAAAGACCCTGATGTTGGGAAAGATGGAGGGCACAAGGAGAAGGGGACGACAGAGGACGAGATGGTGGGACAGTGTTCTTGAAGCTACCAACATGACTTTGACCAAACTGCGGGAGGCAGTGGAAGACAGGAGGGCCTGGCGTGCTCTGGTCCAGGGGGTTACGAAGAGGCGGACACGACTAAACGACTAAACAACAACAACATGCTGCTACAACAAATCCAAAGTTGAGCACCGGAGACCACAGAATTGCCCCCAAATTGAGGAGCAAAGGATAAATGGAAATTTTAAGAAGCGACCCAGCTTCCTGCATTAACTACAAGCAGATTTCTGGCCACGGGCCTGAAGCCCATTTAACAGATGGGGAAAACTGAGGCGGTGCCAGCACTGAGAGGTTACACCCAGAACCAGACGCCCATGGAGATTGTGGCCTCTCTTGGTTCTCCAAACACCCCGCCTGTTTTCATTTCTTATGCCCGCCGACATTGATATTGTGATAGGAATTTTATGGTCTTAGATCTATGGTAATGTTCATAAGTGTACCAACCAAGCACATACATAGATCAGCACAGGAAGACTGACCTGGAACCATTTTGATTCCTAAACTGAGCAAATGTTTTCTCTGCAAAGTGGGAAACCTCCCCATTGTCTCTTTCCTCAGAAATCCTGTCTCAAGGGCACATTTAAGATATGACTAGGGTGTGAGCCTGTGACCTGGCCCAGGAACCAAGTATTTATCACTACAAAAGACTGGCCAGGATCCCCAGGAAATCCAATCAAGTGACCTGCCAGACAGGAGATAAACAAGGACAGGAGAAAAACAATATTCAAATTTCTGTTTTAGACCGCCTTTTCTGTGATGTAGGTGTGATGTATCTGGGGGGTGGTCTTAGGTTACACCCCTTCTGTGATGTATGTATGATGTTTCTGGGGGTGGTCTTGATCTACAGGGTGGCAATTTCAAAAGTCTTTATAAGGCCTTGCACGCCATTTTTCTGGGTCCTCCTCCTCTCCTGCGGGTGAGGGGAGCACCCTGTTGCAACAGATCAATAACAATCAAGCTTACTAGCTGCTTAAAGATAAAGGTACCCCTGCCCGTACGGGCCAGTCTTGACAGACTCTAGGGTTGTGCGCCCATCTCACTCAAGAGGCCGGGGGCCAGCGCTGTCCGGAGACACTTCCGGGTCACGTGGCCAGCGTGACATCGCTGCTCTGGTGAGCCAGAGCCGCACACGGAAACGCCGTTTACCTTCCCGCTAGTAAGCGGTCCCTATTTATCTACTTGCACCCGGGAGTGCTTTCGAACTGCTAGGTTGGCAGGCGCTGGGACTGAGCGACGGGAGTGCACGCCGCCGTGGGGATTCGAACCGCCGACCTTTCGATCGGCAAGACCTAGGCGCTGAGGCTTTTACCCACAGTGCCACCCGGGTCCCTATACTAGCTGCTTAGCTTCTCAATATTCTCTGGTTGGCCTCTATTATTTTCTCCTACCAATAGGGAACCTATGTAAGGACTCTATATGGGCTCTTGGATACCCCATAAGGGAAAAGGGCAATATTCGTTTACAACAGTACCTCTCTCTCTCTCAACAAAAGGCAGGCTGGCCAGTCCACAGGGACGTTTTGTTATTTAAGACAGCGTCCCACTGCACCAGCGCAAGGCAAAAAATAGCAAGCGGCATCTTTTAAGGGGTGACCCGTAATGGCTGTGCTTTGTCCTTGGCTAGCTGGCTGCAGCCGGCCGGCCGGCCAGCTTTCCTCCCTCTCCCCCACCTCCCCAGTTTGTAAACTGACCCTGATTCTCATCTGCTGCAAAATTTCCTTGTGGCTATTTGGATGCAGAGCTGCAGAGATTGGAGGGGGGGGCAGAGAAAAAGGAGGGCCGGAGATGGATGGAGGATAGGGCTGGAACACGCACAGAGAGAGGGAGAGAGAGATTTGCCAGCGGAGAGTTTGAGCAGCAGCCTGGTTTGAGAGGCTGGTGGGGGGTGCCCATTAAAAGCATGTTATCACTCCTTGAAGGAGAACTACCGGATTTCCCCCGTGTGGCACTGTGGGTTAAGCCACAGAGCCTAGGGCTTGCCGATCAGAAGGTCGGCGGTTCGAATCCCCACGATGACGGGGTGAGCTCCCGTTGCTCGGTCCCTGCTCCTGCCAACCTAGCAGTTCGAAAGCACGTCAAAGTGCAAGTAGATAAATAGGTACCGCTCCAGCGGGAAGGTAAACGGTGTTTCTGTGCGCTGCTCCGGTTCGCCAGAAGCGACTTAGTCCTGCTGGCCACATGACCCGGAAGCTGTACACCGGCTCCCTCGGCCAGTAAAACGAGATGAGCGCCGCAACCCCAGAGTCGGTCATGACTGGACCTAACGGTCAGGGGTACTTTTTCCATATATACACACACACACACACACACACACACACACACACACACACACACATGCTTAATATTCCACATATCAATCATATACAGTGGTATCTCGGGTTAAGAACTTAATTCGTTCTGGAGGTCCATTCTTAACCTGAAACTGTTCTTAACCTGAGGTACCGCTTTAGCTAATGGGGCCTCCTGCTGCCGCTGTGCGATTTCTGTTCTCATCCTGAAGCAAAGTTCTTAACCCAAGTTACTATTTCTGGGTTAGCAGAGTCTGTAACCTGAAGCATCTGAAACCTGAAGCGTCTGTAACCCAAGGTAAAGGAAAATAATAACAAAAACCTGAAGCCTATGACTTCCCTCAACTTCCCCTTTTGGCACTTAAAAAATTTTCTACTTCTGCTTAATTTATTTTTCCTTATTTTGTTAATCTTTAAATTAAATGCTCTTATATTCTTATCATTTTTTAATACAATATTTTCTTTCCAATTATGTCTTGCACTTCGTTAATTTCCAGATTGCTATTTCTTAACCTTTACATTTGTTTTCTTAGTTGTGAGTGTTTACTCAAATCCTGCTAAGGAGTCCAATTCTTTACAATGTCTTTTTTAAAGTCTCTAAGTCCTCCCGTGAGTTTTGCCATTTCTGCGTATTCCACAAGTTTAACTTGCCATTCTTTTTTTGCTGGTACATACATACAGGACGCGGGTGGCGCTGTGGGTTAAAGCCTCAGTGCCTAGGGCTTGCCGATCGAAAGGTCGGTGGTTCGAATCCCCGCGGCGGGGTGCGCTCCCGTTGTTCGGTCCCAGCGCCTGCCAACCTAGCAGTTCGAAAGCACCCCTGGTTGCAAGTAGATAAATAGGGACCGCTTACTAGCGGGAAGGTAAACGGCGTTTCCGTGTGCGGCTCTGGCTCGCCAGAGCAGCGATGTCACGCTGGCCACGTGACCCGGAAGTGTCTCCGGACAGCGCTGGCCCCCGGCCTCTTTGAGTGAGATGGGCACACAACCCTAGAGTCTGTCAAGACTGGCCCGTACGGGCAGGGGTACCTTTACCTTTACCTTACATGAATAGCTTCTTCTGTTCTTTTGCCAATTCCTGTCCTATAATACCTAACAAAAAAGCTTCTGTCTTTTTAACAAAAAAAGTTATCTTGAACATCTTCTTCAGTTCATTATAAATCATTTCCCAATAATTTCTGATTACTTTACAACTCCGCCACATATTGTAAAACAGGAATATTCTTGTTCTTATTCCTTCCCGTTCTTAAATATCAGCTGCGATAGCTCTCTCGCACATCCTTTCCCCTGTCTCAAAGCACACAGATCATCATTTCCCTTCCAGGAAGCTTTCGCCACTATTGCTATTTTTAAGTCGTTAAGCCTCATTTACTAAGCATCGTTCTCCGTTTTTCTTTTTACACTGTCTGCGGTTATCACCGTGTGGGATATGGAATCGTTTTAACGATGCGGGTGACAGTACGATAGCCGTATGTGGTCTTCACCTTAGACGCACTGCAAAAAGTCCCCGGTCAAAACATCAGCTGCGCTGTGAAATTCCCGCGAGGCTTCCAAGGGTTGCCCCAGGAGCAGTGCGCTGCAGTAGCCCAGCTTCAATTATTTGCACAGTTTTTCTGCGATCCATAAAACTAAGCCCCATAGGTAAAAGGTAAAGGTACCCCTGCCCGTACGGGCCAGTCTTGGCAGACTCTAGGTTTGTGCGCCCATCTCACTTAAGAGGCCGGGGGCCAGTGCTGTCCGGAGACACTTCCGGGTCACGTGGCCAGCGTGACAATGCTGCTCTGGCGAGCCAGAGCCGCACACAGAAACGCCGTTTACCTTCCTGCTAGTAAGCGGTCCCTATTTATCTACTTGCACCCAGGGGTGCTTTCGAACTGCTAGGTTGGCAGGCGCTGGGACCGAACAGCGGGAGCGCACCCCGCCGCGGGGATTCGAACCGCCGACCTTTCGATCGGCAAGCCCTAGGCACTGAGGCTTTAACCCACAGCGCCACCCGCGTCCCTAAGCCCCATACCACCTACATTTTTCTTCTTACAACATCGCTCGCGTTCCTATGTTTTGTGGTGCTGTGCACAGAACCCTTCAAAACATTAGCATCTTTAGAAAATACTTTTAAATGGATATCAATGTTGTTGGACCACAAATCCATTTGGCGGAGTCCATTTGGCGGAGGCTGATGAGAACTGATGTCAAATAATTTCTGGAGGGCAGTGTGATAAGCTAAAAACATAGCCCTTGTCAAAATTCTACAATTCCTACATTGGCTTCCAGTATGTTTCCGGGCACAATTGAAAAAGTTGGTGCTGACCTTCAAAGCCCCAAACGGCCCTGTAGACCTGAAGGAGCGTCTCCACCCCCATCGTCCAGCCCGGACACAGAGGACCAGCTCCGAGGGCCTTCTGGCAGTTCCCTCCCTGCGAGAAGCGAAATTACAGGGAACCAGGCAGAGGGCCTTCTCGGTGGTGGCGCCCGCCCTGTGGAACACCCTCCCATCAGACGTCAAGGAAATGAACAACTACTTGACTTTTAGAAGACATCTGAAGGCAGCCCTGTTTAGGGAAGTTTTAAATGTTTGACGTTTTATTGTGTTTTTAATATTCTGGTGGGAGCCGCCCAGAGTGGCTGGGGAAGCCCAGCCAGAAGGGCGGGGTAGAAGTAATAAATTATTATTATTATTATTATTATTATTATTATTATTATTATTATTGAGTAAGTGTGCCTAAAGAAAAAAGTTTTAGCAGGGACTGAAAAGAGTACAGCCTGCTATGAACAGGCAGGGAGTTTGAAAGTGGCAGTGAAAAGATGGAAGCTTCAGATTCCTGCATTGCTGGGGGTTGAACTAATGACTCTCATGGACCCTTTCCAACTTTATGATTCTATGGCCATCCCGTTTTCAAGGCGCCACCACCGAGAAGGCCCTCTGCCTGGTTCCCTGTCACCTCACTTCTCGCAGGGAGGGAACTGCCAGAAGGCCCCCGGAGCTGGACCTCAGTGTCCGGGCAGAACAATGGGGGTGGAGATGCTCCTTCAGGTATACTGGGCCATTTGGGGCTTTGAAGGTCAGCACCAAGTTTTTGAATTGTGCTCAGAAATGTACTGGGAGCCAACGTAGGATTTGTGGAATTTTGACACGAGCTTGTTTTTAGAATTCTGGTGCTGGAGGAGACTCTTGAGAGTCCCATGGACTACAAGAAGATCAAACCTCTCCATTCTTAAGGAAACCAGCCCTGAGTGCTCACTGGAAGGACAGATCCTGAAGCTGAGGCTCCAAGACTTTGGCCACCTCATGAGAAGAGAAGACTCCCTGGAAAAGACCCTGATGTTGGGAAAGATGGAGGGCGCAAGGAGAAGGGGACGACGGAGGACGAGATGGTGGGACAGTCTTCTCGAAGCTACCAGCATGAGTCTGACCAGACTGCGGGAGGCAGTGGAAGACAGGAGTGCCTGGCGTGCTCTGGTCCAGGGGGTCACAAAGAGGCAGACACGACTAAACGACTACAACAAACCCTTATTCCAAACAGGATTCCTCGCAAGAAAAGGGAAAAGTTGACAGCTATGGTCTCAGCAATTGCTTCGTGGAGGGCAAGACCTACCGAAGAATTGCCGCGCTCATTAGGCTTGATCGTGCTTTTGCTAATAAAGAGTTACCATATTTTTTGCTCTATAGGACGCACCTTGTTTTAGAGGGGGAGAACAAGGGGGGGGGAATCTCCTCCTCTCTGCTCAGCGCCCCTACAGCGAAGCGGCAGGAGAAACGGAGCCCCTTCCATTTCTCCTCCTTCTTGGCTGAAGGGGCGCTGCGCAGCTCTCCCTCTCTGCTGAAGCCAGGAGAGGCTTGCTCTCCCGGCTTCAGCAAAAGGAACTCGAAGCCTTTGAGTTCCTGCTGCGCTCCAAAGGCTTCAGGCGGCTATCCGTGAAGCCTGGAGAGCGAGAGGGGTCAGTGCACTCCCTCTGCGCTTCGGAGGCTATCGCTGAACCCAAGGAGCCTGCATTCACTCCACAGGACACACACACATTTCCCCTTAATTTCTGGAGGGGGGAAAGTGCGCCCTATAGAGCGAAAAATACGGGAACTCCATTTACATCGTGCAATTTACTGCCAGCTTTCTCAAGACACCATGGGTACGTGCCGCAATAGTTATATTGTACCTTTTCTGCGGGGAGATGGCATATCTCGGAATAGGAAAGTATGGAGAGATGCTTTTTCTGCAAGCTTCTCAAAGTGGACAACCACTGATCCAGCTGACAATGTGTTCCCTTATGATTTAAAGTATATTTACAGAAATATTGCAAAATTAATGAATGTTAGAAGAATGCTGGAATGAAGCTATGTGGTTTTAGCAGAAATGTTATAAAGAATTAAGTAAAAACTGATTGATAATGGGCTAAAGTGGAAAATTTAAACTTAGATTGTGTTAAGATAATTTATAGAACAAAAATTGAGAAAGAGGGAAAGGATTTGCTGAATTAGCATTTGAACTAGAATACAAAAAAGGGAGGTGTGAGGAAGTCGAGGAAACAAGTAAATGAAAGATAATGATATAGAATTTGGATGTGTTCTTTTTTCTTTTCTCTTTATTATGTTTTTTTCCTTTTTTTCTTATTTTTGATGTATTGTTTGTTAAGTTTTTCATTGTTTCTTTTTTCTTTTACACTTTTTTCTGTAATTATAAAACTGTTAATAAATATCTTTTTTTTAAAAAAAAAGACAATGTGTTCTCTTATGTTCCCATAAGCTAATGCAGCATAACAAAGTACCCAGTGTCAGGGTTGGGCCCAACTGAGCTCTACCCATTGAAATTAATGGACCCAGAGATGTCCATTAACTTCCGCAAGTCTGAATTAATGGTGCACTTTCTTTTAAGAGAATCATCCACTACCCAGAGAGCTGGACCATCAAGAAGGCTGATCGCCGAAGAATGGATGCTTTTGAATTCTGGTGCTGGAGGAGACTCTTGAGAGTCCCATGGACTGCAAGAAGATCAAACGCATCCATTCTGAAGGAAATCAGCCCTGAGTGCTCACTGGAAGGACAGATCCTGAAGCTGAGGCTCCAAGACTTTGGCCACCTCATGAGAAGAGAAGACTCCCTGGAAAAGACCCTGATGTTGGGAAAGATGGAGGGCACAAGGAGAAGGGGACGATGGAGGACGAGATGGTGGGACAGTGTTCTCGAAGCTACCAGCATGAGTCTGACCAAACTGCGGGAGGCAGTGGAAGACAGGAGGGCCTGGCGTGCTCTGGTCCAGGGGGTCAGGAAGAGTGGGACACGACTAAACGACTAAACAACAACAACCACTACCCAGAAAGACGCTCTGGAAGCATCTCAGCTCAGCACATAAAGAAGAATGACGGCAGGACAACTGCAACACAGCCTCAGCTAATAAACCATGCAATATTCATAAAAAACATTAAATCGATAAATCCTCCTAATGTTTCAACAACAGGGAAGCGGATCATATTGCACGGGGTTTGGGTGGTGGATAGAAGCTACGGTTGCAGTGTGAAATGATTAATAATAATAATAATTTATTATTTATACCCCGCCCATCTGGCTGAGTTTCCCCAGCCACTCTGGACGGCTCCCAATCAAGTGTTAAAAACAGTACGGCGTTACATATTAAAAACTTCCCTGAACAGGGCTGCCTTCAGATGTCTTCTGAATGTCAGGTAGTTGTTTATCTCTTTGACATCTGATGGGAGAGTGTTCACAGGGCAGGTGCCACCACCGAGAAGGCCCTCTGCCTGGTTCCCTGTAGCTTTGCTTCTCGCAATGAGGGAGCCGCCAGAAGGCCCTCGGAGCTGGACCTCAGTGTCCGGGCAGAACAATGGGGGTGGAGACGCTCCTTCAGATATACTGGACCGAGGCCATTTAGGGCTTTCAAGGTCAGCACCAACACTTTGAATTGTGCTCAGAAACGTACTGGGAGCCAATGCAGATCTATTAGAACCGGTGTTATGTGGTGACCCCCAGTCCCCAGTCCAGCTGCCGCATTCTGGATTAGTTGCAGTTTCCAGGTCAGCTTCAAAGGTAGCCCCACGTAGAGCGCATTGCAGTAGTCCAAGCGGGAGATAACCAGAGCATGCACCACTCTGGCCAGACAGTCCGCAGGCAGGCAGGGTCTCATCCTGCGTACCAGACAGAGTTTGGAGCTATAAGGCAGCTGTTGCTTCAGCACTGGAGCAACAAGGACCGAGAGCGCCTGTGGAAGCTGTTAGCGCAGCGCAGCACAGGTGTTTCCCTGCACTTTCTCCCCTGTATGCATTTTCTCCGGAAAGCTTTGCATTCAAGTAACAAAGCACTGCATCGTCATCTTCAGAGTTCCTGCCTGACTCGCTGCCTCCTCCATCCCAGTGGCTTTGAGGGAGACTAGAGTCAGAAAAGCAGAAAGGCAATGACAATGACAAACCTAGACAGCATCTTAAAAAGCAGAGACACCACCTTGCCAACAAAGGTCCGTATAGTTAAAGCCATGGTTTTCCCAGTAGTGATGTATGGAAGTGAGAGCTGGACCACAAAGAAGGCTGATCGCCGAAGAATGGATGCTTTTGAATTCTGGTGCTGGAGGAGACTCTTGAGAGTCCCATGGACTGCAAGAAGATCAAACCTCTCCATTCTTAAGGAAATCAGCCCTGAGTGCTCACTGGAAGGACAGATCCTGAAGCTGAGGCTCCAAGACTTTGGCCGCCTCATGAGAAGAGAAGACTCCCTGGAAAAGACCCTGATGTTGGGAAAGATGGAGGGCACAAGGAGAAGGGGACGACGGAGGACGAGATGGTGGGACAGTGTTCTCGAAGCTGCGAACATGAGTTTGACCAAACTGCGGGAGGCAGTGGAAGACAGGAGGGCCTGATGTGCTCCGGTCCAGGGGGTCACCAAGAGTCGGACATGACGAAAGGACTAAACAACAAGAGTCAGCCAGGAAACTCAAGCAGCGCAGTTGACAAACAGCCTGAGAGGCAATTCAAAACAAAAAATTATGGAAAAATGGGATAGATATAACATTTATCTTCAAAAATATAGTAAAGGTTATCTATGCTAGCATTCAATTGACATTGGAGAGAAA
The DNA here is from genome assembly GCF_965153285.1 of Podarcis tiliguerta. NCBI lineage: Eukaryota > Metazoa > Chordata > Lepidosauria > Squamata > Lacertidae > Podarcis > Podarcis tiliguerta. The sequence continues at coordinate 4,131,872 of NC_139551.1, read as the reverse complement.
TTGAGTTGAGAAACAATATTAAGCCGCAGTTTAATTAAGCTGTGGCTCGTATTTTGTTAGCTAAAAATTGGAAATCCCAAGAATTACCAACGATAGAAGAATGGCAGATGATGGATTTTTCAGAGCTCCAGGAAATGGATTCTGTTCGACTTCCAAGGTACAACTGTACGATCGTACGATTCAAAAGATTTGGCCTTCTATATTATCTTGGCCTATATTCTCCTGGCAGCGTAAGAAGCAATTGCAACGGATTGGGAAGCAGCTCAAAATCTGGACCCTTGCCTAATATTGCTAAAACAGAGAAAATTACCTATAATTTGAGATTTTGGAGAGGACCAGAACCTCCGTACAATTTTTATACAATTTGGCACTCCTTTATTATACATAAGCAATAGAATTGTCGTTTTCAAGACAAGCCTGGGAAATCCTGAACTATACTTGACAATCAAATAACAGGAATACTCTTTCTTTATATTAAAGACCGCCCTACCGGATCGGGACCAACCAGCAGCCTGCTCTCACAGCGGCCAACCAGGGACCCCAAAGAGAAACCCACAACCAACTTGTGGAGCCAGAGTATAACCATCAATAGCCTTATGAAATTGCCTAATCCTTTTTCAAAGTTGGCCCCTGCAGCAGTGAGTTCCACAGTTCGCATAGTGAATAAGCGCTTTCTTTTATTCGTACTGGGTCTCACAACATTCAGCTCTGTAAGAGGTCCCAGAGTTTTAGCGGCATGAAAGAGAGAAACTTTTCTCTACCCTCTTTCTGTGGGCCATGGATCATCTTTATAAACTTCTATCATAGGTAAAGGGACCCCTGAGCATTAGGTCCAGTCGTGGCCGACTCTGGGGTTGCGGCGCTCATCTCGCTTTACTGGCCGAGGGAGCCGGCGTACAGCTTCCGGGTCATGTGGCCAGCAGGACTAAGCCGCTTCTGGTGAACCAGAGCAGTGCATGGAAACGCCGTTTACCTTCCCGCCGGAAGCGCTGGCGTGCTTTCAAACTGCTAGGTTGGCAGGAGCAGGGACCAAGCAACGGGAACTCACCCCGTCATTGCGGGGATTCGAACCGCCGACCTTCTGATCGGCAAGTCCTAGGCTCTGTGGTTTAAGCCACAGCACATGCCTCCTATTTAATTCCCTTTTCTCTAAACTAAAAAAAGTCCAGAAATGCAGAAATTCTGACTTGAGTATGCTGGCTGTTTGCCATAATAAACATAGATTCATTGATTGATTGGTTGATTGATTGAAAAACCCTGCAACTTTCGCTCACAGGGAGGGCTGCAAATCAGGACTGGTGAGGGGTGGAGCTCAGAAGAGGGTTTGGCATGGGGGGAGAGAATGAAGGGCCGCATCAGAAAGTTATCGGGAGCCACACTCCTTTGCCTTCTGCTTTAGAGCTTCTAAGGCTCTGAAGAAATTACGTCCATCTTTGTCTATATTGCCACTGTTTTAAATCAAATGCACACCCCAGATTTTCCTGTTTAGGTCTTGCCTTAAAATCGACGCAGCAATCTGCAATAAGACACAAAACACCCACCGCTTTCAATTGGATTTGCGGCTTCTAAGAAGCTACAACCGCTTATCCGAGCAGCTTCCTAATCAGACAGCATTTTTAAATAATATTTAACGGTTTATCGGGTGCCGGAGGCTGGCATTGGCTTCCCTCCTCCCCGCCGTTGAACCGTGAATAACGATGGTGCTTTCTGAGACGGCGCAAGAAAGAGGCCAGCCCATTGGTCCGTTTCAATGTGCAGAGAGACAGATGTGTTTCAAAAAAATAAAAAAAATTAAGCCATCTGCATCTTAAGAGCAGATTCTATTACGTTGATCAGATTTTAAAAAGCGTTGGGCAGGGAGCCAGATATCAATGCAGGGTAATAATCGTAATTCTTTGCAACCATACAAAACTTTCCCACCCTCCGTCAGCGTCATCCAGACACGATTTTGAAGAGTCTCACAACAGTCTTGTAAAGTACAGTGGTACCTCGGGTTACATACGCTTCAGGTTACATACCCTTCAGGTTACAGACTCCGCTAACCCAGAAATAGTACTACGGGTTAAGAACTTTGCTTCAGGATGAGAACAGAAATCATGCAGTGGCGGTGTGGTGGCAGCGGGAGGCCCCATTAGCTAAAGTGGTGCTTCAGGTTAAGAACACTTTCAGGTTAAGAACGGACCTCCGGAACGAATTAAGTTCTTAACCCGAGGTACCACTGTAGGGCTACAAAACTGGGAGAATCAGCACCCCCCAAGGGAGAACGGCAGGACGTCTTGGAAATGGTGCTCGTGATTATGATTTGATGTGTTAATTGGATGTCTTTTATTGGAAAATTAATAAAAACGATCTAACAAAAAAAAAAAAAGGAAAGGTTGCTCATGAAACGTCCAGCTGTGGTTTGCAAAAACACCTGCCAAAACAGAGCACTGGGGGAGGATTAATAAAGTAACACACACACACCCGTGAATCCATAACAAAGGAGGTTGCCCATTACAAGACCCAAGGCTGTTCCTCATACTTTAATTTTCATCTGTTGCTATAGCTCAGGCTTCCTCCACCTCGGCCCTCCAGATGTTTTTGGCCTACAACTCCCATGATCCCTAGCTAGCAGGACCAGCGGTCAGGAATGATGGGGACTGTAGTCTCAAAACATCTGGAGGGCCGGGGTTGAGGAAGCCTGCATAGCTGTTCTCCCTGTTTTATATCCATTATAAAATCAAAACAGAAAATCTTTACACACACAAAAAACCCCTAACGTTCAAGAAGGACACTGACAAACTGGAACGTGTCCAGAGGAGGGCAACCAAAATGGTCCAAGGCCTGGAAACGATGCCTTATGAGGAACGGCTAAGGGAGCTGGGCATGTTTAGCCTGGAGAAGAGGAGGTTAAGGGGTGATATGATAGCCATGTTCAAATATATAAAAGGATGTCACATAGAGGAGGGAGAAAGGTTCTTTTCTGCTGCTCTGGAGAAGCGGACACGGAGCAATGGATCCAAACTACAAGAAAGAAGATTCCACCTAAACATTAGGAAGAACTTCCTGACAGTAAGAGCTGTTTGACAGTGGAATTTGCTGCCAAGGAGTGTGGTGGAGTCTCCTTCTTTGGAGGTCTTTTAAGCAGAGGTTTGACAACCATATGTCAGGAGTGCTCTGATGGTGTTTCCTGCTTGGCAGGGGGTTGGACTCGATGGCCCTTGTGGTCTCTTCCAACTCTATGATTCTATGATTCTATTTCAGCGTCTGATCAGATCCAAAGTTTCCGATTCTAACTTTTGACAGACATGGATTTCAGAAACAGGGAGTCGCAAACTTGGGGATGGTTTCGAATGCGGCCCTCTGTACCTTCACCCGGTCCTTGCGCCTCTCCCCTAGGCCACGCCCCTCCCCTAGGCCACGCCTTCCTCACACCCTCCTTGAGTCTTTCCGCCAGCCTGGGATGTTGCCCTTGAACTCAGATGTTCCCCAGGTAAAGGTCGTTTTGGCACCTGTGGCTTCACCTGGTCCCACCCACCACTGCCGTGCGGCCCCCGGGACGCTGCCCAGAAAGGGAGGTGGCCCTCGAGGGAAAGGCCAAGGCAAGCGAGAGGCAGAGGTTGAGGACACATCCCATCGAGACACGTGGATGTGAAGCAAGAGCACCCGGGAGGGGTGTGACTTTGGGAGAGTTCTCGAGGGCCGGGTGGCGAAGTGTGGAGGGCCGCATTCAGCTCCCAGGCCTGAGGTTTCCCTGCCCCTGAACTAAGGCTTAAACCTGGAAGCTCTCTGCAGGGGCAAAGTCCCTTTCTGGCATCAATACAGACCTGCCACGCTGTTTCAATAAAGAAGAAGAAGAAGAAGAAGAAGAAGAAGAAGAAGAAGAAGAAGAAGTAGAAGTTATTATTTATACCCTGCCCATCTGGCTGGGTTTCCCCAGCCACTCTGTGCAGCTTCCAACAAAACACTAAAATACAACAACCTATTAAACATTAAAAGCTTCCCTAAACAGGGCTGCCTTCAGATGTCTTCTAAAAGTCAGATAGTTGTTTTTCCTTGACATTTGATGGGAGGGCGTTCCACAGGGAGGGCACCACCACCAAGAAGGCCCTCTGCCTGTTTCCCTGTAACCTCACTTCTCACAGGGAGGGAACTGCCAGAAGGCCCTCGGAGCTGGATCTCAGTGTCTGGGCAGAACGATGGAGGTGAAGACGCTTCTTCAGGTATACTGGACCGAGGCCATTTTGGGCTTTAAAGGTCAGTACCAACAATCTCTTGCTGGCATCAGCAAGAGGTCTCGGGGTAGGGGGGTGCCCCCACTTTTTGGAAGATAAACAGGGTGAGGCCTGGGTGGTGGGAGACCGGTCACCTCCATTGAGCTCCAATTTCAAACCGTTCCCTCGCTACGAGAAGCCAAGTTACAGGCAACCAGGCAGAGGGCCTTCTCGGTGGTGGCGCCCTCCCTGTGGAACGCCCTCCCACCAGATGTCAAAGAGAACAACAACTACCAGACTCTTAGAAGACATCTGAAGGCAGCCCTGTTCAGGGAAGCTTTTCATGTTTAATAGGCTATTGTATTTTAGTGTTCTGTTGGGAGCCGCCCAGAGTGGCTGGGGAAGCCCAGCCAGATGGGCGGGGTATAAATAATAAGTTATTATTATGATGATGAAATCAAACTAAACTTTGGCCACTAAGTTCCTTGTGCATGTGCAGAGTGCCTTTGCAACCCTGTTTTTCGAGAACGAGCCGCTGGTTCCAGCAATCAGATGCAGCATTGGGGATTATTCAAAAGAATCTTTAACAGTACCCTGCCCTACCTTGAAAGAAAACAATGCCATGGGAACCAAGTCCTTTTTATCCTCACAACAACTCTGCAAGGTAGGCCAGGCCAAAGTCGCCTAGCGAGTCATGCGATCGAGAAAGAGTGCGGCCCTGCCTCTCTCTCTCCCTTGTCTGTAGCACAGCCTCTAGCCTCCAGAAGTCCAGTCCAAAATCTCCAGCCGAAACCGGCTCTAACCACTGTACGGCGCTGCCACGAGTCTCGGAAAAGCCCCCTCCCAAACTGATTTTCCAGGTACATTCCGGAGCAGAGGCGGACGGCATCGCCACCGGCTGCAAAACGCAGCAGCGACGCTGCACCGTCTCCCTCCCAAAATTCGAGGCACGACAGATCCAGTTTATGAACACACCTGAGAAGGGAGGGAGGGAGGGGGCTGGGAGCAGAGAGGGAAGGTGTGGGGGGGGGGCGACACACCGCAGAAAAAGCCGGCAAATTGAGAGTTCGGCGCCCAGGCATTTTGCAGGGAAATTAGGAGGAAATCGGCGTCATAAATCTTTGTCTTTTTGCAATCCTGTCCAAATAAAAAAAAAAGGACACATGTAGTTTGGCAGGGATTAGCGGTTTAAGAGCATGCAATGGGGGGGCGGTTTTGAGATGAGAGGGGGAATATCAGCACTCCTGCAATGCCTCTAGATGCAACCCCCCCTCCCAAAAAAACCACACACACACACAGCACAACCACCCAAATCTATCCTTCGCCTGTGTTTGTTTTTTTTGCAAAAGGATGAGTTATGATCCTGCTCCTGCCCGCCCCCCCCCCAACAACACACAACCTCAAGGACGGGAAGCACGCACAGAAAAAAAATACAGGGGGGGGGCAATGAGCATCCTTGTTCAAAATGGATTCTCTCCCCCCTCAGTCCCCCGGGCAACTGCTTCTTCTATAAAGGGGCTGTTGCGTTTCCCAAATTGTAGGGATTGTCAGAGATCTAGAAAAATTTGTGGGGGGAGATTAGTTATCAGACACATATCTATAGTGGTGCAGATACAGGAAAGGGGGGGGGAACAGCAGCTCGTTTCTGCCACCCCCAAATACATGATCTCAGACAGCATCTTAACGTCTCAAGGTGCCCTTTCAAGCATCCAGTTTTCTCCAAATTTGGGGGAGGGGTGGGGGCACAGAAGGGTACCAAAAACCGAGGGGGGGGGGTGGGAGAAGGAAGACGCATAGGTTCCGGGGAGATGGGATGGGGGGGCGGGAGAAAGAGAGATAACCTTTTCTCCTAATTCAAGCCTTTAAAAACACAAAAAATGAAATGCACATTTTTTTCCCCTGCTGCTTAATTCGACTCGCGGTAAGGGCCCCCCTCCCAGACCCGGTAAAGCCGCCCCCCCAAAAAAAAATAATTCACACACCGAGTCATTTCCTTCCTTTGGTGTTACTCAAGTGTCAATCCAGCTTCTTCCTCATACAGCCCCCCACCCCAGACCCAAAATTTCTCCATGCTTTACTCTCCTTGCCAGTTATGGGATGCAGAGCTTGGTTTCAAAGGACTCCCTCCATCCTCATCCCTTGGGAGGGGGGGCACATTTGGGAAGGCACCCCCCTCCCCGCCAGAGCCTTCCGTTGAAGAGGGGGCCCGGCGGGGGGTCTGCCCCCAAAGTCACCGCCTGATGGGCACCCCAACTTCCCTTAACAACAGAAGGAAGCTTGTGTAGCTGGCATAACGTATCTCGCCCCCCCAAGCCAACAAAATAACGATAATCAATAATAATAACAACACTAATAATAAGCCACCTATCTGGCAGGGATTAACACGCACAGGTAATTGATACAGGAGCATTCCTCCACTTGGAGCTGCTGTGAAAAAGGGGGCGATCGCAAGCAAAACCGACACACGAAAACCTGGATATTGCCCCCCACCTCATCGCAAAACTTCAAAACTATTAAGAAAGGGGTGAGAGATCTTTCCCACCCCCCCACAAACACTTACAGGGACCAGACATCTGAACCTGATTGTTTGGGTTGGGGTCAGCACCCCAAAATCGCTGGAGGGGTCGTCCAGCTTTACAGGCCCCCCCCCCCAAAATATATGGGGGTAACTGGAAATGACTTGGGAAACCGGGGTTCAAATCTGTCCCCCCTTCACCCGGCCGTGAAGCTCTCTGTGTGTGACCTTGAGGGGGGGCCACTCGCCGTTTCTCTAGTCTACCTAACAGGGTTGTTGCGGAGATTAAAAGATCTTTAGCGGGGGGGGGGAGAGGAGGTGGATATAGAATAAATAAATTAAATCCGGGACGGATTCCTGGAGCTGTCTCCAACATCAGGCCCTGCTCAGAGCAGACCGGTTGAAATAAGCGGCCCCCTAATTTCAGCCGGTGTGCTCTCGGCAAATCTCTGCTGGCAAACAACACTTTTTAGGGTCCCCTTGCAGCGTTACAACCGAATGCACCCCACCCATTTTGAAGGACATCGAAGGTGCGGTTAAGACCACCAAGTCGTCGTCTCCCCCAAACCTCGTGTCTAGCTGCTTCCCCTCCCCTCTCCCCAACCTGCCATTTTTGGGTCTCCCTAAATAGTTGCCCAGGGGCACGGGTGGCGCTGTGGGTTAAACCACAGAGCCTAGGGCTTGCCGATCAGAAGGTCGGTGGTTCGAATCCCCGCAACAACGGGGTGAGCTCCCGTTGCTCGATCCCTGCTCCTGCCAACCTAGCAGTTCGAAAGCACGTCAAAGTGCAAGTAGATAAATAGGTACCACTCCGGCGGGAAGGGAAACGGCATTTCCGTGCGCTGCTCTGCTTCGCCAGAAGCGGCTTAGTCCTGCTGGCCACACGACCCGGAAGCTGTACGCCGGCTCCCTCGGCCAGGAAAACGAGATGAGCACCGCAACCCCAGAGTCGTCCGCGAATGGACCTAATGGTCAGAGGTCCCTTTACCTTTAAATAGTTGCCCAAACTCCGGAGCGCTTCAAACTGACCCTCCACAAATCCCAGAGGTGGAATCGGACACCGGGTTTGTTGTCGATTTTCCTCTTTTAAGGGTTTACGGGAGTGAACCAGCTACCTTGGGGTGGAAGGGGGGTAACCAGACATGGCTCCCGGGCTCTGTTACCCCAGGCTTACCCCAGGAATAGTTTTCTGCTTCTGGAAAGGTGATTGGCGGCTCCATACCCCAGAGGACCCCTACCTTCCTTCTCTAGAGGCCTGCCTCCCACAGAGAGGCTTAAGAGGTGACCCCACACCTGTCAACGCCAACCCCCCCCCCAGCAGAGCCTCTTGGAGTTAAATCAAGATTTTTGCAAAGTCATTTTCAGTGCAAATCCCCCGTTCTGCACAGAAGGTAGCTTAGTGGAGCTGAACGCAAGCAGGTTAAGGGGTTTCAACCTTTAACATCTCACGAATATTCACACACACACCCTTTGAAGTGGGGGGGGGACGACCCTCCAAGGTTATCCGAAGTCACTGGGCAGTGAGCATCCTGACCACCCCACCCCATAGAAAGGTTCCTTGCACTGCCCTTGAATCCTAAACCACGTCCCCCTCCCCTCAAACCAGTAGACGGTCTAAGAATCTAGAACCATCAAGTTGGGAGGGAACTCATCTAGTCTAGGGTCTGGGGAACCTCTGCCCCCCCCCCCGAATATGTTCCTGAACTACAACGCCCATCATTGCTGGGCGCTGATGGGAGTTGTAGTTCAGGAGCACCCAGCAAGCCAAAGGCTCTCCCACGCACACACACACACCCCCCGCCTTACAGACCACAAGCAGCGGCCAGATTATACTGGCTGATTATTCACTTTGGAGGGGAGCAATCCTCAAACAGACTTGCCTACGCAAGGGTAGGGGAGAGGGGGTTGCTTTCAAATCGACGCGCATTGGATCCACCCCCCCCCAAAAAAAATCACTGCCTTGAACTGCCAACTCTGTCTCCCCACCCCATCCCCGGATAAAACAGAAGCCTTAAATCACTAAAGAGAGAGGTGCATTTTTGATTGTGTCCCCATTGCCTCCAAACTGGACTTTCTCTGCTCCCTAGAAAAAGCCCCCCCCCCTACCCTGGTGGGAACTGCCTTTGAGCCCCCACCCTAAAGACTCCCCGGAGTAGATCCCTGGAGGAACCGTAATCAGAAATGAAACGGCCGAAGAAATCCCCATCATGGCCGGCTTATGGCATCGATCCTTATGAGCCTTACCCCTCGATGCTACCCCTCCAGGGTAGTTAACCTCACCCGGCCAGCTCTGCCCCCCCCCCCGTTCCCTTCCTTAAATCACCCATGGGGGTGACTGGCGGTACAAAACATTCTCCACCACCTAGGGAGTCAAATTGTCATCTTTTCCACCGCCCACCCCCCCTCCAGAGGTAGTTACCCCAGATTACTTCCACCGAGGTAGTTGCCCTCAAATAACCACCCTTCCTTTTTGGCTGCCCCCCCCCCCGATTCTCCACCCAATTTAACCCCCTAAATTTCGACTCGCCGGAAATCTCCTTGCGCCGTTTGATCGGCACACAGCCCTGGCCCACCTTGAACCCCGAGGTAGTTACCCAGGGGTTGCCATGTCTTCCATGGGTTTTTTGATTTCTCCCAAATCACAATAAGACCTTCCAGCATAAAAAGTGATCCTTTGCCACTACCCCCGGCGATTTCTACCTCTCTCCCGTCCCCGAGAGACCTTGCCACGATGGGATCCAGCCCAGATTTCTCCACGATGCCTCGGCCATGCTGAATATCCCCCTCCGTCCCTGAGGTAGTTACTTTGGGTTAGTTACCCCAGTTGCTCCTCCCTCAATTGGGGGGGGCAAGAAGTGGGAAAAACCCCTTGCTAGGCCTGAATTTGCTGTGTGACAGATATATTCAAGTACATATAGGGTTTTCTGTCCCTAGACAAAGTAGTTACCCCTGAATTCTTTCTTCCCTTGCTGGGTGTGTGGCAGAGAATCCCTGACCTTGCCTAAAATTACCTCTGGTACAAACCAGAGGTAACTACCCTGAGGCAGTTACCCCACTAAGTATGTTCCCCCCAAGTTTAGATACCCCAGGTCTCCCTCTGCTGCATCCCCCATAAAAGTGGCAGGTAGTTAATGCCCTACCCCCCAATATGTGTTACTACAAAAACCACCTCTTCCCCCAAATCGCAAGGTAGTTACCCCCAAGGTGAGTTAGCCAAATTGCCTGAAATTCGCTGAAGTTGCTTACCCCCCCTCCCAAGGAGATCCCCCCCAGAGTCTCCCCCCCAACTCCGCCTATACCCCCAAATCTCTGCAGGTAGTTCCCCCGTGAGAGGAGTTACCCCAGGGGTGAGTTACCCCCGATCTCCCCCCCCCCACTTGCCTGAAATCATTGCAGGTAGTTATCCCTAAGGCCAGTTACCCCAGACCACCCCCCCTGTTCCCCCAAATCGCTGAAGGTAGCATCCCCCAGGTGAGTTACTCCAGGGGTGAGTTACCCCAGGGGTGAGTTACTTCAGGGGTGAGTTACTTCAGGGGTGAGTTACCCCAGGGGTGAGTTACTTCAGGGGTAAGTTACCCCCTATTCCCACTTGCCTGAAATCACTGCAGGTAGTTATCCCCAAGGCAAGGTAACCCACACCACTGTTCCTGTTTCTCCAAATCACAGGTGATGTCACCCCAGAGGCAAGTTACCCCAGGAGTTACCTCCAATTCCCCCACCTTCCCTGAAATCACTGCAGGTAGTTAACCCCAAGGCAAGATAACCCAGACCCCCCCCCCTTCCCTGTTTCTCCAAATCGCAGGTGAGTCACTTGCCTAAAACCCCTGTCGGTTTCTAACCCCTCCTGGCAAGGACAGTTCCCTTAAGGTGCTCCGCCTCTCTGCAGGTAGTACCCCCCCCCAGGTGAGTTCCCCACACAGGTGAGGGCCAGGGGTCAAGGGGGAAAGGCCCACTGGCCTGAAATCACTGCAGGTATGTATCTCTTACAGTCCATGGATCTCTTGAGAGTCCCATGGACTGCAAGAAGATCAAACCTCTCCATTCTGAAGGAAACCAGCCCTGAGTGCTCACTGGAAGGACAGATCCTGAAGCTGAGGCTCCAAGACTTTGGCCACCTCATGAGAAGAGAAGACTCCCTGGAAAAGACCGTGATGTTGAGAAAGATGGAGGGCGCAAGGAGAAGGGGACGACAGAGGACGAGATGGTGGGACAGTGTTCTCGAAGCTACCAGCATGAGTTTGACCAAACTGGGGGAGGCAGTGGAAGACAGGAGGGCCTGGCGTGCTCTGGTCCAGGGGGTCATGAAGAGGCGGACACGACTAAACAACAACAACAACAATGTATCTCCATGGCAAGCTAACCCAGACCCCCCCTTCCCTGTTTCCCCAAATCGCAGGTGAGTCACCCCAGGTGAGTCCACTTCCCACCCACACAGGTGAGTCCACCAGGGGTCCAGGGAAGGCGGCCCACTCGCCTGAAATCGCTGTAAGGGTGGATGATCCAAGCTCCGGCGGACTTGACCCGCTCCTGCTCCCGCTCGACGGCCTTCTGCGAGCCGAACATCCGCAGCGAGAACTTGTTGACGCCCGGCTGGAGCATGGCGCTGAACTGGCGCTGCATGAAGCTGGCCTGGCTGCCGCCCGCCTCGCCCTCCGACGGGGCGCCCGCCGCCCCCGACGCCCCTTCCTCGGCCGCCTTGGGGGAGCCGTCGGCGCTGCAGGAGAAGGAGACCTTGGGCTGGGAAGGGGGCGCCGGATCGGGGCCGCCGACTCCCTCCTCGCCGCCCCCTCGGCGGCACTCTCCGTTGGGGGAGCCCCCCTTGGCGGCGCGGCTGCCCATGCCGCCTCCGCGCAGCGACAGCAGCCGCCCCTTCGAGGCCGGAGACGCCGCCGGCGAGGACGCGGACGGAGAGGCGCAGCCCGAGGATGCTGCGGATGCTGCGGATGCTGCAGTGGGCGCCCCGCCGCCGCCTCCGCCGCCGCCGCCCGTCCGCATGCTGGACTCGCCGCGCAAGCCAGCACCACCAGCCCCTCGGCTGCTGCTGCTGCTGCAGCGGCGGCGACGACGGCGGAGGAGACCGGGGAGGAGAGGCAGAGACGGGGAGGGGAGGGGAGAGGAGGAGGAGGAGCCCCGAGGCCCGGGGGAGGGGCTGGCTGGCAGGGGAGGGGGAGGGAGGGAGGAAGAGGAAGGGGAAGGTCAAAGAGAGAGGGGGGGGACAAGGGCAAAGGATGGAGAGGGAGGGGAGGGGAGGGGAGGGGAAGGTCAAGAGAAAGGGGGGAGGGGAGGAAGGGGAAGGTCAAAGAGAGAGGGGGGACAAGGGCAAAGGATGGAGAGGGAGGGGAGGGGAAGGTCAAGAGAGAGGGGGAGGGGAGGAACGTCAAACGGGGGGAGGGGAGAGAAGGGAGGGGGAGGGGAGGAAGGTCAGAGAGAGGGAGAGAAGGGCAAAGGATGGAGAGGGAGGGGAGGGGGGGAGGTCATGAGAGAGGGGGGAGAGGAGAGCAAAGGATGGAGGGGAGGGGAAGGTCAAGAGAAGGGAGAGGGGAGGAAGAGTTAGGTCAAAGGGGGGGGCGATAATGGCAAAGGATGGAAGGGGAGGGGAGGGAGGTCGAGGTCAAGGGGGGAGGAGGAAGAGAAAAGTCAAGGGGGGGGAGAGACAAGGACAAAGGATGGAGGGGGAGAAGAGGAGGGAGGGGAAGGTCAAGCAGAGAGAGGGGGGACAAGGGCAAAGGATGGGGGGAAGAGAAGGAGGGCGTAGGGTCAAGAAAGGGGAGAGGGAGGTCAAGAGAGAGGGAAGGAGGGGAGGGGTGAAGGGAGAGGGAGGGGAGGGAGGTCAGACAGAGAGGGGGGAGGAGGGGTGTGTAATGGTAGGAATGATGGGGAGGAAGGTCAAGAGAGGAAGGAAGGAGCGAGAAGGAAGGTCAAAGAGGAAGAACTGTGGCTAAGGGGGAGAAGAAGGAAAAGAACTGTGGAAGAAGATCAAGGAGAAGGAGAGAGGGAGGGAAGAAGGTCAAGCAGAAGGAAGGACAGAAAGGAAGAATAAATCGGAAGAAAGGAGAATGCCAGAGGAGGTGGGAATGAAGGTCCACAGTGCAAGGGGATGGAAGAAATTGTGCTTTTTTTTAAAAAAAAAAAAAAAGGTGCCTCGACTTTCCATTATGGTGACCGTAACCCAGGTTTGGGTGGCGCTGTGGGTTAAACCACAGAGCCTAGGACTTGCCGATCAGAAGGTCAGCGGTTCGAATCCCCGCAATGACGGGGTGAGCTCCCGTTGCTCGGTCCCTGCTCCTGCCAACCTAGCAGTTCAAAAGCACGTCAAACTGCAAGTAGATAAATAGGTACCACTGCAGCGGGAAGGTAAACGGCGTTTCCGTGCGCTGCTCTGGTTCGCCAGAAGCAGCTTAGTCCTGCTGGCCACATGACCCGGAAGCTGTACGCCGGCTCCCTCAGCCAGTAAAGCGAGATGAGCGCCGCAACCCCAGAGTCGGCCACGACTGGACCTAATGGTCAGGGGTCCCTTTACCTTTAACCCAGGTTTAAGGTGCCATTTGGCGATTAGCTTATATATCCAATGCCGGCTGGGGCAACTATTTGGCCGCTATGAGAACAGGGTGCTGGACCAAGATGGACGTTCAGCCTCATCGGGCTGCAGGTCTCTTCTGATAGATTATGGAGGAGATTTGTGCCCAAATGCTTAGGCTGCCTCCGTGGGTTAAGACTGCAGCCTGATGCGACCCAGAATTTCCATGCTAAGCCACCCGCCTCCCCAGGGCCACATTTTGCCGCCGGAGAGGCTTCTAATTTAGGCTGCCCATCCTCAAGAAAGAGGGCGAAATAGTATTAGTGTCACAGCCCATAATACTCAGGTCCCGGGATGCAGAGCAGCCTAATTTCATATGCAAATGCATGAAGGCGTTTTTTTAAAATAAAAAATTAAGTGGAAGTGGTGGCTGGATGGGAAGCAGGGAATTGGTTGTGTATATTTTGCTTTAGATGCAGAGAGCATTTCAGCATTGCATTGGCCCTTAAAGCAGCCCCATGGGGCAGGCTATTCTCAGGCTTGGGCACCCATTTCCCAGACAGCAAAACTGAGGGGAAGTGGCTTGCGAATCTGTGCCGGAGGACTAACGTTGACCTTGCTCTCCAGTTTACATCCTTGACAGAACAGGAGTTCGCGTTGTGAAATCGGGGAGGTGTAGTGGTTAGCTCCACCTTCCCCAGCTGAACAATGTCCAGATGTTTTGAGTTCATGCTGAAGATGGTGCCAGCTGCTGTCTGAAAACATCTGGAGTAAAGAACTAGGCTAGCTGCTCACATCCTCTCAGCCTGACCTACTTTGCAGGGTTATTGTGGCGCTTAAATGATGCGACGGGGTGGACACAACCATGAAGATCTCCTTTAAGTGTTCGGAAGGGATACAAAAAATAATGTAGAACTTCATGCTGTGCACAAACTACGGATCTCACTCCTGCAGGGACAGCTACCAAGCTTTAAAAAAAAAAGGTAAAGGACCCCTGACAGTTAAGTCCAGCTGCGAATGACTCTGGGGTTGCGGCGCTCATCTCGCTTTACTGGCCGAGGGAGCAGGAGTTTGTCCGCAGACAGTTTTCCGGGTCATGTGGCCAGCATGACTAAGCTGCTTCTGGCGAACCAGAGCAGTGCATGGAAACACCGTTTACCTTCCCGCCGGAGTGGGACCTATTTATCTACTTGCACTGGTGTGCTTTTGAACTGCTAGGTTGGCAGGAGCAGGGACCGAGCAACGGGAGCTCACCCCGTCATTGCGGGGATTCGAACCGCCGACCTTCCGATCGGCAAGACCTAGGCTCTGTGGTTTAGACCACAGCTACCAGGCTAGAGGAATGTTTGAAGCAGGGTTTTGAGCTCTCAGGCAAGTTTCTGCTCTATAACCAACCCTTAGCATTTGTTTCTATCCTCTCTCCCATTTTATTTCTTAACGCCTTTTAGTGCTTTGTTTTGTTGTTTTAATTTACAGTGGTACCTCGGGTTAAGGACTTAATTCGTTCCGGATGTCCATTCTTAACCTGAAACTGTTCTTAACCTGTAGCACCACTTTAGCTAATGGAGCCTCCTGCTGCCACCGGAGAACGATTTCTATTCTCATCCTGAAGCAAAGTTCTTAACCTGAAGCACTATTTCTGGGTTAGCGGAGTCTGTAACCTGAAGCGTCTGTAACCCGAGGTACCATGGTATTGTTTTATCTCATTGTTTTATTGTTCTAACTCCCCTAAACTGTGAGGCTGCCAGAAGCTGGGCTGGGGCTGAGCACTTTAGCAAAAGATCGAGCCAGATTACTGCCACCAGACCTTCCCTTTCATGATGTAACCGTGATGTAGTTTGGAGGGGGTGTAACATATTAGCAGCTAATAAAAGTTTGGGTTCTCTTTTGTACGGGGCTTCCATCTTGTTCCACCTTGTGGCAGGTGGGAGTCCTGTCGCGACAGTCTTCAATAAAGACCAAGCCTACTGGCTGCTGTTTTGCTCTGGTATTCCTGGCTGGTGTCCTTGTTTTTTTTGTCCAAGGGAGCCCTCAGATTTCTCCGTTAACAGTTGTAAACCCTACACAAATCTGGAGTGGTTGGATGGCGCCTTGTACGCCTCCTTCTGGCAACTGCTGCAGCCAAGCCGGTGCCAAACGTCTCACTCTTTCCTTTCGACCCCCATCTTTGAGGCTGAGAGGGGGTGGTTCTGTCGTCTGGGCAGCCCAGGACCTCCAGACGCGCTGCCCAGGGGAGGTTAGGGTGCTGCTAGCACAGCGGTTTGACTTCACCCCTGGAGGTGAACCCCATTGCCTCTCAAGGCAGATAGGTAAAGGTAAAGGGACCCCTGACCATTAGCTCCAGTCGTGACCGACTCTGGGGTTGCGGCGCTCATCTCGCTTTACTGGCCGAGGGAGCCGGCATACAGCTTCCGGGTCATGTGGCCAGCAGGACTAAGCCGCTTCTGGCGAACCAGAGCAGCACACGGAAACGCCATTTACCTTCCCGCCGGAGCAGTACCTATTTATCTACTTGCACTTCGTGCTTTCGAACTGCTAGGTGGGCAGGAACAGGGACCGAGCAACGGGAGCTCACCCCTTTGCGGGGATTCGAACCGCCGACCTTCAGATCTGCAAGTCCTAGGCTCTGTGGTTTAACCCACAGCGCCACCCGCGTCCCTGATAGATACCAACATACAAATTCAAGGGCTGTTGATGGCTGAGCCACGACGGCTTTGCCCCGCGTCCACAGCAGCAGCGCTTCCAGAAACCACAGAAGAGGAGTGTGCCCTTGTGTGCTTGAATCTTGCTTGCGGACCCGCCACTTTAAGAACAGGATGTTGGGCCAGACGGGGCGCTGAACCATCAGGGCTCGTCTTCTGTCCTTACGACGCTGTTCAGCCTTTGCCTCGCAACGACTTTCGCCATTCCCTCTTTCTCTTCGCTTTTCTGCCGGGTGGGACCCTTTCAAAACACGATGCACCATTCTGCAAAGCGTTCGAGAGCAGCACCTGTTTGGCCTTTCCTCGCACGTCCTCCTGTCTGCCTTTTCCTGGGGCTGTCTGGCCCCTGGGAGGGGCTGTTTGGCTGAGTCCTGTATGGCAATGAGCCGAGAGGCACAGGCAAGGCAGCGATGACAGTTTGGAAGGTGTGTTTATGTGTGTGTGAGAGAGAGAGAGAGAGAGAGAGCGACCGGCAGACAGACAGACAGAGTTATCTCCTCCCACTCTTGATGCCAGCAGAGACGCTATGTGTTTGTGCCCATGCGTAAAAACTGAATCCGTGCCTAAATAGAGGAGTTTTTGTATGCCTTCCGACTAGGAAAGAGAGAGAGGGAGAGGACAAGTGTTGACTCAGTAAGAGTGTCACAAGATACAGAGAGTGACTGGATGGCTTTGAAAAAGGATTAGACCAATTCATGGAGGATGAGTCTGTGCTGGCCCTACTCAGAAAAAACACTTCAAGGATTGAATAAAGGGCTTTGGCATGCAAAGCAGATGTTCTGCCCTTGAGCTGAGGGCCTGAAGATCAAGTAAGATTCCAGTCCTCATTGTTTTTTTAAAAAAAATAAAGTGGTTTTTGTTGTTGTTTTTTAGCTCTCTTTTTTAATGCTTTAGGTAAAGGTAAAGGGACCCCTGACCATTAGGTCCATTCGTGACCGACTCTGGGGTTGCGGTGCTCATCTCACTTTATTGGCCGAGGGAGCCGGCGTACAGCTTCCGGGTCATGTGGCCAGCAGGACTAAGCCACTTCTGGCAAACCAGAGCAGCGCACGGAAACGCCATTTTACCTTCCCGCTGGAGTGGTACCTATTTATCTACTTGCACTTTGACGTGCTTTCGAACTGCTAGGTGGGCAGGAGCAGGGACCGAGCAACGGGAGCTCACCCCGTCGCGGGGATTCGAACCACTGACCTTCTGATCGGCAAGTCCTAGGCTCTGTGGTTTAACCCACAGCGCCACCCACGTCCCTTAAAGGAGACTGCCAGCCCCCTATTGCTCCTTCTCTGAATTAGGAGTTGGACTGATGCTCATATTTTTGGAGTTGGACTGATGCGTGCCTTTTTTTAATGCTTTACTGGTTTTCAAAACAAAACCAATACAAAACTAAACAATACGATCAACGATGAACAAAAGGCAAGCCAAGATCAACACTCATTGCAAAAAAAGAAAACATCGTGGCTGTTCTCCTGTGCTGCTTCAGACATGTGGTTTATGTATTTATGTATGTGTTTGCTTGGTACATTTATGAACATTTATTATATATATATATAATACCTTAAATTTTTTTATGTCGTGTTGTTAAAGGAATCCGTTTTCTACTGGATCAGGCTATTAGATCATTTGACTGGCAAAGACTTTTTAAGGTTTCCAGAAAGAGAGTTTCTCCCAGCCCTACGTGGGAACTTCCAGACAAATGAGAAGTTGATGTTCCGCTTCCAGGATGCCAGTTTTCTGGGGATCCCAAAAGGGGAGACCGGCCGCTGCGCTCCAATCTGGTTGGCTATTGTGAGGACAGGAGGACTCCCTGGTCCTGAATGGGGCAACTGTGCCCCTGAAGGACCAGGTGCTCAGCTGTCCATGGAGGTGCAGGTCAATTCTGTGTCCAGGGCGGCTGTCTACCAGCTCCATCTGGTACTCAGGATGAGACCCTCCCTGCCCACCGACTGTCTCACCAGAGTGGTCCATGCCCTGGTTATCCATACCTGGAGGAGCATCTCCACCCCCATCGCTCAGCCCGGGCACCGGGGTCCACTTCCAAGGGTCTTCTGGCAGTTCCCTCCCTACGAGAAGCGAGGTTACAGGCAACCAGGCAGAGGGCCTTCTCAGTGGTGGCGCCCGCCCATCAGATGTCGAGGAAATAAACAACTACCTGACTTTTAGAAGACACCTGAAGGCAGCCCTGTTCAGGGAAGTTTTTAATCTTTCTTGTGCTTTTAATATTATTAATAATAATATTCTGTTGGGAGCTGCTCAGAGTGGCTGGGAAAACCCAGCCAGATGGGCAGGGTATAAATAATAATAATAATAATAATAATAATAATAATAATAATAATAATAATAAACTAGATGGGCCCCCTTTGGCTTGATCCAGCTAGGCTCACGACTCTCTTGGGGTGAAGACATTCATCCCTTCCAGACAGCTCAGAAGCTTTTGCTCATCACTCCTGCTCAGAAACGCCCGGAGGGTTAAAGGAGATTAAAGGTAAAGGTAAAGGGACCCTTGACCATTAGGTCCAGTTGTGGCCGACTCTGGGGTTGTGGCGCTCATCTCGCTTTATTGGCCGAGGGAGCCAGCGTTTGTCCGCAGACAACTTCCGGGTCATGTGGCCAGCAGGACTAAGCAGCTTCTGGCAAACCAGAGCAGCCCACGGAAACGCCGTTTACCTTCCCACTGGAGTGGTACCTATTTATCTACTTGCACTTTGACGTGCTTTCGAACTGCTAGGTTGGCAGGAGCAGGGACCGAGCAACGGGAGCTCAGGGGATTCGAACTGCCGACCTTCTGATCGGCAAGTCCTAGGCTCTGTGGTTTAACCCACAGCGCCACCCACGTCCCTTATAGGAGATTGCCAGCCCCCTATTGCTCCTTCTGTGAATTAGGAGTTGGACTGATGCTCATATTTTCCGTGGCCTCAGAGGGCAGCCCTGTTTATGACTTGTTTAATAAAGGAACCGGTTCTCTTGGAGATCTTGCTTAGCAGCAAGGTGTGAGAAGCTCACAAGTAGATGCACCAGGGACTCACTTAAGAATACTCTGACGCCGCCACCCTCAACCACGAAACGCCCATCTCTTTTGCCTGCGTCCCTAACCAAGTTTGTAATTCCATTTTTTAAAAAAAGAAAAGAAAGGGAAGGAGATTGATCTGTCATGACTTAATTTTGAGAAACCCATGCTGGGTCTTCGTAATCACCACATCCTTTGCTAAGGGTAAGAAAGAATAATAAAATAATGATAATGATATAATAATATATATATGTCCATCACTTCGAAAATAAGACTGGGAAACAAGGGGTCTCCTCAAAACTTAAGTGACTCATGAACTTATTTACACTTGAAGGAAATAAGCTTCCATATATACGATGTCGTTTTATAACCTTGATTACATTCTACTGTCATTTCGATGTTCTTGTTTTCCTCTGTTTGTTTTCCGTTTCGTATGTATTTCTTTTCTTCCCCCTTCGTTTTAATTCACTGTGAAGCTTTTAATAAAATATAAATATTTAAGAAACCCAAAAATTAACAGTATCCTGCAGGAAGGCTTGCTATCTAGGCCGTTCACGGCTCGCTATCCATGCTGCAGAATTTGGTTGCGGGCCACACTCATGGCGATAATCCTCAAACGCAGAGAGTTGTGGAAGTTGATAGGAGAGGCCAAAGGAGCCTCTGTTTGAAATAAACATTCTCCCTTCTGGTTCTGAAGGAGGCAGCCGCTCCTGTGGCCACGGCCAGTGGACCCGACACTAAACCGTTCCGATCCCAGCCACAGGGAGAGAAGCAAAATTGTCATTTTAAAATGTAAGAGATGCATCCTTTCGGGTTTGTCTGTTCGTCTCTTTAACCCAAATGCATCCAATGTCCTAACTCTCGCTCCCGATTTCAACTCTGCGGCGCTTAGCAAAGTTTGTGCAGCAAAACCTCCATTTGCAAGAGCAGTGTACCTCGCTGCACTCGCTGCTTGGGGGCGACGGTGCCAACGCAATTTCTAAGGCTTGCTCGCGTCAACACGCATTGGGCAACGAGATCGGCAGGAGGTTAGGCCCTCTTGGTAGTTCCTCTGCCCTCAAACGCTCATGGGTTGGCAGCCCGGGGGGGGGGGGGGAGTTCAGTGGGGCAGCCCCTAAGCAGTGGTGAGCCTGGTGCCTTCAATGTACAACTTTTGGCAAATTCTCAAGACCAGGGGTCAGCAAACTTTCTCAGCAGGGGGCCGGTCCACTGTCCCTCAGACCTTGTAGGGGGCCAGACTATATTTTTTTTTTTGGGGGGGGGGATGAATGAATTCCTATGCCCCACAAATAACCCAGATACGCATTTGAAACAAAAGCACACATTCTACTCATGTAAAAACACCAGGCAGGCCCCACAAATAACCCAGAGATGCATTTTAAATAAAAGGACACATTCTTGGTGTTGTTGTTTAATCGTATAGTCGTGTCCGCCTCTTCGTGACCCCCTGGACCAGAGCACGCCAGGCACTCCTGTCTTCCACTGCCTCCTGCAGTTTGATCAAACTCATGCTGGTAGCTTCGAGAACACTATCCAACCATCTCGTCCTCTGTCGTCCCCTTCTCCTTGTGCCCTCCATCTTTCCCAACATCTGGGTCTTTTCCAGGGAGTCTTCTCTTCTCATGACCAAAGTATTGGAGCCTCAGCTTCAGGATCTGTCCTTCCAGTGAGCACTCAGGGCCGATTTCCTTCCGAATGGAGAGGTTTGATCTTCTTGCAGTCCATGGGACTCTCAAGAGTCTCCCTCCAGCACCAAATTCAAAAGCATCCATTCTTCGGCGATCACCCTTCTTGATGGTCCAGCTCTCACTTCCATACATCACTACTGGGAAAAACTTTAATTATACAGACCTTTGTTGGCAAGGTGATGTCTCTGCTTTTTAAGATGCTGTCCAGGTTTGTCATTGCTTTTCTCCCAAGAAAGCAGGCGTCTTTTAATTTCGTGGCTGCTGTCACCATCTGCAGTGATTGGAGCAGGAACCGGCAAGCCACTCCAGTATCCCTGCCAAGAAAACTCCATGGACAAGGGACATATTCTACTCATGTAAAAACACACTGATTCCTGGACCGTCTGTGGGCTGGATTTAGAGTGTGGTGCACCGTTTGGGAAAAACTGGCCTATGGGATCGATCTCCAGGCAGTGCTGCTTACGGAGTCCCACCTAAAACCATGGATAGCTGCTGCCGGGCACTGAGCTGCGTGGGCCAATGGTGTAGCTCAGTATAAAGGAGCTTTCCTACTTAATTCCATTTTTTAAAAAATTCAGAGCCATGTGGACTAGCACCTTAATTTGCCTTTAGAGGAAAAGAACACAGCTCAGTGGAAGAGCTGAATCATAGGCCAATGGTCTGGACTCAGTATTAATCAGCTTCCAGCGTTCCCAGTGCTCCTTAGGCTTTTCACAGAATTGGGGGGTTTGGAAGGGACCCTGAGGGTCATCTAGACCAACCCCCTGTGCTGCAGGGTCTTTTCCCAATGTGGGGCTCGAACTCACAACCTTGAGATTAAGAGCACTATGCTCTTATCAACTGAGCTACCCCAGCAGCACCGAATTCAATAATAATAATAATAATAATACAGTGGTACCCCAGGTTACATACGCTTCAGGTTACACACTCCGCTAACCCAGAAATATTACCTCAGGTTAAGAACTTTGCTTCAGGATGAGAACAGAAATTGTGCTCCAGCGGCGCGGCGGCAGCAGGAGGCCCCATTAGCTAAAGTGGTGCTTCAGGTTAAGAACAGTTTCAGGTTAAGAACGGACCTCCAGAACCAATTAAGTACTTAACCTGAGGTACCACTGTAATAATAGATTATTTATACCCTGCCCATCTGTCTGGGTTTCCCCAGCCACTCTGGGCGGCTCCCAACAGAATATTAATAACACTAATAAAAAAGCGATAAAACCTCAAACATTAAAAACTTCCCCAAACAGGGCTGCCTTCAGATGTCTTCTAAAAGTCAGATAGTTGTTTATCTCCTTGACATCTGGTGGGAGGGTGTTCCACAGGGCGGGAGCCACCACCGAGAAGGCCCTCTGCCTGGTTCCCTGTAACTTGGCTTCTCGCAATGAGGGAACTGCCAGAAGGCCCTCAGTGCTGGACCTCAATGATGTTGCATTTTGATTTCCACTTTAAAGCTGGGCAGCTTATTAGTTATTACGACGCTTGCCAGCATCCTTTGAGGGTTTCCCTTTTCGGGCAAGAAACGTAAACATCTAAATGCATAAATGGGTAATAATAATAATAATAAACCTGCCCAGTTTTCTGCTTATTGCTCACATTGCCCTGCGACTGAATTTAAGCAACGGACTCGGGCAGATAATGTAGATATTAGGGAGTCAAATCGCATCGCAACATCCGGCCGAAAACTTACCCACGGGCTTTAAGGCCCTTGTCGAGCAACGAGAGAGATTCGGAAGTCTGCAGCCGCAATAAGAAACAAGGCACAAAATTGTATTAAAAACCTACTAATTATAGCGCAAACAACACACTCCCTTGGTAACATTCCAGATAACTAATAAGGCAGGCTGTGTTTCTAATTTTAGCCGCAAGTGAAGCGTGAAGACGCCACAGCCTCTTGCGAGTGAAGCATCCTTATCTCGGAACAGGTAGGGGAAATGTCTTGTGTCGTGGGAATGACGCAAGGGCACAGGAGGGAGCCTTGGCTTCGAATCTAGCCCATCATCCTGTCCTCACAGTGGCCAGCCGGCTGCCCCCATGCGAATCCTCCAAGCTGGTTCTCTCCACCTTGAGAACCAGCACTGAATACCTACATTTGTTGTTGTGTCGTTTAGTCGTGTCCGCCTCTTTGTGACCCCCTGGACCAGAGCACGCCAGGCCCTCCTGTCTTCCACTGCCTCCCGCAGTTTGGTCAAACTCATGCTGGTCGCTTCGAGAACACTGTCCCACCATCTCGTCCTCTGTCGTCCCCTTCTCCTTGCACGCTCCATCTTTCCCAGCATCAGGGTCTTTTCCAGGGAGTCTTCTCTTCTCATGAGGTGGCCAAAGTCTTGGAGCCTCAGCTTCAGGATCTGTCCTTCCAGTGAGCACTCAGGGCTGATTTCCTTCAGAATGGAGAGGTTTGATCTTCTTGCAGTCCATGGGACTCTCAAGAGTCTCCTCCAGCACCAGAATTCAGAAGCATCCATTCTTCGGCGATCAGCCTTCTTTGTGGTCCAGCTCTCACTTCCATACATCACTACTGGGAAAACCATAGCTTTTACTATACGGACCTTTGTCGGCAAGGTGATGTCTCTGCATTTTAAGATGCTGTCTAGGTACCTACATTAGCACCCACAAAATTAGCAAAGATGTATAGAACTACTTCAAAGGTATGCTGGAAGTGTAAGGAGAAGGAAGGCACTTTCTACGATATGTGGAGGATGTGCGAGACAACAAAAGCATTCTGGGAAATGATATACAGTGGTACCTTGGTTCTCAAACAACTTGGAACCCAAACACTGCAAACCCGGAAGTAAGTGTTCCGGTTTGTGAACTTTTTTCATGAGCCGAACATGCTCCGTTTTGAGTGTTACGCTTCCGATCTGAGTGTTATGCTGAGGTCTGTTTGTTTTTGCTATTTCTTTTGCATTTTTGTAGTTGCGGCTCTTTTTCGTTTTGTTTTTGTGACTGTGCAGAACCTAGTTCAGCTACTGATGGAATGTGTGACTGCAGTACATTGCTTATCGCTTTCATTTTATGGATCAGTGGTAAAACTTTAGATAGTAAAATTCAATGATAGAAGTAGTTAGAATTACTATCTATTCAATGATAGATTGTAAAAGCACCAATGTCGGTGAAGATAACTCTTTATTCAAAGAAACAAAAAACAGGCTCAGGCCTAGTGGTCGCAGCAGCCCTTTCCCAGTAGATCTTGCCCCAAAGGAAAGGCCGCAAGGACCGAGAGTCCCTGCCTTCCCACCGCTCTCTAAGGCTCCTCCACCGGTTCCTTCCCCAGCAGCCTACGGCTCCATCGTCTTGTCTCTCTTCACTCCACCCTCTTCATACCTCTGCTGGTTCTGGGAAACCAGGGGTCAGAGGGGAACTGGTCACACCAGGAGGAGGAGACTCCCTGGAGTTTGTTGCGGCAGGAGGGGAAGACACTCGTGCCTCATATCATCTCCTGTTTCCCCTCCCTCTCCTGTCTTCTGATTCTGCTCTGCTTTCTGCCACGGCCTCTTCCCGCTCACTAAACCCTGTCGCCTCTTCCACTTCTGCTACCTCTTCCCAGTCTTCTCCTTCTGACCACCCATTGTTGCCCCCACCGCCAATCCCCAGGCTCTGAGCCTTCTTCCATATGGGGGGGGGGGGCGTTTCCCGGGGCGGGGGTGTTCTCCAGCTGAACATTTTGTGCTCAGGCCACCGTATTAACAACGTCGGCCGCCTGCCTCCGGTGGCAAGGAGTTCCGCAGGTCGCACGGTGCCTTTTGCCTGCCTCAAATCTTTCAGCGCTCAGTTTCATTGGGTTTCCTCAAGCATTCAAGTATTAGAAGGGGTAACGTTTTCCTCTTTCTAGCCACTTTCTCCGTAAAGGTAAAGGTAAAGGGACCCCTGACCGGTAGGTGCAGTCGTGGCCGACTCTGGGGTTGCGACACTCACCTCACTTTATTGGCCGAGGGAGCCGGCGTACAGCTTCCGGGTCATGTGGCCAGCAGGACTAAGCCGCTTCTGGCAAACCAAAGCAGCTCACTGAAACACCGCTTACCTTCCCGCTGGAGCGGTACCTATTTATCTACTTGCACTTTGACGTGCTTCCGAACTGCTAGGTTGGCAGGAGCAGGGACCGAGCAACGGAAGCTCACCCTGTTGTGGGGATTCAAACCACCGACCTTCTGATCGGCAAGTCCTAGGCTCTGTGGTTTCACCCACAGCGCCACCCGCGCCCCTTACCGTATACAATTCCCATCATGTCTGCTCCTATCTGCCTTTTCTCTAAATGAAAAAACGAAAAATGCTGCAAGCTTTCCCCAAAGGGGAGTTGTCCCATAACCGTTTGGGCTTTCCATTTTCTGAACCTTTCCAACTCTGCCATATCCGTTCTCAGCTGAGGCGACCAGAACTGCAACCGGGTATTCCTCTCTGTGTTGTTCAACTGCGTCTCTCCTTATCCCCCGACCGCCAGCGGAGCTTGAAAGAACCCCACCAGCAGAGACTCGTTACAGAGACACTGCAGGCTGCCTCCTCGCTTCTCGAGGCAAGAGCATTGGCCGAATTCGTTCCCCGGCGTCGACGAATCAGAAATTCCAGAGGCGAGGCAGAAATTTCTTGCAGGCTTTTAATTCACAGGCATTGGCCAAGGGGCAGGGGGGACACAGCTCTCCTGGTGCATCAAACCAGCCCTCCCCAGGCCACTCTGCCGGAACAAACTTAACCGTTCCCTGGCGGAGAGGATAACACACAGCTGTCAACTTTCCCCTTTTTTTAAGGGAAATTCCCTTATTCCAAATAGGATTCCGCACAAGAAAA
Organism: Podarcis tiliguerta; assembly: GCF_965153285.1. NCBI lineage: Eukaryota > Metazoa > Chordata > Lepidosauria > Squamata > Lacertidae > Podarcis > Podarcis tiliguerta. The sequence goes on along the minus strand of NC_139551.1, from coordinate 4,106,474 downwards.
GGGGAAAGTTGACAGCTATGGATAACATCCCCTGCGGGGGAAGCTCGGGACTCGATTCTGCACCCCACAGGCAGTTCGAGGGGGCAGCCCCGTGCCGTGGTACCCAAAAAGCGGCACGTGGGACGATACGCGCAGAACCAAAGCAGACAGCACCAGGCAAGGGAATTTCACCCATATTTCTCGTCCCGTGTGGTTCCTATGCTCTGCCGTTGCAAGAACGAATCCCCCAGAAGCTGTGGGGTCCTGCTCCGACCAGCCCCCAAAGGTTAGGGGTCTGACGGGAGATGGAGCCCAACACGGCGGCAATACCAGCCTTCAGAGTCGGCGCCAACTTGTGCCGTCCTGTGAAGGGAGGGGAAGGAAGCCTGTGGGTCAAAGCTACCATCTCTTGCCGCCACAAAACTCTCCTGGTTAAGGGCAAAGGTGCCCCTCCTCCAGAGGGCTGGCAGAGGTTCGGGGTGCCAAGCTAAGTGCCCTTTGGGGGGGCACCAAATGAGCTAAGCGGCACCAAGCCAGAAGGACGGCTTCCTTCCTTCGATTCTTCACCGTTTGGGCATTTGAAAAACAAACGAAAACAGCGGGTGCATAGAGGTAGCTGGTGGTGCTCAGAGTTCTGGGATGGAAAGGAGGAAAAGAAAACCTGATGGAGGCTCAGGGCAGAGAGACCCAATATGTTTTGCACGGTGCAAGAAATTCCTTCCCACCGTTTTTCACTCTGGAGGTAGCCGAGCCCGTTCCGAGCCGGATTGCGGGGCGACGCAGGGCAGGGTCCCTGGAACAGCTTCCGACGTGCCTTCCGGGGTCAGCTGAAAAAGTAGGTGGACTCTTTCACCTTCTCCAGGTCGAAGTCACCTGGAAGGGAAAGTGTGTAACGTTCAGAACGCAAGGAGAGGCCGGATTTACGTATGAGTGCCGGATTTAAGGATAAGCTAAACAAGCTATAGATTAGGGCCCCACTCTCTTGGGGCCCCCCAAAAAAATGTAAAGGGGAAAAACCCATGGATGTACATTTCCAAAATATAAGATAAAAGACAAATGAAATAAAACCTACATCCAGCAACAGTGTTTTGTGTTGGGTAGGCTCCTGTGATGTAAGTCATGGGCCCCGCCTGCTCCCTAAAATATCACTGGTTTGCTCCTTTCTATATATAGGGTGCCGACATTCTGCATGGACTGATGTGCAAATGGCTTGGGATAGCTATTAGGTCCATCAATTAAAAAGGTAAAGGTAAAGGTACCCCTGCCCGTACGGGCCAGTCTTGCCAGACTCTAGGGTTGTGCGCCCATCTCACTCAAAGAGGCCGGGGGCCAGCGCTGTCCGGAGACACTTCCGGGTCACGTGGCCAGCGTGACATCGCTGCTCTGGCGAGCCAGAGCCGCACACGGAAACGCCGTTTACCTTCCCGCTAGTAAGCGGTACCTATTTATCTACTTGCACCCAGGGGTGCTTTCGAACTGCTAGGTTGGCAGGCGCTGGGACCGAACAGCGGGAGCGCACCCCGCCGCGGGGATTCAAACCGCCGACCTTTCGATCGGCAAGCCCTAGGCGCTGAGGCTTTAACCCACAGCGCCACCCGCGTCCCGGTCCATCAATTACCATGTAGCATATATTCAACACAAAAAAACAGTGGCAATTTGTTGTTGACAAAGGACAGCTGGACATAGAAAGGGTCACCGTTACCTTCAGTAGCTCTGGGCCTCATCAAACCGAAATCCGGCCCTGATCCTGCCCTCCCACGGCGGGCAAACCAGCTGCCCGTGGAAAACTGACCTGAGCACAAGAGCCCCCTCCCCTCTTGCGGCAACCAGAATCGGTTCCCTCCCTGTGAGGTTACAGGGAACCAGGCAGAGGGCCTTCTCGGTGGTGGCTCCCTCCCTGTGGAACGCCCTCCCATCAGGTGTCAAAGGAATAAACAACTATCTGACTTTTATAAGACATCTGAAGGCAGAACTGTTTTGGGGAGTTTTTAATGTTTGATGTTTTATCGTGCTTTTAATATTCTGTTGGGAGCAGCCCAGAGAGGCTGGGGAAACCCAGCCAGATGGGCAGGTATTAGCAATAAAGAATAATAATAGTTCTATTGGGATTGTAGTTCCATTTGTGTTTTACAAGCTGGTCTCTGACCGTAATAAATTTCATTAGAAATAATAATAATTGTTGTTGTTGTTATTTAGGCCTGGAAGCGGGGAAGCATCTTCTCAGCTTCAAAAGCAAATTGGAAATTTGAGGACGAAATTAATGGACTATGCAGAATTGGACAAAATGACAGGAAGGATTCGAAACCTGCGGGACCAGAGATTTACAGAAGATTGGAAGAAGTATATGAATTATTTGAAGAGCAACTGTCATCAACAAATTACGCTAGTAGGACTACAATAAGTTTTGTAAGGAGAAATATACGAAGTGTTGTAATGTAGAAAAAGGTAGAGATATTGGTTCTGAGTTTGAAATGTAATAGGGAAGATAAGAAATGCATACTGAGAGATTAGAGTGGAAAATTTTCAGACAGGATTGATGGAAGTCAAAATTTTGAATAAGATGCAGAAGTATGTTTAATTATTGTTGAAAATGATGTGTTAAAAAAACTAATGAAAAAATGATATATAAAAAAAGGAAATTTGAGGATGGAGGCAGAGAGAAGAGAAGGGAAGAGATGAGACAAGACTCTGTAGAAAATGGGCAGCCAGCCACAAATCCCCTGAAGAGGGTTTGTGTACGACTACAGAGATGAACAGAGAGCAGCAACAGAACACTCCAGGGAGGAAGATGGAAGGAGGTGGAAAATGCCTTTGAAATAAAGCTTTAGACAGCGGCTTCCCACCTCCAGAACAGCAGATGGTGATGGGAGTCTTTGGCTACGATTCAGGTGAGGGTTTTTTGGGCAGGGAGGGCGCAGATACTTGTGCCCCTTCTGCAAAAAGCAACAAGAAGGCAAGACCAAAACGGTTGGTCTAAACCAGGGCTGCATTGGGAGCAAACCTGTGGATTTTATACTTTGAAGGAAGGAAGGTCCCGGAAGACGCAGGGCGCTGATGTCAAGCCCCTGCGGGATTTGGCCCATTTAGTCCCACGTCCGCGGGTGGCGCTGTGGGTTAAACCACAGAGCCTAGGACTTGCCGATCAGGAGGTCGGCGGTTTGAATCCCTGCGATGGAGTGAGCTCCCGTTGCTCGGTCCCTGCTCCTGCCAACCTAGCAGTTCGAAAGGACGTCAAAGTGCAAGTAGATAAATAGGTACCACTCCGGCGGGAAGGTAAACGGTGTTTCCGTGCTCTGCTCTGGTTCGCCAGAAGCGGCTTAGTCCTGCTGGCCACATGACCCGGAAGCTGTACGCCGGCTCCCTCGGCCAATAAAGCGAGATGAGTGCCGCAACCCCAGAGTCGTTCACGACTGGACCTAATGGTCAGGGGTCCCTTTACCTTTACCCTAGCTGTTCTCACAGCGGCCGACTGGGTGGCAGGGAGTTCCGCAGCTAAACGGGCCTGTCCTGGATCTTCCAATGTCCAGGTTCGGATCCAGTGTCAGGGTGGCACATGTAACTTTTTACAAACTCCCTCGCTTGCCTTTTGTCTAAACATGAAAGTTCCCAAACAACAGCAAACTCTCCTCGTTGGGTGCGACAGGGAGACACGCAACCCACGGTGAGGACTAGGAACCTGGCTTCGTTTGAAGCCAGTCGCCGGTCCCCTGCAGTTTGGAGCTAAAAGGCCAATTCCACGTGGGAGCCCACATAGGGGCTGAGAAAGGCCAGGCGCCCCCCGTTCGAATCTCAGCCCGAGCTGCGAAATCAGAGAAAGCAGGAATTGCGATATTGGCTGGGATGTGGAGCTGACGAGCCCGAGGCGAGTGAAATGTTACAAACAGTCCCATAAAACGCCAAGCATGGCTACAATTTGGACTACTGTAATGCGCTCTACGTGGGGCTACCTTTGAAGGGGACCCAGAAACTGCAATTAATCCAGAATGCGGCCGCCAGGACCACATAACACCGGTCCTGAGAGATCTGCATTGGCTCCCGGTACGTTTCCGAGCACATTTCAAAGGGTTGGTGCTGACCTTCAAAGCCCCAAATGGCCCAGTATCCCTGAAGGAGCGTCTCCACCCCCATCGTTCAGCCACTGAGATCCAGCTCCGAGGGCCTTCTGGCGGTTCCCTCATTGCGAGAAGTGAGGTTACAGTGAACCAGGCAGAGGGCCTTCTCGGTAGTGGCGCCTGCCCTGTGGAACGCCCTCCCTTCAGATGTGAAGGAAATAAGCAGCTATCTTCTCTTTAAAAGACATCTGAAGGCAGCCCTGTTCAGGGAAGTTTTTAATATTTAATGCTGTCTTGTTTTTAACACTTGATTGGAAGCCACCCAGAGTGGCTGGGGAAACTCAGCCTGATGGGCGGGGTATAAATATATTATTATTATTATTATTATTATTATTATTATTATTATTATTATTATTATTATTAAAGAGTTTGGCACGCGCGGCAGAATGCCAACTGTGTTTTTTTACACTAATCAGGCTTTGCCTGGATTCTCTCTTGTTACCAACAAACAGATGAGCCAAACAGAGAGTCGGGAGCCGAAATGAAGAGGCTTAAAAGATAAGATTATGAAGAGTTCAGCATGGCTAGGAAGGGAGGTGATGAAGGAGGGGGGTGAAGAATTAGGCAACGCATGGCGCAGTGTTGACTGGGAGCGGCCGCCAAGACCACATAACACCGGTCTTGAAAGACCTGCATTGGCTCCCAGTACGTTTCCAAGCACAATTCAAAGTGTTGGCGCTGACCTTTAAAGCCCTAAACGGCCTCGGCCCAGTATACCTGAAGGAGCGTCTCCACCTCCACCTCGGACACGACTAAAAGACAACAACAAATGTGGCCAAAAACGGATTTCCTTAAAGAGTGTCTAGGCCCTTTTATATCGTACCCTGTCGGGAATCGTGTAACTTGAAATGCTTTTAAGATCTGCTGTTTCGGACGGTTATAAATACACTTAAGGCGGCGTCCAGCAAAGTCGCGCACGGTTCGAGAAGTGGTTTGACGGTCAGTCCCCAGGGAACTCTGGAAATTGATTATCTCTGCAGGGAATTTGTGTGTGTGTGTGTGTCTTTCTCCTAACAACTCTCAGCCCCCTCTAACAAACCGCACTTTCGCAAGGATGCTTTTGGGAAACTGATGGCCATTGAAAGCAGCACGATATTACCTTAAATTAGGGTTGGCCGTACTTCGGGAAATTTGATGGGACGTAGCCAGGATCCGGCCATCACAAACTGGCCGAAATACCAGGGAAAATTAGACGTATGTGGCAACCCATGTTGGAAGTGTAGATTTTCGTGGGTTTCTTAAAGAACAGCCCAAAATAGATTTTGCAAAAAAAAAAGAAGCTCAAAGCAAAAATTTCATTTTTTCATTTGTCGTGCTCTTTCTGGGGTACTTTGCCCAACTTTGGTCCCTGTCTTCAGCTCTCACCTGCAGCTTCTAGGAGCTGTCAGTAGGTGACAGAGGCCACAATCCTGGGAACGGCTTTGGTTGGCCGGCTAAACCAAGCAAGGGGAGCTGACGGATCTTGCCTAAACAAATGTTTTTCGCAGGCGACGAAAAGAGTCAAATTAAGGCGCCTTTTGGGTGCCCTGCTCAGCACAGTTCATAGCTTCTCTGAGTTATTCAAGCCCCTTCGCCACGGCAAGGCAGTGATCCATGAAGCTCTGGTTTTCCCAGTAGTGATGTATGGAAGTGATTGCTGGACCATAAAGAAGGCTGATCGCCGAAGAATTGAGGCTTTTGAATTCTGGTGCTGGAGGAGACTCTTGAGAGTCCCATGGACTGCAAGAAGATCAAACCTCTCCTTTCTGAAGGAAATCAGCCCTGAGTGCTCACTGGAAGGACAGATCCTGAAGCTGAGACTCCAAGACTTTGGCCACCTCACGAGAAGAGAAGACTCTGATGTTGGGAAAGATGGAGGGCACAAGGAGAAGGGGACGACAGAGGATGAGATGGTGGGACAGTGTTCTCCAAGCTACCAGCATGAGTTTGACCAAACTGCGGGAGGCAGTGGAAGACAGGAGGGCCTGGCGTGCTCTGGTCCAGGGGGTCACGAAGAGGCGGACACGACTAAATGACTAAATAACAACAACAACAAGGCGCCTCTCTTTATCTCAACCGGCAGGGAGTTCCAATGGCTCTGCCACGCTAAATGACTGAGTTGTTTTAAAGTTAAGAAATTTCAGTGGTATTAGTATTTATAGGTATTTGTACGGTCTGGGTTCCTTCGGAGGCAGGTCCAGGGAAGAAATCTAAGGAATATACAATGGGATTGGCCCTGGCGTGGACTGTCTGCTCACGGAAGGCTCTCCCGGCCCCCCGCCCCCCCCCAAAGATGCTATGTGCTCGTACCTTTTTTAGGGATGCTAGACAGAAGTTGAAACAGCCTCTGATACTCATTCGCCTTCTTATCCTTCCACTCAACCCTGGAGAAGGAAAATATTATTTTCTGTAATACAGGCGTCACCCAAATAATAATTAAACATCTTTGCAGGAAAATACAACAACAACATGGAAATCTCCTTTGCTTTCCCCAGGAGCCATCCCTGACTTAAGGCTTAAGAGCACAATCCTGCAAGACTCCAGGAGGCTTGTCTCCAATAGTGTATGCACCTTGGGAACTACCTGCCACTACAAATCAGGCAGGCGCTATCCGTATTTCCTTTTCGGCATCCTCTGTCCTCATGGAGGCGCAGGTCAATTCTGTGTCCAGGGCAGCTCCATCTGGTATGCAGGATAAGACTCTCCCTGCCCACAGACTGTCTGGCCAGAGTGGTGCATGCTCTGGTTATCTCCCGCTTGGACTACTGCCATGCGCTCTACGTGGGGCTGCCTTTGAAGGTGACCTGGAAACTGCAACTAATCCAGAATGCAGCAGCTACACTAGTGACTGAGAGCAGCCACCGAGACCATATAACACCGGTCCTGAAAGACCTACATTGGCTCCCAGTACGTTTCCGAGCACAATTCAAAGTGTTGGTGCTGACCTTGAAAGCCCTCAATGGCCTTGGACCAGTATCCCTGAAGGAGCGTGTCCACCCCCATTGTCCAGCCGGGACACTGAGGGCCTTCTGGCAGTTCCCTCCCTGCGAGAAGCGAGGTTACAGGGAACCAGGCAGAGGGCCTTCTCGGTGGTGGCACCCGCCCTGTGGAACGCCCTCCCATCAGATGTCAAAGAAATAAACAACTACCTGACTTTTAGAAGACACCTGAAGGCAGCTCTGTTCAGGGAAGTTTTTAATGTTTGATGTTTTATGGTGTTTTTAATAGTCTATTGGGGGCTGCCCAGAGCGGCTGGGGAAACCCAGCCAGATCGGCGGGGTATACATAATAAATTACTATTATTATTATTACTGGAAATTATTCCAGCAGACGAAAATATTCCATTAAATGCAACCCGTAACACCACAAAACAAAACTGTAAGATGTACTGTAAGATGAACACCAAAAGTGGGGTATGTATGTATGTAATTATTATTATTATTATTATTATTATTAGCCTTTAAAGGGAAGATCATTATCCTAGCTTGCATTGGTTCTGAAATACATTTCTACAACTGAAAGCGATAATTTTTTTGCGGGGGTGGGGGGGCGTAGTTTGTTGCAACTACATATAAAGTTATTCCGCTGCTCTTATCTCTGATTTTTGATTTTTTAAAATACTCTGAAAAGGCTGCGGAGGATCTTTCGCAAAGCAGTTCAACAAACGGAAACCGATCCGATGTTTAAATAGAATATTGTATAATGCACACAGTGACTTGCGATCTTGATTACACGCAGTCTGTAGTCTGCTGGCAGTAGGAGTACAATATGGTCATGTCTTTAAGTTAACATCTTACATTAAAAACCTGACAATACCAAACTATCGAAGGCTTTTCACCAAAGCCAGACTAAACGTCTGTCCTTCTGCAATGTTGGATGGCAGGTTGAGAGGAGTTCCCTACCAGGACAGACTTGGCTCGTGTGCTCAAGAGATCGATTCCATAAAACATATTTTGTTGCACTGTGCAAAATATGAGCAAGCCAGGGCTGAACTGATACTACCCTTGCTGGTACCTTTCCCGGGAAAATCAGAGGCTCGCTATGTCAGGTTCCTATTGGAAGACCGGACAAACGCCAGAACATTAGCAGTGGCGAGGTTTTTATCGGTGGTTGCAAGAACCAGTGATCCCTGTATTCTGAACGAAATGCTTGTTTGACCTGGAGGAAGGCTGCATGAATTGTGTATTGCTTTGTAACGATTTGTTGGGTCTCTGGACCGTAATAAAGGTTGATAGAATATTTGAAGAGGGGCGGGTGAAGAAAGCGACACACACTTACGGAACGTGGGAACAGTATTTCTGCAGCATGAACTGGGAAAGTTCCTCTAGGATAGGGTGCTTGTGGAGCTGCACAAATTGTTCACGGCAGACCTGAAACACAAGAGTGTGGAGACAGCTCAGTTGACTAGTAAACTCTTGACCGAAGAACAGTACACTCCATCTGGGATGGTCGTCCTCTTCCACCGAGCGCGCAGCTTCGGGAGGGACGCACATGGAGCGGTGAGGGAGGAAGGGGACACCCGCCTCGCCAGCCAGATCAGCCGAACCAACCCTGGCGATCAATGGGGTGACAGATGTCGCAGCCAGATCGCCCTCACATCCATGAAAAGCCCGAAACACGGTTCCATGGGTGATTCTGAGTCAGCTCCCTGGGACAGTCTATTGTTGTACATTGTTTCTAAATTTAGTGTTGTACAGTGGTGCCTCGCAAGACGAAAAGAATCCGTTCCGTGAGTCTCTTCGTCTAGCGGTTTTTTCGTCTTGCGAAGCAAGCCCATTAGCGGATTAGCGCTATTAGCGGCTATTAAAGGCTTAAGGGATTAGCGGATTAGCTGCTAAAAGGCTATTAGCAGCTTAGTGCCTTAGAAAAGGGGGATGGGGAGCGGAAAAAAACCCCCAGGAATCGCAAGACATTTTCGTCTTGCGAAGCAAGCCCATAGAGAAATTCGTCCTGCGAAGCACCTCCAAAACGGAAAACCCTTTCGTCTAGCGGGTTTTTCGTCTTCCGAGGCATTCGTCTTGCGGGGTACCACTGTATATTGTTTTAATTATCTGTTTTAACCGTATTTGCACAGCAGTTTATAACGTTGTGGTAAAGGTACCCCTGCCCGTACGGGCCAGTCTTGACAGACTCTAGGGTTGTGCGCCCATCTCGCTCAAGAGGCCGGGGGCCAGCGCTGTCCGAAGACACTTCCGGGTCACGTGGCCAGCATGACATCGCTGCTCTGGCGAGCCAGAGCCGCACACGGAACACCGTTTACCTTCCCGCTAGTAAGCGGTCCCTATTTATCTACTTGCACCCGGGAGTGCTTTCGAACTGCTAGGTTGGCAGGCACTGGGACTGAACAATGGGAGTGCACCCCGCCGCGGGGATTCGAACCGCCGACCTTTCGATCGGCAAGCCCTAGGCGCTGAGGCTTTTACCCACAGCACCACCCGCGCCCCGATAACTCATAACTAACGTTGTGAGTGTCCTCTATTTAAGAGGCTTCTACTCTGCAGCCTCTTATAGTTGTTTTATCTGCGAGTCTTTTAGTTCTTATGCTCTTACAGTTGTTTTAACTGTGTGTCTTTGTTGGTTTTTAGCTCTTATCTGTGTTCATAGAATCATAGAGTTGGAAGAGACCACAAGGGCCATCGAGTCCAACCCCCTGCCAAGCAGGAAACACCATCAGAGCACTCCTGACATATGGTTGTCAAGCCTCTGCTTAAAGTTAATTATTAGTTTTTTATCCATCCATTATCTGTGTTTAATCTTGTATTTTATTCGGATGTTTTATGCCTGTTTCCTTGTCCTCATTTGCCCTAACAATTATTGGTCAAAAATCCCAACTGCTATTTTATCGACTAGTAAACTCAGAGGAAACTCAAAGCAAAAATTTGCGGGGAAATGGGATGGTTATAGAAGATACGTTCAAAAATACAATAATAGTTTTGACTCTGTGCTAGCATTCGAGTGATAAAGGAACTCAAAGGAGGTGGATAACAATTAAGGATTTGTTATGTTTTCAGAATGTATTAGAAAAATTATATAGAAAGGTTTATTGTTTTGTGTACATTCAAATGCAAGATAAAATATATGCAAAGGGACTTGACAGGAAGTCAAAGTTGAAGAAAAGATTTTGGAAGATAAAAGGGGAAAAAATATTTACTTTCATTATTATCATTTTGTGTGGGGGTGCGGGTGTCTGCACATATGTGTGTTGTTGTATGCAATGTTTGGGAGGAAATAAGACGGTAAATAACAAATAGCAAACTAAATATCGATGTATGTAATTTTTATTTCTCAATTATATTTAGTGGTAGTATGGCTGTATTGTTTTTGTTGTAACATGAAATCATTCAGTAAAAATTATTTTAAGAAAAAGAAAAAGAAATGCAAGAGGGAGGGGGACAATCGCCGCCGTTGTCCAAAATGCTAGGACTTGCGGGCGCCCGGCGAAGCCGAATATCGGGAGATTTGGGGCAGGTTAAAAGAAGAGCTCCTTCGTTAAACTGTGGAACTCGCTCTTGCACAAGGCCGAGAAAACCACTCAGTTGGATGGCTTTAAAAGAAGACGAATTTGTGGTTGCGCTCTGCACTCCATGGTAGAAGTACAGTTGTACCTTGGTTCTCAAACTAATCCGTTCTGGAAGTCCGTTCCAAAACCAAAGCGTTCCAAAACCAAGACATGCATTACTGTATTTTATTATTTTGTTGGAAGTTGCCCAGAGTGGCTGGGGAAGCCCAGCCAGATAGGCGGGGTATAAATAATAATAAATTATTATTATTATTATTATTTCCCATAGAAAGTAATGCAGAACGGATTACTCCGTTCCAGACTTTTAAAAACAACCCCTAAAACAGCAATTTAACATGCTTTTTACTATCTAACGAGACCACTGAGCTCCCAGTACGCTTCCGAGCACAATTCAAAGTGTTGGTGTTGACCTTTAAAGCCCTAAACGGCCTCAAAGGCCCAGTATACCTGAAGGAGCGTCTCCACCCCCATCGTCCAGCCTGGACACTGAGGTCCAGCTCCGAGGGCCTTCTGGCGGTTCCCTCACTGCGAGAAGCAAAGCTACAGGGTACCAGGCAGAGGGCCTTCTTGGTGGTGGCACCCGCCTTGTGGAACACCCTCCCATCAGATGTCAAAGAGATAAACAACTACCTGACATTTAGAAGACACCTGAAGGCAGCCCTGTTCAGGGAAGTTTTTAATGTGTGACATTTTAATGTATTTTTAATCTTTGTTGGAAGCTGCCCAGAGTGGCTGGGGAGACCCAGCCAGATGGGGGGGTGTATAAATAAATTATTATTATTATTATTATTAGCCAACAGCCTAGTTTGCTAGCTACCTGTCATGGATGCTCTAGCTGAGATTCCTGCAACGCCGGGGGTTGGACTAGATGACCTGGGGAGGGCCCGTTCCGACTCCAGCATTCTACATTTCTGTGACTAGGTGGGCCCCCGTCGGCCGGATCCAGCTAGAGCTCTTCTTACATTCCTATCCTCATTGCTACTTGCCAGGGTAAACGTCACGTTTTTCCTGGCGAAGGGGGCTCTTCAAATAAGCAGGCCCGAAACCCGGACCAGGTTTCGGCGTGGGGCAGAGCTGAGATCTGGGGCGGCAGCAGAGGTGAAGGAGACCAGCTTACCCGATTCATGACGTCGACTGTGAGCGCATGGGTCCAGTAGCAATCGTGAACGGAAACAAAGGTCAGCCCCTCCCTAGGAGACACAAAAAAGTCAAGATGCACAATGGCTGAGGTCAAGCCTTTCCTGTTCAGATAAGCCCACCCAGATGCTGAGATATACCAATGTGAAATATATACTGTATTTTTTGCTCTATAAGACTCACTTTTTCCCTCCTAAAAAGTAAGGGGAAACGTGTGTGCGTCTTATGGAGCAAATGCAGGCTGCGCAGCTATCCCAGAAGCCAGAACAGCAAGAGGGATTGCTGCTTTCACTGCGCAGCGATCCCTCTTGCTGTTCTGGCTTCTGAGATTCAGAATATTTTTCTTCTTGTTTTCCTCCTCCAAAAACTAGGTGCGTCTTGTGGTCTGGTGCGTCTTATAGAGCGAAAAATACGTTATATTTTTGTATACTGTTTCCGGGTCACCTTCAAAGGTAGCCCCACGGAGAGCGCATGGCAGTAGTCCAAGCGGGAGATAACCAGAGCATGCGCCACTCTGGCGAATAAAGGCTTGGGGGCGCGCGGGGAGCCTTCCCCTGCCCAAGGGCCACATTCACTTCAGGGCAAGTTCCAAGGGGCCGCATAATACCGGTGGGGCGGGGCCAGAGGCCAAAATAGGCGGAGCAATGAATGTTAAGTCATAGCTTAAAAAGGTGGAAAACTTCTGGGAAACGATATATAATGAGATGAAAAAGATGTTGAAATACACATTTATAAAGAAACCAGAAGCATTTTTACTGGGCATTGTAGGAAGTGATATAGATAGAAAGGAATGTAAGTTGTTTTTATATGCGATAACAGCAGCAAGATTATTATTGGCACAAAAATGGAAGCAGGAAGAATTACCGACGAAAGAGGAATGGAGGATGAAATTAATGGACTATGCAGAATTAGATAAACTAACAGGAAGGATTCGAAATCGGCGGGACCAGAAATTTACAGAAGACTGGAGTAAATGTACAGATTATTTGAAAAATATTTGTGATGACCAGACTACGCTTGTAGCTTTGCAAGAAGTTTTATGAGAATTATTGGAACTACTGCAAAAACGGATAAAGGGGAGGATGGTTCGTTAAGATAATTAAAGGCAGTATGAATTTAAGAAATGCATTAAAACAGCGGATCATCAGAGGTGTTGATGGAAGTCCAAAAAAGATTGTAGAAGCGGTGAAGTTTTGTGATATGTATTATAACTTAGATGTTAAAATTAATAAAAATTATTATTAAAAAAAAGAATGTTAAGTCGTAGCATGGGACGAGAAAATCCGGCTTGCCCCCCCCCCCCCGGATTATTTAATTATTTAAATATAAATAATTTTTTAAAGAAAGAAAGACAGAAAAAGAGAGAGAGGCAGGAAGGCAAGTGAAAACCCGTCTGCTCCGTGACCGACTCCTGAGCCACGGTCTCCCACAGTGGCGTAGCGTGGGTTGTCAGCACCCGGGGCAAGGCAAGTAATTTGCGCCCCCCCCCCCGCTGCACTGTCCCTCCCCCAGATAGTCCCTCGCACTCTCTCCGCATCGCACCGCACGCCTGGCACCCTCCCCTCCACAGTGGGCGGCGACCCGGCGGCTCAGATCGGATTTGCACAGCCAGCACTGCAGTGAGAGAGAGCGAGTGAGCCAGGTAGGGCCAGAGAGCTGCGAGTGCGAGCGCGCCCCCCCCCAGATGTTGCGCCCGGTGCGCCCGGCCCCCCCTGCACCCCCCATGCTACGCCACTGGTCTCCCAGAACCTGGACCCCTAGAATCTCCAGGTTAGGAGAGAGTCCGTGCCTGCAGCGACGCTGCCAACCAGTGCAGGAAGTGCTGGTCTAGATGGGAGCAGTGGCTTAACACTGCAGCTTCCAACGTCCCATGACTGTGACCAGGGGCTGCCGTCAGCCTGACAAAAGGAAAAACTGTTCTCCAAAATAAAAACGGATCGGGAGGAGGGCCAAGCCCTCTCTGTGGTCAAGGGATCCCTTCTGATCTGATCCCCGGACTGGGAGCACCACCCAGTGGCGTTAGAGCAAAGAGCAAGAAAAGGAGCAGCTCTGAGCTAACTACTTCCCTAAAAGCCGTGCCCAGTGTATGCCGACGGGCTTTGCAAGTTGGATTATTTACGGCCCGGGGGGGGGGGGCGCCCCAATACCGCCCCAAACCCCTGGGCCGGATCAGGGCCACGCGCCTTTCTCGTGCTTCGAATCCGGCGGCTCGAGTCCTGCCCTCCGGAGCAGCAGGAAACAAGGGGCAGCTCCGTCGGGAACAGGATGAGACACTCAATGTCCGGGTTGCGAGTTCGAATCCTACGTTGGGCAAAAGATTCCTGCAGTGTGCGGGGTTGGGATAGATAATGCTTCCAACCTTAATTCTTTGTGATTCTAAGAAAGCCAGCCGGCTCTGCCTTCCCTGTGGCAACAGCCCTTCGGGTACCGGAAAGGGGCTCATGTCAACTCTCAGTAACTAAACATCACAGAATCATAGCTAGAAGGGACCCTGAATTTCATCATAGTCCAACCCCCCGCAGCAAAGATCCCCAGTGTCGAAGCGATGATTCTTCAACATCAACTTTGTTGGACTGGTCACGTTGTGCGGATGCCTGATTATCGTCTTCCAAAGCAACTACTCTATTCCAAACGTTAAAATTTGCCAGACCCATTGAGTCAATCACCCATCTCCTGCCACCCTCCTGTGAAAAACCCCAACCCACCTTCCCACTATATATAAGGGTCTGGTGACTTCTGTTTCAGTGTATCTGAAGAAGTGTGCATGCACACAAAAGCTTATACCAAGAACAAACTTAGTTGGTCTCTAAGGTGCTATTTTATTTTTTTATATACAGTGGTACCTCGCGTTACATACGCTTCAGGTTACAGACTCCACTAACCCAGAAATAGTACCTCGGGTTAAGAACTTTGCTTCAGGATGAGAACAGAAATCGCTTGCGGCCACACCAAAGCCAGAAGCGACCCCAAAACGGGCCAGAACAGTGGATTTGGGGGCTTTTCCAATGGTGTTTCAAACGTGTGGCTTTGCTTAAAAAGGCAGAGCCTCAGAACGTAACCCCCATGTAAATTGGGAGATGGAATGAAGAAACAATCGCGACCAAGGAAGAATGGCAAACCAAGTTGATAGACTATGCTGAAATGGCAAAATTAACTGGGAAGCTCAAGGAACCAAGAGGACAAGAACTTTTTTTTAAAACGGGGAAATATTTATTTAGGAGACCATCGTAAGCAGATGAAAACAGGAGCAGGATTTTAACCACACTTGCAACAAAAACTATGGACAGGTGGATAAAAAATGTGGATAACGGACTGATATAATATTGACATTAGGACCCATAGAGGGAGGAAGTCTTGATATTTAAGGCAATCTCTTCATATGGACTTTTAATTGACTTGGTTATAACTTTATATTTTCTAAAATCAAATACCGTATTTTTTGCTCTATTAGACTCACTTTTTCCATCCTAAAAAGTAAGGGGAAATGTGTGTGCATCCTATGGAGCGAATGCAGGCTGCGCAGCTATCCCAGAAGCCAGAACAGCAAGAGAGATTCCTGCTTTCGCTGCGCAGCGATCCGTCTTGCTGTTCTGGCTTCTGAGATTCAGAATATTTTTTTTCTTGTTTTCCTCCTCCAAAAACTAGGTGCGTCTTGGGGTCTGGTGCATCTTATAGAGCGAAAAATACGGTAGAAATGACTAAATAAGTAATAAATTGGGAGGTGCCTGTAGCATGTTAAGCAAACTACGACAACGAATTCGTCAGAATAACTAACACAACTTTGGCGTTGTGGAAAGTTGCTGTCACTCTGTTGGCTGCTTTCCCTGTTAACGCCCTTCGAGGAAAGGGAGCCCTGCGCCCTGTTTTTAGCTGCCTGGGGGAAGGGGCACCCCAAAAGCGTCTCAGAACACGAAAAGGAACCCCTTACCTGTGACAGTGCAAAGCTGTTAGCATCATGTGTGTGGAATCCAAAGAATGGATGAAGTTCGGAGGGAAAGCGTTTTTCTGCTTCACCGTGTCGGGCTTCCTGCGGGGAAGTTGAGGCAAGAGAGGATGTTTTAGGAGGAGGGCAGAGTCGCTATCGTGCTCGGTTCCCGCTTGCGGACGCCCTGGGCGATTTCCGGCACTGCACAATGGTCAGCTGTCTCCCAGCTCCATCTGGTATGCAGGATGAGACCCTCCCTGCCCGCAGACTGTCTGGCCAGAGTGGTGCATGCTCTGGTTATCTCCCGCTTGGACTACTGCAATGCGCTCTACGTGGGGCTGCCTTTGAAGGTGACCTGGAAACTGCAGCTAATCCAGAATGTGGCAGCTAGACTGGGGACTGGGAGCGGCCGCCGAGACAACATAACACCGGTCTTGAAAGACCTAAATTGGCTCCCAGGATGTTTCTGAGCACAATTCAAAGTGTTGGGGCTGACCTTGAAAGCCCTAAACAACCCAGTATCCCTGAAGGAGCGTCTCCACCTCCACTGTCCAGTCTGGACACTGAGGTCCAGCTCCAAGGGCCTTCTGGCGATTCCCTCCCTGTGAGAAGCAAAGTTACAGGGAACCAGGCAGAGGGCCTTCTTGGTGGTGGCGCCGCCCTGTGGAACGCCCTCCCATCAAATGTCAAGGAAATAAACAACTATCTGACTTTTAGAATGCAGCCCTGTTTAGAGAAGTTTTTGATGTTTTTTGTTTTGTCGATTTTAAAAATTATTATTAATATTCTGTTGGGAGCCGCCCAGAGTGGCTGGGGAAACCCAGCTAGATGGGCGGGCTATAAATAATTATAATGATAATTATAATTCTGTGGGGGAGGGGGGAGAAAAAATGGGGGGGGGGGACAAGGATATGTTTTTGGATAATATGTTTTGTTATAACTTTGAATAAAATAAAAAAAAGAAGTGAGAAAGGATGCGCTTTCCCCTTCAAAATTCCTGCTCTGGCCACTGGCAAAATTTTAGCCCGGCTCTCAGATTGGTTTGGACCCATTTCATCAGATCAGCAAAGCTCTCTTTGAGCCAGGCAAGTAAAACCTGGAGCCACCCTCCCAAACCACCATTATGAGATACTCACTGGGTGACATCGTGTCGCGACCTGAGATGGACCGACTGCATGGTGCTGTTAACCTTCGGGAAAGGCGAGGGGGGAAAGGAGAAATAAGTACAGGTTGACACATCGTCTTGGGTCTCATCTCACATTTGGAGGGACAGCAGGGGTTCAGAGTGGTTCAAAACCCTGCGAAGGAAGGATACCAGATGTCCCCGTTTCCCAGAGACGGTCCCCAGATTTACAAATCAGTCAGCGGTTCGAATCCCCGCAATGACGGGGTGAGCTCCCGTTGCTTGGTCCCTGCTCCTGCCAACCTAGCAGTTCGAAAGCACCTCAAAGTGCAAGTAGATAAATAGATATCGCTCCAGCGGGAAGGTAAACGGCGTTTCCGTGCGCTGCTCTGGTTCGCTGGAGACGGCTTAGTCCTGCTGGCCACATGACCCGGAAGCTGTACGCCGGCTCCCTTGGCCAGTAAAGTGAGATGAGCGCTGCAACCCCAGAGTCGGCCACGACTGGACCTAATGGTCAGGGGTCCCTTTACCTTTATATTTTACCCCTGAAAAAATCCATCCGCATCAACAGAAGCTGAAAAGTGTCCCCAGATTCATTGAAAATAATCTGGTAACCTTACTGTGAAGTCCACTGGACAGATCTGGGGCCGCCACTCTCTGCTAATCCAGAATGCGGCAGCCGGACTGGGGACTGGGAGCAGCCGCCGAGACCATATAACACCAGGCCTGAAAAACCTACGTTGGCTCCCAGGATGTTTCCGAGCACAATTCAAAGTGTTGGTGCTGACCTTGAAAGCCCTAAACAGCCCAGTATACCTGAAGGAGCGTCTCCATCCCGATCGTTCAGCCCGGACACTGAGGTCCAGCTCCGAGGGCCTTCTGGCGGTTCCCTCACTGCGAGAAGCCAAGTTACAGGGAACCAGGCAGAGGGCCTTCTCGGTGGTGGCGCCCGCCTTGTGGAACGCCCTCCCATCAGATGTCAAGGAAAGAAACAACTATATTTACTTTTATAAGACATCTGAAGGCGGCCCTCTTTAGGGAAGTTTTTAATATTTGGTGTTTTATTCTGTTTTTAAAAGAATAAGTGGCTGGGGAGTCCCAGTCTGATGAACAGGGTATAAGTAATAAATTGTTGTTGTTGTTGTTGTTGTTGTTGTTGTTGTTATCATCATCATCATCATCAGACAGATGGGTGGGGTATAAATATTATTGTATTGTATTATATTATATTATATTATATTATATTATATTATATTATATTAATTATATTATTTTTCCCTCACACTAGCCTACCCTGCAGGGACGTCGTCCAGATAACATGTGTCGCAGAGATCCATGCCTCCCACAACTCTGAGGTCCGTCAGTCAGGGCTGCAACTAATGAATGAAGCTTTCTTGCTTATTATTACTGTATTAAAGGTAAAGGTAAAGGTACCCCTGCCCATACGGGCCAGTCTTGACAGACTCTAGGGTTGTGCGCCCATCTCACTCAAAGAGGCCAAGGGCCAGCGCTGTCCGAAGACACTTCCGGGTCACGTGGCCAGCGTGACGAAGCTGTATCTGGCGAGCCAGAGCCGCACACGGAAACACCGTTTACCTTCCCGCTAGTAAGCGGTCCCTATTTATCTACTTGCACCCGGGAGTGCTTTCGAACTGCTAGGTTGGCAGGCGCTGGGACCGAACAGCGGGAGCGCACCCCGCCGCGGGGATTCGAACCGCCGACCTTTCGATCGGCAAGCCTTAGGCACTGAGGCTTTAACCCACAGCGCCACCCGCGTCCCTTATTACTGTATTATTATTATCAAAAATGAAAAGCTTCTGTGTCCGGTGTCAGGTCCTACTCAAGACCAGACCCACCGAAGCTGCTCAGACACGGCACGCATTTCAACGAGGCGGCTTCTTAGAGGGCCTCTTAAAATTAGCAGCAGATATTTTACTCCTCGGAGGAGGAATGATTAAAACCACATATTATTTTTTTCCGGTGGGGAAAGGGAAAAGGGGAGTTCGGCGCGCTCTGCCTTCCCCAGGCAGACCCATCGGTGAGGGCGGCGATCAGCTGGTTATTCCTGGCAAATGTCACCTTGACTCTTCCACACGCCCCCCCCCTTTCTGCTGACTCACACCCCTCTGCCTGCTGAGTCATGCTTTGCCACTGCAAAAAGCTGAGTCACTGCCTTGCCTGTCCTCAGGTGACTTTGATTCGCAGAGCAGCCCTTTTAAAATGTGGGGGGTTCTTTTCCCCATGTGTGTGTGTGTTATCGGGTTGTTGTTTTTATTCGGATTATGTGTTTTGGTGGTTTTATATTCTTACGGAAATTACCGGGGGGGGGGGCACATCTTTAAAGTTAAATATTACAAATATTATCCCTGAATATATCCTTCCAACTTGACAGCTCAGGGAAGTCACCTAGCTTTAAAAATAATATAAAATCATCTCCTTTCCCAGTTCCCCCCCTTCCAAAGCTATTTTCCCCTGGCAAAAGGACTCCAGGAAGTTCCCAGAGGTGACAATTGTGATAGGAATTTTATGGTATTAGATATATGGTAATGTTCATAACTGCACATACATAGATCAACACAGGAAGACCAACCTGGAACCATTTTGATTCCTAAACTGACCAAATCCTTTCTCTGCGAGGTTAAACTGGAAAAGCCTCCCCATTGTCTCTTTCCTCACAATATATGTCTGTTTGAATAAGGTGTGAACCTGTGACCTGGCCCAGGAAATAAGTATTTTACCACTACAAAAGAAAGACCAGGCTCCCCAGGAAACCCAATCAAGTAACTTGCCAGACAGGAGATAAACTGTGACAGGAGAAAAACAACATTTAAATTTCTGTGATGTAGGTGGGATGTATCTGAGGGGTGGTCTTAGGTTACACCCCTTCTGTGATGTATGCATAATGTTTCTCGGGGTGGTCTTGATCTAGAGAATGGGAATTTCAAAAGTCTTTATAAGCCCTTGCACAGCAATTTTGGGGTCCTCTTCCTCTCCTGCATGTGAGGGGAGCACCCTGTTGCAACAGATCAATAAAGATCAAGCTTACTAGCAGCTTTGCTTCTCAATATTCTCTGGTTGGCCTCTGTTATTTTCTCCTACCAATAGGGAACCAACATAAGGACTCTATATGGGCTCTTGGATACCCTAAGGGAAAAGGGCATATTTTTATTTACAACACAACTGCTGGGCTCATTGTTAGCCAAGGGAAGCCAAATCTCATCACCTGACTCGCCTCAGGCTCCAGACATGCAAAGGAACTTCTGTTGTACTTTTGGGTGGTGGGTACTTAAGACATATTTGTCTGTGCTAATCTTATACCTGCAGCATCTTAAAAAGTAGAGACATCACCTTGCCAACAAAGATCCGTATAGTTAAAGCTATGGTTTTCCCAGCAGTGATGTATGGAAGTGAGAGCTGGACCATAAAGAAGGCTGATTGTCGAAGAACGGATGCTTTTGAATTCTGGTGCTGGAGGAGACTCTTGAGAGTCCCATGGACTGCAAGAAGATCAAACCTCTCCATTCTGAAGGAAATCAGCCCTGAGCGCTCACTGGAAGGACAGATCCTGAAGCTGAGGCTCCAAGACTTTGGCCACCTCATGAGAAGAGAAGACTCCCTGGAAAAGACCCTGATGTTGGGAAAGATGGAGGGCACAAGGAGAAGGGGACGACAGAGGACAAGATGGTGGGACAGTGTTCTCGAAGCTACAAACTTGAGTCTGACCAAACTGAGGGAGGCAGTGGAAGACAGGAGTGCCTGGCGTGCTCTGGTCCAGGGGGTCACGAAGAGTCGGACACGACTAAACGACTAAACAACAACAATCTTATACCTGAGTCTTGCCCTCCCATGTCTGCTTATGCTAATCTGGTACCAAGGACTTGTCTGGACATGTTTGCCAAGGTTAGCCCCTCCCCTTCGAACTGTATTCTGGGATGTGGTGGGAAAGTTTTAAAAGTCCTCGTCACCCCATCCTTGGGGTTCAAAATTTGCTCTTTGAATCTACTAAACTTTGGTCTACAGCTATTTGCTCTGGTTGGCTGGAATCCTTCCTTTATTCTGCAGGGACCTGCGGGCTCGGCCCGATGAGCTGGGTGACTGAGCAGCCTCACACCTAGATTTTTCCTTCACACACACACACACACACACACATATATATAAAGGTAAAGGTACCCCTGCCCGTATGGGCCAGTCTTGACAGACTCCAGGGTTGTGCGCCCATCTCACTCAAGAGGCCGGGGGCCAGCGCTGTCCGAAGACACTTCTGGGTCACGTGGTCAGCGTGACATCGCTGCTCTGGCGAACCAGAGCCGCACACGGAACGCCTTTACCTTCCCGCCAGTAAGCGGTCCCTATTTATCTACTTGCCCCCGGGAGTGCTTTTGAACTGCTAGGTTGGCAGGCGCTGGGGCCGAACAACGGGAGCGCACCCCGCTGCGGGGATTCGAACCGCCGACCTTTCGATTGGCAAGCCCTAGGCGCCGGCGTTTGTCTGCAGACAGCTTCCTGGGTCATGTGGCAAGCGGGACTAAACTGCTTCTGGTGCAACAGGACACCGTGACGGAAACCAGAGCGCACGGAAATGCCGTTTAGCTTCCCGCCGCAGTGGTACCTATTTATCTACTTGCCCTGGCATGCTTTCGGACTGCTAGGTTGGCAAGAGCTGGGACTGAGCAATGGGAGCTCACCCCATCGCGGGGATTCGAACCGCCGACCTCCTGATCAGCAAGCCCAAGAGGCTCAGTGGTTTAGCCCACAGCGCCACCCGCGTCTTTGGAATAGGTGAGAGGCTCAGTTTGGAATAACAAGAGCCTCAGTGGTTTAGACCACAGCGCCACCCGCCTCCCCATGCGCCCGGCTGTTTACGGCTTGGCTTACCAGCGTGGTCTTCGAGCGATGGTAGGGCTGGACGATGGGTAGCCCCAGGGGAGTCATCCACTCTACCGTCCGGCCCGACTTGGCAATGCAACGGGCGCTTTCGGTCAGCCAGCCCTGCGGGGGGAGAAAGGCAGTGAGCAATGCGGTTCCCGTGGGGTGGGCACCCCAGTTCCAGAAAGGTACAGGCAAGCTGGAAGGCCACTGGTTCCCACCCTCCACAAACCCACCTGGGAGCATCTCTGTGCTCTGTTTACCTCGCTGCCCATCCCCACATTTTCCCACCCTTCTCTTCCTCCTGAAACCTCCTTGCACCCATTGCTGTGTAGCCCTAAGACTGGGGTCAGCAAGGCTAACCTCGCGTGGGCCGGTTCGTGCAAGCACATGAGAGTGCGCAGCAGTCATTTCCGGTGTCGGTGTCTGCGCAGACACGATTTTCAGCGTCTGAGCCATAGCTGTCAACTTACAGATTTGAAAATAAGGGGCCAGCAGCCTCGAAAATAAGGGATCAGCAGCCAAAATAAGGGATTTTGCTGAGCTTATACAGAAATCCGCCACTGATGGAGCCATGCTGCTTTGGCTGCGACTGACTGTGTTTTGCAGGGGGTTGGACTAGATGATCCTAAGGGTCTACAACTCCCACCAAAGAAGAGGGGCAGACAAAACTGATGAACAACGCCGAGATGGCAAAGCTTACAGGCAGAATTAGAAACCAGGAAGAGGACCTCTTTAATAAAGAATGGGGAAAGTTTATCATTTAGTTGAAAAGCTACATTGGTAGGATTGACAGAAAACGAGTAAAAATTTGAACTATGGATGGACAAATGATTTATAAAAATAGAGTTATGAAAGGGATGCAGAGGGGGAAATCACTACATTAAGATGCTGCACTGGTTGGAGGGTATGCTAAGCAGCCCGTCGGGGCTGCCGTCGTCTTGGAGCGAGGAGTTCCATCGGCCCTTCCCCGCCCGAGAGGGAGGGAGACTCTCTCCCACGCCTCCCGCGAGCCCAGCATGAGGCGGTTGCAGCGCCGCCGTGGCCGCTGAAGCGCTGCCCTTCTGAGTCCCTCCCCATCCCCCTCCCTCAGGCAGCCTCCTCAGCCGCCGCCGCCACTGCCGCCTCTGGCTTGCCCTGGCAGCATGGCGGAAGTCTCGCAAGAGAGGGGCTGCCTGCCCACCTGCCGCCACCCGTCTCCTCACAACACGCCCTTGAGGGGGAAAAGGGAGAGATGAAGACGCAACAGCTCGTGCGTGAGTGCTCTCTCGCGCGGCGGAGGACCCCGAGCCGCTGCTTCCCTCCCGAGCCAGGCGAGCATGAAACCCGGGAAATTTAAGGGACATCATCAATAAGGGACAGCAGCGGGACACAGCAATAGGATAAGGGAGTTTCTCGCCAAATAAGGGACGGTTGACAGCTATGGTCTGAGCATGCACAGAAGCAATTTTCAGCACCACAGAAGTGAGTTCCCACGTTGTGCCGCACTGGTTTAGCTCAGTGCGCAGGAACTCACTGAGTGGGTGGCTTGGTTCGGGGGTGGCTTGTGGGCCGGTTAAATGACCCCCCATGGGCTGCTTGTGGCCCGTGGGCCTTAGGTGTCTGACCCCTGCCCTAAGACATACAGGTTCCCCGCACATATGCGCAATCGACTCAGCACATTGTGTACAGAAATAAATAAATAATAATAATAATAATAATAATAATAATAATAATAATAATTTATTATTTATACCCCACCCATCTGGCTGGGTTTCCCCAGCCACTCTGGGCAGCTTCCAATAAACACTAAAATACAATAATCTATTAAACATTAAAAGCTTCCCTAAACAGGGCTGCCTTTAGATGTCTTCTAAATGTTTGGTAGTTATTTTTCTCTTTGACATCTGGTGGGAGGGCATTCCACAGGGCGGGCGCCACTACCGAGAAGGCCCTCTGCCTGGTTCCCTGTAACTTGGCTTCTCGCAGCGAGGGAACCGCCCGAAGGCCCTCGGAGCTGGACCTCAGTGTCCAGGCTGTGTAGACGCTCCTTCAGGTATACAGGACCAAGGCCGTTTAGGGCTTTAAAGGTCAGCACCAACACTTTGAATTGGGCTCGGAAACGTACTGGGAGCCAGTGTAGGTCTTTCAAGACCGGTGTTATATGGTTTCGGCGGCTGCTCCCAGTCACCAGTCTAGCTGCCGCATTCTGGATTAGTTGCAGTTTCCGGGTAACCAGAGCATGCACCACTCTGGCCAGACAGTCTGCGGGCAGGGAGGGTCTCATCCTGCATACCAGATGGAGCTGATAAACAGCTGCCCTGGACTAATAATAATAATAATATTTCTACCCTGCCCATCTGGCTGGGTTTCCCCAGTCACTCTGGGCGGCTCCCAAAAGAACATTAAACACACTCCCTGAACCGTTTGCAAATAAATAAGGCATGGGGGTTACCTGGATTTCTCGAGTTCCCGAGAACATCTCCTTGAGGCTGTTGAAGACCTGTTGCACGAGGTAATGAGATGCTTCCCAAACATATTCCTGGGCGGAGGGAATGCAAAATGGGTAAAGTTAAGAGGCAGAAATGGGGGAACCTCACAACGCTTTCGCCCCTCGCCCCTTTTGCAAGGACAGTGCGGACGCCCGGTTCACAAACTTCCTTCTCTGCACTGCACTTTTGGAATGAGGGAAAAAAATGCCTCTGATTTATTAAATAGAAAGATTGGAGAACAGAAAGAGTCAACTCCCAGCAGTGTTTGGTTTGTAACACAGAATGCAGCGGCTTTGTCATAAGACCGTGGGAACATGCAGAAAGCATGAAATGATGCAGCCGTGTGAGAACATTAAAGGTGAAGGTAAAGGGACCACTGACCATTAGGTCCAGTCGTGACCGACTCTGGGGTTGCGGCGCTCATCTCGCTTTACTGTCCGAGGGAGCCGGCGTACAGCTTCCGGGTCATGTGGCCAGCAGGACTAAGCCGCTTCTGGCGAACCAGAGCAGCGCACGGAAACGCCGTTTACCTTCCCGCCGGAGCGGTACCTATTTATCTACTTGCACTTTGACGTGCTTTCGAACTGCTAGGTTGGCAGGAGCAGGGACCGAGCAACAGGAGCTCACCCCTTCAAGGGGATTCAAACCACCAACCTTCTGATCGGCAAATGCTAGGCTCTGTGGTCTAACGGTCAGGGGTCCCTTTACCTTACCTTTAAGGCATGCATGTTCGAATATTTCTCGCTGTCTGTGACCATTCGCCAAACTTTCCAGTCACACCTTGTAGAGTAATACTATAATATCACATTGATTGTCCTCAAATCTTCCCAATGCATTTGCCTTCCTCTCCTGACACAGCCTTTGGGAACCACTGGGCTAGACAGAAGAAGGAGAGAGAGAGAGAGAGAGAGAGAGAGAGAGAGAGAGAGAAAGAAAGAAAGAGAGAGAGAGAGAGAGAGAGAGAGAGGACCTGCGGGAACTCGTCGATCTCCTTGAGGCGCTTCTCGATTTGGAGGCGCCCTCCATAGCGGGTGACCCCGTACACGACAGTCATCACTGTCTGTTTCACCACCTTGCGGCCGATGAACCCTTCCAGGACCTGGGCGATTTTGATGCCCTGCTCAGCATCCCGCTTCCGGTACACTTCCACCTGCAAGCAGGGAGGGGAAGGGGTAAAAGACAAAGGCATTGTGTTAAAGGCATTGTGTTTAAGTGAAAAACAAATAACGCTTGTAAGCTTTAATGAAGCTCTGTAAAAAAGAAATGTTTGAATTTGAGTGAAATAAGATTTAATATACAAATAATGGATGAGACTTCAGAAATGTGTAAGAAATTAAGAAGGGAGGGAGTACCAGTCAAGTTGAGGGAAGTCAAAAAAAGAGAGATTGGATGTAAAAAAGATGTATGAATTGTATTAATTTGTTTCATTTGTAAATTGAATAAAAATATATTTAAAAGGGAAAAAAAAGACAAAGGCATTGTGAGAGCTGGACCATCAAGAAGGCTGATCGCCGAAGAATGGATGCTTTTGAATTCTGGTGCTGGAGGAGACTCTTGAGAGTCCCATGGACTGCAAGAAGATCAAACCTCTCCGTTCTGAAGGAAATCAGCCCTGAGTGCTCACTGGAAGGACAGATCCTGAAGCTGAGGCTCCAAGACTTTGGCCACCTCATGAGAAGAGAAGACTCCCTGGAAAAGACCATGATGGTGGGAAAGATGGAGGGCACAAGGAGAAGGGGACGACAGAGGACGAGATGGTGGGACAGTGTTCTCCAAGCTGCCAGCATGAGTTTGACCAAAGTGCGGGAGGCAGTGGAAGACAGGAGTGCCTGGCGTGCTCTGATCCAGGGGGTCACGAAGAGTCGGACACAACTAAACGACTAAACCACAAAAACAACAATCTTATACCTGAGTCTTGCCCTGCCATGTCTGCATTTTAGTGCGTGTTCATTTGCATTCCCATCGCAGAAGAATGGATGCTTTTGAATTCTGGTGCTGGAGGAGACTCTTGAGAGTCCCATGAACTGCAAGAAGATCAAACCTCTCCATTCTGAAGGAAATCAGCCCTGGAAGGACACGCATTCGGGGAGGAAAGGACAACTCGAAAGGCTTTTCCCCAGTGGGAGCGCCCCGGAGCCAAGCTCTTACCTGCTGAGCCACCCCGCTGTAGACATCTTGCGGCACGTCGCAAGGGGAAAGATTCACCGAGGTGGCGCCCACAATGTCCCGCCCGAGGGCCGCATAGTGCTGCAGCCCGTTGCAGGATCCGTCCTGGGGAGGAGGGAAAAGGCAGAAAGGGAATTAGACGGCAGCGGTGGTGATTAAAATAAAATGGGTGGGTGGGTGGAAAGGAACCCTGCTGGAGCAAACCAATTCATGTGTGGGAAGCTCAGGCTTCAGGCAAGAGCTCCCCCACTTTGCATGCTCCTGGTCCTCAGCGTTTAGGAATTGCAGGTAGACTGCCCTGGCTCTGGAGGTTCTACTTTTCTAACGTAAAACATACGTCAACAAGAGGGGCCCTGCTAGATATCTCTCTCTCCAAGGCCGATTTGAGACCGCATGAATATTCTTTGGGCTTGTATTATTTGGGCGTCACACTGAGATACAGTCGTACCTCGTAAGTCGGACGGAATCCGTTCCGGAAGTCCGCTCAACTTCCAAAACGTTCGGAAACCAAGGCGCGGCTTCCGATTGGCTGCAGGAACCTCGGACATTCAGGTTCCAAAGAACGTTGGCAAACCGGAACGCCCACTTCCGGGTTTGCGGCATTTGGGAGCTGAAATGTTTGACTTGCAAAGCGTTCGGGATCCCAAGGTACGACTGTACAGTGGTGCCTCGCAAGACGAAAAGAATCTGTTCCGTGAGTCTCTTCGTCTAGCGGTTTTTTCGTCTTGCGAAGCAAGCCCATTAGCGGATTAGCGGCTATTAAAGGCTTAAGGGATTAGCAGATTAGCTGCTAAAAGGCTATTAGCAGCTTAGTGCCTTAGAAAAAGGGGGTGAGGAGCGGGGGGAAAAACCCAGGAATCGCAAGACATTTTTGTCTTGCGAAGCAAGCCCATAGCAAATTCGTTTTGCGAAGCACCTCCAAAACGGAAAACCCTTTCGTCTAGCGGGTTTTCCGTCTTGCGAGGCATTCGTCTTGCGGGGCACCACTGTACTTCCAATTCGTGAACGGAAAGGTGTAAAGAGCACATTTGAGGGGAGAGGCGCCCCAATACATACCTGATGGACAGGGAAATGGGAGATGTACTCTGCAGGGTTCGGGGCTCTGGTGGCCTTGGCGATCTCCATGCAACAGGCCAATGCCTGCCACGGCTCGTCCGTGCTCATCCACCACTTCCGGCCCTGGCAAGGGTAAGGCGAGGAAAGGGTTAAACCGACCGGGAGACGTACCCAGGACTAGAAACTTGAGAAAATTCTGCACAGCGGCGTGGAGAAGAGTCCCCCCCCCCCTCCCATTGAGCTCAAACCTGTGGACGCCTAAAGAAGAAAACTGTTGGACTTTGGAACTGCCTTCCACAGGAGGCTGCGATGGGCACTGACTTTTAAAGAGGACTGGGCAAACTGTTGGAGGAGGAGAAGTCTATCATTGGCTATTGGGCTATTTTCCCTCCATGGAAAGAGGCAGTCCTTATTGCTATTACTGAAGGAACAGGTTAGTATGGAAAGCCTACATTACCACCATCTCTATCACCAACCATCTTAATTTATTACCCTAAAGACCCTTAAAAATGTTCATATCAAGTCTATTTGTGCACATAATTTCTGCAAGTATTGGCGTGGTTTTTTTGGGGGGGGGGGTTACTGCAAAAGGAAGTAAATAAATCTGCATTTTACAACAAAACCACCCAGAACAGCACAAGGGAATTTGTGTGTGTGTGTGTGTGTGTGTGTGTGTGTATATATATAAAATATAATATAATAATATAATAATATAATAATATAATATAATAATATAATAATATAATATAATAAATAAATGAGGTTCGAGAGCACTTGTGATTACACCCGAGCGATCAAGCAATCAGACTGATGATAACTCAGCGCAACGCAGATAATTTCATTAAGGGAGATCAAGACTTCATATGGGAAGCAATTCTGGGAGGCTGATTGGCGCGAACCAGGAAGACACAATTATACACCTAACTTTTTAAAGCCTTCAAGCAGTCTCACTGAAGGCTACGAGAGGAGCCAAAACGTCCAAGGACCAAGGCATTCAGGTATGACTGTACTACAAACCTGTTAATGTCTGGGGAGAATCTGTATTTCACACCCCCAGCAAACACACACACACATCCCTTTCAACAGGGGTCAGCAGGGGGCCGGTCAACCGTCCCTCAGACCATGTGGGGGGGGGGGGCAGACTATATTTTGAGGGGGGGGGAGAATGAACGAATTCCTATGCCCCACAAATAACCCAGAGATGCATTTTAAATAAAAGCACATATTCTACTCATGTAAAAACACCAGGCAGGTCCCACAAATAACCCAGAGGTGCATTTGAAATGAAAGGACACATTCTACTCATGTAAAAACACAGATTCCCAGACCATCCGTGGGCCGGATTTAGGAGGCGATTGGGCCGCATCCTGCCCCAGGGCGTTAGGTTGCCTACCCTTGCCTTTCAAGATCTTGTTTCAGTGGTACAGCCTATAATCTGAGGTGACCTATATCAAAACAGTATACAGTGATACCTCGGGTTAAGAACTTAATTCTTTCTGTAGGTCCATTCTTAACCTGAACTGTTCTTAACCTGAAGCACCACTTTAGCTGCTGCCGTGCGATTTCTGTTCTCATCCTGAAGCAAAGTTCTTAACCTGAGGTACTATTTCTGGGTTAGCAGAGTCTGTAACCTGAAGCGTCTGTAACATGAAGCGCCTGTAACCCGAGGTACGACTGTATACCGTATTTTTCGCTCTATAAGATGCACCAGACCACAAGACGCACCTAGTTTTTGGAGGAGGAAAACAAGAAAAAAAATATTCTGAATCTCAGAAGCCAGAACAGCAAGAGGGATCGCTGCGCAGCGAAAGCAGCAATCCCTCTTGCTGTTCTGGCTTCTGGGATAGCTGCGCAGCCTGCATTCGCTCCATGAGACGCACGCACATTTCCCCTTACTTTTTAGGAGGGGAAAAGTGAGTCTTATAGAGCAAAAAATACGGTAATCATTTTTATCGTTCTCCAGGTAAGATGGATGTCCCCCAAGGTTTCTGCGTCCCCTGGACTGGACCAATTCCTGCCCGCAATGGACCCGGCACTTGACCCCCTCTCCACTAACCCACCGTCAGGGGACGCTCCGCCGAATCCAAGACGTCCTCCATGATTTCGTTGGCGTAGGCCAGTCGACTCCGCAGGCTCTCCTTCTTCTTCAGCCCGGTGAGGTTGACGAGGTGAACCTTCAGCCAGTCGAGTCCGTGGGGGCCCAGGGGCCTCCCCTCCGCGAAGAGCAAGATGGCTCTCGTGAGGTCGCTGCCCAGGTGGTTGAAGTGCGGAGGGCAAGGATAAGTCCTCCCCCGGAAGTCCACGTTGTGCGGGAACCAGAAGACCCTTCCGCTCATGTGCT
This sequence comes from Podarcis tiliguerta, assembly GCF_965153285.1. Lineage (NCBI taxonomy): Eukaryota > Metazoa > Chordata > Lepidosauria > Squamata > Lacertidae > Podarcis > Podarcis tiliguerta. The sequence goes on along the minus strand of NC_139551.1, from coordinate 4,076,799 downwards.
TGGCGATGGACAGCTTGTAGAGCGCGTCCATCCGGAGGCTGTACATCTCCGTGGCCTTCTTGCGGCACCGCGCCGCCTCCCGCCGCAGCGCCACCTTGCTGGGGGCGGCCCCGTCGGGGAAGTGGGCGGCGGGCTGGGGGGCTTCCGAGGGCGGCGGGGGGACGTCCAGCTTCTCGTTGCCCCTGTCGTTGAAGACGGAGATGACGACGTCCAAGATGGCTTGGTTGACCTTCCAGGGGCAGTTGCCCAGCTGGTTGAGGGCATCCATGACGGGGTAGAGGCTGCCGCGCGGGGCGCGGTCCAGCAACATCTGGTGCTGCATGGCCCCTTCCACGTGGCGCATGAGCTTGGTGGGGGCGAAGACGTAGGCGCCGAACTGCGTGGACACCCAGGGGATGGGGGGACAGAGCATGGGGATGACGAAGGAGTCGAAGGTCAAGGTGGTCTCGGCGGCCTCCATGAGAAGGCGGGCAAACAGGGGGTGCGGCCGGATGAAGCCCACCTGCAGGGGGAGAAGGAGGGAGAACTTACCACTTATTACCCCCGTGTATAAAGTGATCCCTTATACACTCTCATCTCGCTTTATTGGCCGAGGGAGCCGGCATACAGCTTCCGGGTCATGTGGCCAGCAGGACTAAGCCGCTTCTGGCGAACCAGAGCAGCGCACGGAAACGCCGTTTCCCTTCCCACCGGAGTTGTACCTATTTATCTACTTGCACTTTTGACGTGATCCCTAGGGTTAAAGCACAGAGCCTAGGGCTTGCCGATCAGAAGGTCGGCGGTTCGAATCCCCGCAATGATGGGGTGAGCTCCCGTTGCTCGGTCCCTGCTCCTGCCAACCTAGCAGTTCGAAAGCACGTCAAAGTGCAAGTAGATAAATAGGTACCGCTCTGGCGGGAAGGGAAACGGCGTTTAAGTTCGCTGCTCTGGTTCGCCAGAAGCGGCTTAGGCCTGCCGGCCACATGACCCGGAAGCTGTACGCCGGCTCTCTCGGCCAGTAAAGCGAGATGAGCGCCGCAACCGCAGAGTTGGCCACGACTGGACCTAACGGTCAGGGGTCCCTTTACCTTCTAACTGTTCCTAAACAGGACGCTGGTGGCACTGTGGTCTAAACCACAGAGCCTAGGGCTTGCTGATCAGAAGGTCGGCGGTTCGGGGATTTGGGGAGTGGGGCGGTAAAAATGTATTCTTTTTGATTATTTGTTAATGTTAACGAGAAATGTGTGGGGAGATCTGGTACTGATACAATGTATTGGATTTTTTAAATTGAAAACTAATAAAAATTATTTTGATAATAACAATAATAAAAAGTAGCAGGCAGAGAGAGAAGGGTTTAAGGGGGCTGACAGAGAGACGAGGAGTGGGAAAGAGGGGGTGATGAGAGAGGGAGGGGTCCAAGGCTGAATGAGCGGTACCCAAGCCCTGTAATAATAATAATAATAATAATAATAATAATAATAATAATAATAATAATAAAATTTTATTTATATCCTGCCCTCCCCAGCCGAAGCCGGGCTCAGGGCGGCTAACAACAATTAAATAATACAGCATTCTAAAATCATTTCATTATAAAATTAATTCAAATCAAATTGATGGCAACCATTGGGCTAGAAGTTCTGTGAAGATTGCCAAAGGAGGGAGTCAGGCTGTGCCTTGGCCAAAGGCCTGGTGGAACAGCTCCGTCTTGCAGGCCCTGCGGAAAGATGTCAAGTCCCGCAGGGCCCTGGTCTCTTGTGACAGAGCGTTCCACCAGACCGGAGCCACAGCCGAAAAGGCCCTGGCTCTGGTCAAGGCCAGCCTAACCTCCCTGTGGCCCCGGACCTCCAAGATGTTTTTGTTTGAAGATCGTAAGTTCCTCTGTAGGACATAGCAGGAGAGAGGCGGTCCCGTAGGTACGAGGGTCCTAGGTCGCAATGCAGCTTCCTGCCCACAATCCCCCTCCGTGGCCCCGTCCACTTTGGTCCCTGGCTCCGCCCACCACAGGGGCCCCAGGAGGTCCCACACCCCACCCCAGTTTCCAGTCCGTTGGAAGCAAAGCTTTCCTCCTGGCCGCTGCTAATTTGCAACCGGCAGGTCCTTGCCCCGTCCCCCTACCTGGCGACCGCTGCGGAAGGAGTAGACGTGATAGAGGACGGGGATGAGCTTTTGTTCCAGTCCCGGGTTCAAGAGGTTGCTCTCCATCTTGAGCACCTGCACCAGCAGCTCCACCAGGTGCAAGCCCAGCTGCACGAGCAGCGCATGCGGCCAGGGGTGCTCCTTGCACACCAGCGAGGGGCTGCAGCCGTCCTCGGCAGCCAGCTTCTCCCAGTACTCACGAGGAAGGAAGCCGTCCGGCTGCAGGAAAGGAAGGGTTCAACGTTAGAGGCGACTGCTGGCCTTTCTCCTGGGCATGGTCAACCAACAGGTACATAAGAAGGACAGGACATTCTTTATGTACGCTACAACAGCAGCAAGAATACTCATCGCACAGTATTGGAAGACACAGGAGCTACCCACGCTGGAGGAATGGCAGATGAAAGTCATCGACTACATGGAATTGGCAGAAATGACTGGCAGAATCAGAGACCAGGGAGAAGAGACGGTGAAGGAAGATTGGAGGAAATTTAAAGACTATTTACAGAAACACTGTAAGATAATGAATGTTTGATGACACCAGATTGAATGTAAAAGGTTATTCGTAAAAAAATTAAAGATCAAGAAAGATTAAACATTTTAAGATACATGGAAATGCAATTATATTAAGATATTAAAATTATGGCAAAATTAAATTAAGACAGAGGGAAGGAATTTGCTGATAGAATATAAGATCTGGAATACAGAGAAGGGAGGTCTGGGGAGGTCGGAGACACAAGTTAATGCTAAGAATATAATGAGATAAAAATTGTTTTTATTTTTTTCTGTCATATTTTGCTGTTGTTTTGTGTTTATATGTTATGTTATTGTATTTTTCTGTTATATGTTGTATTGTGTTTTTCTTTTTGTTGTGTTATACTTATTGTAAAACCCAATAAAATATTTATTAAAAAAAAAACAAAGTTAGAGGCAACTGCTGTCCCCGGTTCTTGTGGGGTGCCTCAGGGTTCTGTCCTCTCCCCCATGCTTTTCAACATCTACATGCAGCCGCTGGGAGAGATCATCAGGGGGTTTGGGCTGGGTGTTCATCAGTATGTGGATGGTACCCAGCTCTACCTCTCTTTCAAATCAGAACCAGTGAAGGCGGTGAAGGTCCTGTGTGAGTGTCTGGAGGCGGTTGGAGGATGGATGGCGGCTTAAGGGTTGAGGTTGAATCCTGACAAGACAGAAGCACTGTTTTTGGGGGATAGGAGGCAGGCAGGTGTGGAGGATTCCCTGGTTCTGAATGGGGTAACTGTGCCCCTGAAGGACCATGTGCGCAGCCTGGGAGTCATTTTGGACTCACATCTGTCCATGAAGGCACAGGTCAAATCTGTGTCCAGGGCAGCTGTTTACCAGCTCCATCTGGTATGCAGGCTGAGACCCTATCTGCCTGCGGACTGCCTCAACAGAGTGGTGCATGATCTGGTTATCTCTCACTTGGACTACTGCAATGCGCTGTCCGTGGTGCTACCTTTGAAGGTGACACGGAAACTACAACTAATCCAGAATGCAGCAGCTAGACTGGTGACTGGGAGCGGCCGCCGAGACCATATAACACTGGTCCTGAAAGACCTACGTTGGCTCCCAGGACGTTTCCAAGCACAATTCAGTGTTGGTGCTGACCATTAAAGCCCTAAATGGCCCAGTATCCCTGATGGAGCGTCTCCACCCCCATCATTCAGCCTGGACATGGAGGTCCAGCTCCGAGGGCCTCCTGGCGGTTCCCTCCCTGCGAGAAGCGAGGTAACAGGGAAGCAGGCAGAGGGCCTTCCCGGTGGTGGCGCCTGCCCATCAGATGCCGAGGAAATAAACAACTATCTGACTTTTAGAAGACACCTGAAGGCAGCCCTGTTTAGGGAAGTTTTTTAATGTTTGATGTTTTATCGTGTTTTTAATTTTCTGTTGGGGGCTACCCAGAATGGCTGGGGAGGCCGGGCCAGATGGGCGGGGTATAAATGATAAATTATTATTATTATTACTGTGGTACCTCGGGTTAAGTACTTTATTTGTTCCAGAGGTCCGTTCTTAACCTGAAACTGTTCTTAACCTGAAGCACCACTTTAGCTAATGGGGCCTCCAGCTGCCGCCGCGCGATTCCGGGTCTCATCCTGAAGCAAAGTTCTTAACCCGAGGTACTATTTCAGGCTTAGCGGAGTCTGTAACCTGAAGAGTCTGTAACCTGAAGTGTGTGTAACCTGAAGTGTATGTAACCCGAGGTACCACCGTACTGGAAATTATTCCAGCAGTCAAAAACATTCCATTAAACGTAACCCATAACACTGCAAAATAGAACTGTAAGATGAACACTGAGAGCCAGTGTTACAGGGCTGGATATGATAGAAGGTTGGATTAAAACTGGGAGAGACTCGGGTTCGAATTCCCCCTTCGCCGGGCGACCTTTGGCCAGTCGCTCGCTGTCAGCTCAACCTACCTTCCAGGCAGTGGCGTAGCGTGGGGGGTGCAGGGGGGCCCGGCCGCACTGGGCGCAACATCTGGGGGGGGGCGCGCTCGCACTCGCAGCTCTCTGCCCCTACCTGGCTCGCTCACTCTCTCTCACTGCAGTGCTGGCTGTGCGAATCCGATCCGAGCCGCCGGGTCGCCGCCCACTGTTTAGGGGAGGGTGCCAGGCGTGCGGTGCGGTGCGGAGAGAGAGCGAGGGACTATCTGGGGGAGGGACAGTGCAGTGGGGGGGGGGCGCAAATTACTTGCCTTGCCCCAGGTTAAAAGGTAAAGGTAAAGGTACCCCTGCCCGTTCGGGCCAGCCTTGACAGACTCTAGGGTTGTGCGCCCATCTCACTCAAGAGGCCGGGGGCCAGCGCTGTCCGAAGACACTTCCGGGTCACGTGGCCAGCGTGACATCGCTGCTCTGGCGAGCCAGAGCCGCACACGGAAACGACGTTTACCTTCCTGCCAGTAAGCGGTCCCTATTTATCTACTTACACCCGGGAGTGCTTTCGAACTGCTAGGTTGGCAGGCGCTGGGACCGAACAACGGGAACGCACCCCGCCGCGGGGATTCGAACCGCCGACCTTTCGATTGGCAAGCCCTAGGCGCTGAGGCTTTTACCCACAGCGCCACCCGCGTCCCCAGGTTAGGGGGCGCAAATTACTTGCCTTGCCCCGGGTGCTGACAACCCACGCTACGCCACTGCTTCCAGGGTTGTTGCAAGGGCGAAAAGGGGAAGGGGAGAATCATGTGTCTCGGGACGGAAGGCAAGATACAAATGTCACGGAAAGAAGGAAGGTATTCGGGAGATTCAGTTGAGCAAGACCGGCGGCGTGAGGGCGACGGCGCTTACCCGAGCGTCCTTCGCGAGCAGCTGCACGTATTTGTCGTACAGCCTCTGGATCTTGTCCACCAAGCGGCTCCTGGATTTCTTCTGCAGCATGAACTTGCTGTAGACTTTGGAGCCCAGTTCCCTCGCCAGAACCAGGAGAGACTCCCCCTGCGGCGACAGGCTGTTGAGGCTCTGGGGGAGAAAGGAGGTTATTAATATAGTTACTGAATTTACATACCGCCCTATACCTGGGGGGTCTCAGGGCGGTTCACAGAATAAAGTCCAAGGTATAAAACCACAAAATGCATAATAAAAATGACAATCCAAAAATACATTTATTTACCGTATTTTTCGCTCCATAGGGCGCACCAGACCATAGGGTGCACCTAGTTTTTAGGGGGGGGAAATAAAGAAACAAAAATTATTTCCGCTCCCCCCAGCCCCAAACAGCAAAGAAGCCTTCCTCTTTAGCTACGCGCAACATCTCCAGCCGGGAGAAGCTGCGTGCGGCTTTGTTTTTAGCTGCGGGGCTGGGACGGGGGAAGCCCGAGCTTCCCCCGACCCCAGCCCCCAGAACAGGCTTCTATCCGCAAGCCTTCTGAGCCCGGCGGGAACTCCCACCGGGCTAAGAAGGCTTGCGGATAGCTGCCTGAAGCCTGGAGAGCAAGAGGGGTCGGTGCGCACTGACCCCTCTTGCTCTACAGGCTTCAGCGAAAGCCTGCATTCGCTCCATAGGCGCGTCCTATAGAGTGAAAAATACGGTATTTTTTCCAAAAAAGAATATTGTTTTTAACAGATAAAGCATAAAACATACAAAAGAAAACACACTGCAATACTACAAGAAAAAAAGAAAGAACAAAACTAAAAACACATATTCTTTCTAAGGTTCATTTTAAATTTCATTGTTAACTGAATCCCCTCTAACTGAATTTCATTGTATCACCTTATAACAATTCTCCAAGGTCATCTTTCTACTACGTTAACCCTTTCAATCTACTATCTTCTTCTCTTTTCTTATTGACTTAGATCCATATTAATAAACAACATTCTTATTCTAAACATAGGCCTATTTGGTACTTTCAAGTATTTTCTAATTATCTTATAATATTTAGCTAAATAATCTTTAACACCGGCCTTTTTTTTTTAATAATTCCAGTGGCACCTTAAAGATCAACTAAATATAAGCTTTCAAGGTATGAGCTTTCGTGTGTAATACACACGTCAGATACTCTGAATTTTTTGAAATCTTTAAGATAATATTTTAGTTTTCTGTTAAATATGTTGCTTTGACTGTATACTCTATATTTGACTTCCTTCAGATTGCTTTTGTTGTTTAGTCGTATAGTCATGTCCAACTCTTCGTGACCCCCTGGACCAGAGCACACCAGGCACTCCTGTCTTCCACTGCCTCCCACAGTTTGGTCAAACTCATGCTGGTAGTTTCGAGAACACTGTCCCACCATCTCGTCCTCTGTCGTCCCCTTCTCCTTGCGCCCTCCATCTTTCCCAACATCAGGGTCTTTTCCAGGGAGTCTTTTCTTCTCATGAGGTGGCCAAAGTCTTGGAGCCTCAGCTTCAGGATCTGTCCTTCCTGTGAGCACTCAGGGCTGATTTCCTTCAGAATGGAGAGGTTGGATCTTCTTGCAGTCCATGGGACTCTCAAGAGTCTCCTCCAGCACCAGAAAAGCATCCATTCTTCGGCGATCAGCCTTCTTTATGGTCCAGCTCTCACTTCCATACATCACTACTGGGAAAACCATAGCTTGAACTATACAGACCTTTGTTGGCAAGGTGATGTCTCTGCTTTTTAAGATGCTATCTAGGTTTGTCATCGCTTTTCTCCCAAGAAGCAGGCGTCTTTTAATTTTGTGACTGCCGTCACCATCTGCAGTGATCATGGAGCCCAAGAAAGTAAAATCTCTCACTGCCTCCATTTCTTCCCCTTCTATTTGCCAGGAGGTGATGGGCCCAGTAGCCATGATCTTCGTTTTTTTGATGTTGAGCTTCAGACCATATTTTGTGCTCTCCTCTGTCACCCTCATTAAGAGGTTCTTTAATTCCTCCTCGCTTTCTGCCATCAATGTTGTGTCATCTGCATATCTGAGGTTGTTGGTATTTCTTCCAGCAATCTTAATTCCAGCTAGGGATTCATCCAGCCCAGCCTTCCGCATGATGAATTGATATTTTAAGGTTGTTTACATGAATATTCTAACATGTAAGGCAGAAAAATTAAAAAAAAAAATGGGGGTGGGGGAGAAACCCTCTTACCCGCATGAGGACGTCAACGTATTCTTCGTCTTTCAGAACGCAGAGGAAGGGGTAGAGGTTTAGCTGACCCGAATTCCGTTGCGCCATGTGCTGCTTGGACTCTTGCAGGCTCTGCAGAAGAGATGCGCGCCAGCGGCTGCGGAGGACGGACAGGAGGCCCCGCTGCGAATGAGCAAAACCGTAAAGAAAGTTACATCATCATCATCATAATGGGGCATTAAGTGGCCGCAGCGTATTCCCAGGGCCGCAGAGAGAGGAGGATAGGCGGACTGCCGCTTCGGGGCACCGTAGCAGCGAGCCGGCCGCAAACTCATAGCTGTCAACCGTCCCTTAATTGTTGGGAAACTCCCTTATCCCAGCGCCGTGTCCCGCTGCTGTCCCTTATTGATGATGGCCCTCAAATTTCCCAGGTTTCAAAGGAAGCAGCTCCTCTCCCTCCCTCCCTGCCAACCAGGGAGGAGGGAGGCTCCAACTGTGTTGCTTGGCTGCCCGGCCCGCCCCCCTCTGGCCTCCTCTCACCAGCCTCGGCCCCCGGGAGCCCCTCCCCGCCGGGACTGAGGAGTCTTGAGAGGAGAGCGAGGGCAACCATAGAGAAAGCAGTTCAGAGAGAGGAGGAAGAGGAGGCGGAGGTGCGGGCAGGTGTTCCAAGGGCTAACCATAGAGGGGGAAAGCGGAGGAAGGACCGCAAGCGCTTCTCCCGTAGATTTGTAGTGGTAGACTAGCATAGATGGTCTGATCTGCGGGTTTACTTCGGGCGCTATTTCCCCCCCCCTTCCTCCCACCCCGCCTGATGGAACTGAGAGCTGCAGATGGAGCACGAGAGAAAAGATACAGAACTGCAGCAGCATCTTCATAGCTTGGACTTCGTTTTGCACGAAAAGTGGTTGCTGCTTGTAGTTATTTAATTGCAGCGTTTTATCAGCTGGTGTCTGGAGCAGCAACCTCTGGAAACGAAGGGCTAAAAACCAGTGCTGCTCTCCCAAATTATCTGGTCCCTTTTAACTTCGTATTTCAGCTGGTTGACTAAAATCCCTTATTTTGGCTGCTGATCCCTTATTTTCAAATCTGTAAGTTGACAGCTATGCGCAATCTACAACTCACATCATCCCCGGCCCGAGACAAATGTTTAAAGACGGAGAGCAGGAAGGAATGGGCTTTGGCACAACAAGGTGCTAGATCTCATGGTTTTTCCCCTCCCGGCTAATCTCCGCCGGTAGCTGGCATCATGCCAGGGTGGATCTGATGTAAATCAAATCAATTTAAATACGTTTTAAGTTTTTCATGTGTGCTAAAACCCACTCTAAGGTGTTTTTTTTTTAATGTTTAACCACATCAGTTAACAAACATGGATGCAAATGCCATAATGTCATTGTTTTAGTTAAATAGATCGTTGAAATGGTTATTAAGGAAATGATTATTTTTCTCCTTCCAATAAAGGACAGCAGAAAAGTTGCCCAAATATAAAGAGTTGAATTATTAAACCTCGCAATGATTTCATAATTATCAATGTATTTCTAATAGTATAACCAAATGAGTAATTTTTGATATAAACTGTAAAAACTACTCTGGAAAGTTATTATTCCAAAAACGAAACCTTCATATGGTTGTAAGTATTAGGATTATACCAGCAAGAATGAGTCTTTCTGTAAAAAAATGATTTAAATCAAGTCTTACTGACTAGTGATTTTAAATCAAGTCGTACTGACTAGGGATCTAAACCGCAATTTAAATCGATTTGATTTAAATCAAATCCACCCGGATTCCATGGCAACTATCCAACCTCCCAAAATTGTTGGATCCCTTTCCATTTTAACGGTTCAAATTCTTTTCTCTCTCTCATCCCTTTACCGCTCTGCCGGCTTCCTCTGTCAAGGGTTTGGCCGCCTCCACGGAGTCGATGGTGACTGTGTCCGACGCCTCCATCGCCAGCTGCTTCCGGAACTGGTCCCGCAGTTCTTGCGCAGTGAAATCGAGCTTGGGGTAGGAGACGGGCTTCCCCTGGGGCGAGAAAGAAACGTGGGCGGGGGGTGGGCAGGGAGCCATGGGGTTAAACCACAGAGCCTAGGACTTGCCGATCAGAAGGTCGGCGGTTCGAATCCCCATGACGGGGTGAGCTCCCGTTGCTCGGTCCTTGCTCCTGCCAACCTAGCAGTTCAAAAGCACACCAGCGCAAGTAGATAAATAGGTACTGCTCTGGCGAGAAGGTAAACGGCGTTTCCGTGCGCTGCTCTGGTTCGCCAGAAGTAGCTTAGCCACATGACCCGCTGTATGTCGGCTCCCTCGGCCAATAAAGTGAGATGAGCGCCGCAACCCCAGAGTCGGCTACAACTGGACCTAATGGTCAGGGGTCCCTTTACCTTTACCTAGTTCCACTCAGGAGGTGAAGGGCATTAAGGCGGCAGAGACCTCTCCTGTGTTCCTTATCCCCAGCTAGACTGTTCTTGGGCCTGGAGGATCCACTGTTTTTGGGGGACAGGGGGCTGGCTGGTGTGGGGGACTCCCTGGTCCTGCATGGGGTGACTGTGCCCCTGAAGGACCATGTGCGCAGCCTGGGGGTTATTTTGGACTCTCAGCTGTCCATGGAGGCACAGGTCAAATCTGTGTCCAGGGCAGCTCCATCTGGTACGCAGGATGAGACCCTCCCTGCCCACAGACTGTCTCACCAGAGTGGTCCATGCCCTGGTTATCTCCCGCTTGGACTACTGCAATGCGCTCTCCATGGGGCTACCTTTGAAGTTGACCCGGAAACCACAACTAATCCAGAATGCGGCAGCTAGACTGAGGACTGGGAGCGGCCGCCGAGACCACATAACACCGGTCTTGAAAGACCTCCATTGGCTCCCAGGACGTTTCCGAGAACAATTCAAAGTGTTGGTGCTGACCTTTCAAGCCCTAATCAGCCTCAGCCCAATATACCTGAAGGAACATCTCCACCCCCATCGTCCATCCCGGACACTTAGGTCCAGCTCCAAGGGCCTTCTGGCGGTTCCCTCCCTGCGAGCAGCGAAGATACAGGGAACCAGGCAGAGGGCCTTCTCGGTGGTGGCACCCGCCCTGTGGAACTCCCTCCCATCAAATGTCAAGGAAATAAACAACTGACTTTTAGAAGACATCTGAAGGCAGCCCTGTTTAGGGAAGTTTTTAATGTTTTATCGTGTTTTTAATATCCTGTTGGAAGCCACCCTGAGTGTCTGGGGATACCCAGCCAGATGGGCGGGGTATAAATAAATAAGTAAATAATAATAATAATAATAATAACCTTTGCGTAGAAGTCCCGGAGTAGGGGAACCGTGCAGATTTCGGCAGGGCGAGGAGGCGGGGGCTGGAAGTCTTCCACAACCCTCCGGACGGCTTTCAGCACCATCTTCCTCCAGTCTTCCTCGAACCCAGAGTCTCGGAAGAGGTCCTTCATTTGAAAGCCGTCTTCTTTGAGCTGCTGGAGGCATCTGTGGGGGTGGGGGTGGTGCGGATAGGAAGGAACGGCAGATAAAGAGGCTTGGGTCAGCAGTGTCCGGAAAAAGCGGCCCCCTCCCATTCCTCTCGCGGAGACTCGTCATTACCGCCTATCAAAAAACGCCTATCAAAATGAATGGCTTTGGCTGAGATGGCAATTCGACGTGCTTATAATCACCGCTGGCGATTTATGAATGATTGGAAAACCCTTCTGGACTTTATGCACAGTAAGGAAAGAACTTGCGGTATCGGTATTTGAAGACTGGGAGGGAGGGGGAGTTGGTTTATGGGAAATGGAGAAGTGAATACAGTGGTGCCTCGCAAGACGAAAAGAATCCGTTCCGCGAGTCTCTTCGTCTTGCGGTTTTTTCGTCTTGCAAAGCAAGCCCATTAGCGGATTAGCGCTATTAGCAGTTTAAGGGCTATTAACGGCTTAAGGGATTAGCGGATTAGCTGCTAAAAGGCTATTAGCAGCTTAGCGCTTTAGAAAAAGGGGTTGGGGAGCGGGGAAAATACTCAAGAATCGCAAGACATTTTCGTCTTGCGAAGCAAGCCCATAGAGAAATTCGTCCTGCGAAGCACCTCTGAAAACGGAAAACTCTTTCGTCTTGCGGGTTTTCCATCTTGCGAGGCATTCGTCTTGCGGGGCACCACTGTATTATTCAAGTTCCCCACATATCTCCTGGCACAAGCACTAACCTCCCCCCCCCCCCTCTACAGGAGAAGGGAGGACAGAGAAGCTTGCTATTCCCATTGGAATGCACAGCGCGACGACACCCTTCATTTCTATTTATATAGAAAGATATCTGTAGATCACGTTTTCTCGCAAGGAGCTCAAGATGGTGTACATGGCCCTCCTCAGTCAACCACACACCTGTCAGGTAGGTTAGGTGGAGAGGCGGTGACTGGCCCCCAATGCCCCCCCCATCCCTGAAAGCTTCATGCCCATAGTGGGGTAGTCAAACCCTGGTCTCCCGAGTCCTAGTCCTCATTTAATCCGGTAGGTAGGCTGAGTGTGTTGACTGGCCCAAGGTCACCCAGTGAGCTTCATGGCAGAGTGGGGATTTCAACCCAGGCCACAGCCCCAATGCTCTAACCACTGCACCACCGCTGTCGCTGAGGAAGAAGGGACCAATGTCAAGAGTAACACCTGAAGATGATGTTGCGAGATGCCCCACAGTGCCCCATGCAAGCGAGCGCAGCGGCGTAAGAGTCTGGGTTGGGTCTCAAGCCAGCTTCCTCGAGGAGGTGGAAGAGTCTGCCAACCTGTGTCAGGACGCCCTGGGGGGAGACAGAAAGGACAGGTGACTCAAACCAGGACCAGGACTTGTTGCTTATCTGCATTCGAAGCAGATGCTTTGCCGCTGAGCTACAAAGCCCTTCGCATCCAAGTGAATTCTTCCAACCAACTCCTTGTGAGAGGAGCGTGAGCCTATGACTCGCTTAATTAATAATTGGAATACAAAAAGGGAGGTGGGAGGAGGTCGAGGAAATAAGTTACAGAAGGATGGAATTTTGAAAAATGGAAGTGTTTTCTTTTTTAAATGTCTTTGTTTTTTGCTTTTTTTCTTGTTGGTGGGGTGGTGGGGAGGTTTTCTATGTATTCTTTTTAATTTTTATTTTTTCTTTTTTTCTTTTCCCCCCCTTTTATTCCATGGTACTTTGTCTTTTTCAACTTTTTTGTATTTGTGAAAAATGAAATAAATATTATTAAAAAAAAAAAAGCCTGTGACTCGCCTGAGGCCATTTGCATAGCGCTAAGCTATATGGTGGGACGCGGGTGGTGCTGTGGGTTAAAGCCTCAGCGCCTAGGGCTTGCTGATCGAAAGGTCGGCGGTTCGAATCCCCGCAGCGGGGTGCGCTCCCATTGTTCGGTCCCAGCGCCTGCCAACCTAGCAGTTCGAAAGCACCCCCGGGGGCAAGTAGATAAATAGGGACCGCTTACTAGCGGGAAGGTAAACGGCGTTTCCGTGTGCGGTTCTGGCTCGCCAGAGCAGCGATGTCACGCTGGCCACGTGACCCGGAGGTGTCTGCGGACAGCGCTGGCCCCCGGCCTCTTTGAGCGAGATGGGCGCACAACCCTAGAGTCTGTCAAGACTGGCCCGTACGGGCAGGGGTACCTTTACCTTAAGCTATATGGTGGATTCGAACCGCTGACCAGCAAGTCCTAGGCTCTGTGGTTTAACCCACAGCACCACCCGCGTCCCTTGGTGTCAGAAGTGGGATTGGACTATAATGTAACTTACATAGAAAATCTTTAGAAAGATTTTTTCCTCCAAAAGCATTTTATTTTAAAAATCTGATTTAAAAAAAACCCTCCGATTTAAAACAAAAATTCCGATTTAAATCAAAAAGATCAGATATTTATTTTAAAAAAAGAATTGAATTTTTATCCACCCTGGCACTACCACTGCAAGCAGGCATGCAAATCTCCTTACCTTCTTGGCGTACCCTTGCATAACGAGATTGTACATTCGGACGTCGAGGCGCTTCCTGCGGGCGTGGGAGCGGTGATAAAACATCAAGCACTGCTGGGCCCTTTCGGGCTGATCGAGGAAAAGGCAGGCGTCCAAATAGGACAAAATGTTTAGCTTGACGTTCATGTGGCGGTACCCGTCTTCCTCGTCCAGGGGGAGCGTCCCCTCGGCGGCGTCCCAGACCCGAAAGGGCTCCCCCGGTTCCTCGCAGCTGCCGGAAGGATCCCGAGACTGCGTCCCGATCGAGACTTTGGCAGTCTTGTTTGGCTGGCCGTCGTCGGCTTTGCTGGACTTCTGCGACTTAGACGCTCGCGCCTTGAGCTTCGCCCGGGTCTCTTTAGCGGGAGAGCGCAAGGAGAATTCTTCGTCCTTCGCGCCGGGCCCAATCCACTCCAGGGCAGGCTCAGCCACGTCGCCCGGCACGGCGGCCGAGAGCTTGGCCTCCAGTTTCAGAAGCCGTTTGTTCTTCATCGACTTCTCCTTCTTGAGCTTCTCGATCCAGCGGCTTGGCTGGGGCTTTTCCTCACGTTTCGGGGCACTCTCGGTCCGAGCCGGGCTGGCAGCGGCCGTTTTCCGTGGGGCGGGCGGGACGGAGACGAACTTGCGCAGGCGGGAGCGTTGGACCTCGCTGACCGCCACCTCCGATACATTTTCGGCCTTCAGCTGCTGCACTCTTGCCTCCAGCACTGCAGGGGAGGAAAGGAAGAATCGAATCGCTGGGGAATGCGGCGCGCTGAGTTAAAGAAAGCATCCGTAAATAAGACGCACCTAGTTTTTAGAGGGTTTTCCCAGTAGTGATGCATGGAAGTGAGAGCTGGACCACAAAGAAGGCTGATTGCCAAAGAATGGATGCTTTTGAATTCTGGTGCTGGAGGAGACTCTTGAGAGTCCCATGGACTGCAAGAAGATCAGACCTCTCCATTCTTAAGGAAATCAGCCCTGAGTGCTCACTGGAAGGACAGATCCTGAAGCTGAGGCTCCAAGACTTTGACCACCTCATGAGAAGAGAAGACTCCCTGGAAAAGACCCTGATGTTGGGAAAGATGGAGGGCACAAGGAGAAGGGGACGACAGAGGACCAGATGCTGGGACAGTGTTCTCGAAGCGACCAGCATGAGTTTGACCAAACTGCGGGCGGCAGTGGAAGACAGGAGGGCCTGGCGTGCTCTGGTCCATGGGGTCACAAAGAGGTGGACACCACTAAACGACTAAACAAAGTTTTTAGAGGAGGAAAGGGCGAAAGCCCCAGTTTTTTGAGGATCAGCTCACAGTTGTTGAGCTTAATTTGCAAAGGGAAAAAACCCTGTTTTTATGGGGTTCAACCTAGTGCTCATCTCGCTTTACTGGCCGAGGGAGCCGGCGTCCAGCTTCCGGGTCATGTGGCCAGCAGGACTAAGCCCCTTCCCGCTGGAGCGGTACCTATTTATCTACTTGCACTTTGAGGTGCTTTCGAACTGCTAGGTTGGCAGGAGCAGGGACCGAGCAACGGGAGCTCACCCCGTCATTGCGGGGATTCGAACCGCCGACCTTCCGATCGGCAAATCCTAGGCTCTGTGGTTTAACCCACAGCGCCACCCGCGTTATATTATGCTTACCTTCCAACAACTCTACTTGTTCACACACCCATCTTTTCCTGGCTTCTTCCTTCGCCCTGGCAGAGGAGTAATTTCTCACTCTGATCCAAAGGCTCTCTGAAACACAACGGAAAGGGTAAGGGAAGGGAAACCAGAATGAGGAGAGAATAAGTCCGCTTCCCACCACACCCCAAACTACGAAGTTTAATTCCCACCCTTGTTTTGGGGGCAGCGGGGGGGGGGGGGGGGCGGGGCGGAAAAGAGCAAGACCTCCTGCTATTAAGTAATACGAAGGCACAGCCAAAACAGAATGAAGGAAACGGGATGGATCCAGCCCCGTCGTTAAGCGGCAACGAAGCAACTGTAAAGGGGGAAAGGGTTTCATCCTCCTCTGCAAATTACAAGACAGGGAAGGCTTCACACATACATATAATGTTGCCACCTGTCCGGTATAATACAGAAACGTCCTGTATTTCAATATAAAATGCAATGCGTCCTGTGTTGATACAGTCTTGTCCTGTATTATTATTATTATTATTAATTGCATTTAAAGATAAAGGTAAAGGGACCCCTGACCATTAGGTCCAGAGTGTCGGGGTGACTTAGATGCAGCCCTCCCAGTGAGGACCCCCCACTTTCCCCATATTAGAGGAGGGGATAGGGCTCCAGCCCCCCTCCCCAATTTTGGTGGGGAGTTGTGGGGGGGGGGAGGTGGCTGCCTGACTCCTCCCTCCCCTCCCCACACTCTCCCCATATCAGAGGAGGAGAGAGGGCCCCAGCCCCCCCCATTTGCAATTATGGATTGGGGGCCTCTTTCTCCATTGGGGGGAGCCCCTGAAAGAATGGAAGGGGTGAATTAGATGCAGCCCTCCCACTGAGGACACCCCACACTCTCCCCATATTATTGGCGGGGATAGGGCCCCAGCCCCCCCCCCAATTTGCAATTATGGGTAGGGGGGCTTCTCTCTCCATTGGGGGAGAGTGGCGGGGGGATTTGATCGAGGCCTCCCACTAAGGACCCCCCACTCCACCCCACCCACACTCTCTCCATATTATAGCAGGGGAGAGGGCCCCAGCCCCCTCCCCAATTTGCAATTATGGGTAGGGGGGCTTCTCTCCCCATTGGGGGGAGCCCCTGAAAGGAAGAGTGTCAGGGGTGAATTAGATACAGCCCTCCCACTGAGGACACTCCACCCCACTCCACCCCACACGCTCCCCATATTATAGGAGGGCATAGGGCTCCAGCCCCCTCCCCAATTTTTGGGGGGTGGAATTGTGTGGGGGGAGGTGGCTGCCTGACTCCCCCCTCCTCTCCCTACCCTAACCTGTTGAACTGCCTACCTGTGCCCCGCAGCAGCAGCGCCCCCTGCAGCTTCAGCATGGACATGCCCCTCTCCTAAAATCCCCTCATCTCAGCTCCGACCCAGACCACATTGGCTGGTCCCGACTGCGCAGGCCCGGCGTTGTTCCGCCTCCTCCTCCTCGACGCCAGCCAATAGGCATCCCGCTTCGCGCAGCCGGGTAAGCGGGAGCGCGTGTGGAGAAAACTACGACTCCCAGGAGGCATTGCGGGGGAGGCGCATGCGCAGGGAGGCGGCCGCAGGGCGCAGCGTGGTCGCTAGAGCTAGACAAAAAAAGGAAGAGGTGCGTGTGTCGGCGATTTCCGGGATCGCGTTTTAAAACATACTTAGAGATATTGAGATGTAGAGATGTATTTTGTTTTTTGGGCTCTCCATTTCAATTCCTTTGCATTATTATTATTATTTATTTCATTTCTACACTGCTTTATATTTTTTAAGAAAAACCTCAAAGCGGTTTAAAGAACATTAAAACATCAATAAAACATTAAAACATCAATAAACAGAACCTCATATATGCAGATGACACAACCTTGATGGCAGAAAGTTAGGAGGAATTAAAGAACCTTTTAATGAGGATGAAAGAGGAGGGCGCAAAATATGGTCTGAAGCTCAACATCCAAAAAACGAAGATCATGGCTACTGGGCCCATCACCTCCTGGCAAATAGAAGGGGCGGAAATGGAGGCAGTGAGAGATTTTACTTTCTTGGGCTCCATGATCACTGCAGATGGTGACAGCAGCCACGAAATTAAAAGACGCCTGCTTCTTGGGAGAAAAGCAACCGGCGTCACACATAATTAAAAAGTTTGTAAGCCCAGGGGAGTAGAAAGATTGTTTGCTTGGCGCTGGAAAAAAACCAGGGCTGCAATTGAGAAAGCTGGCGACATTTTCTCTGGCTCTAATCTGAACACCTGGCTCCCTTGAGAGGTCCAAACAAATGACACAAGCATAAAAGCAATAACAGGCAGGAGAACTTTGCCTTATTGACTTTGACTTTGATGCCAATTTAGCTGCAGCACTGGTGTATACTTGAATACATCTGGTGGAATTATGTTTTAATGATGAATACAATTGACCTTGGCTGGCGGCGTGGATTCCACCCTTCATGTTCCTAGGACTTGCCGATCAGAAGGTTGGCGGTTCGAATCCCTGCGACAGGGTGAGCTCCCGTTGCTCGGTCCCAGCTCCTGCCCGACTGGACCTAATGGTCAGGGGTCCCTTTACCTTAAATTCAAGCAAATAAGTTTTGTAATGAGCTTGTGTTACACTTAGATTGCAGGGAATTTCCATCAAACCAAAATTTACAGCAATGTGAGATGTGTTGTTGAACGGGGTGTTAACAAGAGAGCTCCATAATTTAATGTTAGAGAGCCAGTGTGGTGTAGTGGTTAAGAGCGGTGGACTCGTAATCTGGTGAACTGGGTTCGCTTCCCCGCTCCTCCACATGCAGCTGCTGGGTGACCTTGGGCCAGTCACACTTCTCTGAAGTCTCTCAGCCCCACTCACCTCACAGAGTGTTTGTTGTGGGGGAGGAAGGGAAAGGAGAATGTTAGCCGCTTTGAGACTCCTTAAAAAGGTAAAGGGATCCCTGACCATCAGGTCCAGTCGTGGACGACTCTGGGGTTGCGGCGCTCATCTCGCTATATTGGCCGAGGGAGCCGGCATACAGCTTCTGGGTCATGTGGCCAGAATAATAATAATAATAATTTATTATTTATACCCCGCCCTCCCCAGCCAAGGCCTGGCTCAGAGCAGCTTACAAGCAATAATAAAAACAAGATGAATGATTACAACTTAAAAACAAAAGTAAAATACAACATTTAAATAATGGAACATTAAAATATTAAAATGTAGCCTCATCGCAGGAGGAGAAGGAAAAGAAAAAAGAAAGAGAGGGAGGGAGGGAATCAAATTGGCTCCAAGCCAAAGGCCAGGCGGAACAACTCTGTCTTACAGGCCCTGCGGAAAGAAATCAGATCTTGCAGGGCCCTGGTCTCATGAGGCAGAGCGTTCCACCAGGCCGGAGCCAGAGTTGAAAAGGATGACTAAGCCGCTTCTGGCGAACCCGAGCAGCGCATGGAAACGCCATTTACCTTCCCGCTGGAGCGGTACCTATTTATCTACTTGCACTTTGACGTGCTTTCGAACTGCTAGGTTGGCAGGAGCAGGGACCGAGCAACGGGTGCTCAGGGGATTCGAACCGCCGACCTTCTGATCAGCAAGTCCTAGGCTCTGTGGTTTAACCCAGAGTGCCACCTGCGTCCCATTTGAGACTTCTTAGGGTAGTGATAAAGTGGGATATCAAATCCAAACTCCTCCTCTTCTTCTTCACCCAGAGCTTTGCATCCTGGCTTCTGGCTCCTTTCCAAGGATGCTCCAGATGTGAATCTCCAAGACAACCGCATCTGGGATGCAGATCTAAACGATTGGCTGCGCCACCTGTGCGTAACGTCCACGGCCCTATCAGCGCTCGCGCGACAGGGCTGGGCCTCGCGTCTTACCCTCCGCTTGCTAAGGCTTGCCCCGCCCTTCCCGCTGCCCCATTGGTCGAGAGAGAGTGGGGCGGGGCTTTCGACTCGGGGCGTCCGGAGAAGCCGCCCGCTGATTGGCTGCCGTGCATTTGAGCCGTTTCTGAGGGGAAGGATAAAGGCGGAGTCCGCGGAAAGCGGCCGAAGGGGATGAGCTTGGAGCGCTTAGTGAAGAGGACGCTTCTGTGCGGGCTGCTGGCAACGCGGGGCCTGACCAGGACAATGGTGAGTTTCGAAGAAAGGCTTGGTCGCGCTAGGCCCGGCTAGGCCTCTCAGCCGGGCCCGCTCTAGCCGCCCCTGGGTTCTCGGTGGTCATAGCATAGACGCGGGGGGCTAGAGCGTCCCCCTCTTGGAGGACCTAACAAAATCCCTGGACCACTGTTTTCTTGGCTCTTACTTTTCTTCCCCCCATAATCCCTTTGGATCCATGGTCTGCCTCCCCCATGAAATAGAGTGCTAAGCTGATTTCCTTCCTAAATTCTTTTTCTAGTGTTGCAATAATTCCCATAATCCCCTGGGGCAGTTTCTCGTGTGTGTGTGTGTGTGTGTGTGTGTGTTTATGTATTTGTGTGTGTCTATATATATATAAGCAATAAATAACTACCTGACATTCAGAAGACATTTTAAGGCAGCCCTGTTCAGGGAAGTTTTTAATCTGTGATATTTTAGTGTGTTTTTGGTTTCTATGGAAGCCGCCCAGAGTGGCTGAGGAAACCCAGCCAGATGGGCGGGGTACTATTATTATTATATGTGTGTGTGTGTGTGTGTCTATATATGTACGTGTGTGTGTCTATATATATGTATGTGTGTTTGTATATGTGTGTATATGTTGTTGTTTAGTCGTTCAGTCGTGTCCGACTCTTCGTGACCCCATGGACCAGAGCACGCCAGGCACTCCTGTCTTCCACTGCCACCCGCAGTTTGGTCAGTGTATATATATATGTATATGTATATTGTGTGTGTGTTTATATAATGTGTGTGTATAGTGTGTGTGTGTGTGTGTGTATGTATGTATGTATGTGTATATATGCATATACACATACACATATATAGCCTTTTGCCTCCCAGGGTGCATTGGAAAAGGGGTCTTGGTGTGTTAATATACATAGCTTTTAATTCTGCCTTTTCCCAGCAGCTGGGGAGGGTGGCTGCCAGTTCCCAGAATTGCAACTGTGTCCTACAAATGCATTTAAAGATAAGCAAGCGGGGAGGCCTGCTGCCGCCGTAACGAAACTCTTTTCGCCCTGTTGTGAAACAGCCAACACTTCTCGTTATTTTCTGGGACTCGCGTCGTTATATTCCCCAACACGCTTGCAATATATTCGCCACACATTTATTGCAAAGAGTTAAAGGTGCTTCTGTATGTGATATTACCTCCGCTCCCCGTTTCATCCTCGCAACAGCCCTGCGAGGCGAGTTAAGCTAAAGGGGCATTGACTGGTGAGCTTCATGAGTGGGAGAATTCGAACCCAAGCCCTTCTAGGTCCTGGCCCAATGCTAACCACTGGCTTTGTGGGGTTGGTTGGTTCGCATTGGGTCACTCTGCTACCTTTTGCGATGTGACCCGATGTCTTGCCGTTCTCTGGCTACTTCCAGAGCACGGTGGGTGGAATTCAGGTAATTTCTACTCAAAAGTGGACCCATAAAAACGAGTAGACGTAAATTAGCAGTGTCAGCTAATATTGGGTGGGTCTGCTTGGAGTTTGCTTCTTTCCCCCCCTACCTGATTCTGTGGGGCAACCAGTTCTTCCTGGTTCTCTCTGGGGTCCGTCGCTGTGGTGGGCTTTGGAGCCTAAAAGCGCACAACCTCGTTTCAAAACTCCCTCCTGCCTCTCGCACCTGTGTAGCGCCTCATTCTCTGCACCAGTCTTTCCCTGAGCAATTGCCTACACCTGTCCCGGTGTAGGCAATTAACTGCAATTAGTTGCTGCCTCAAAAGTAATCAAAAGCAAAGCCACTTTCACCTGAGGCTTTTCCATCTTGAATGCGTTTTCTCTGTAAGACCTGGGGCAACGTATAAAGATGTTTTTTATTAATGCAGTGGGAACATCTCTGGCCAAGCTTATAATTTTATTTATAAGTGAGTTTTCCCCCCTAATTCAGGTGTGCTTATCGGCTCTCTTCTGCTTTGGGGACGAGGGAGAAAAAAAGCCCGCTCAGTACAGTATCCTCAAGGCTGTATTTACCTCCTGTTCCATACTTGGGATTTAGTCTCAGGCGTCGGAAAATCCCCTTAAAAACCTTGGTTTACCATGATAGCTGCTCAGATTCCCTATTGTCCGTGTATTCTTTTCAGCCTTAAAAGACATTGCCATTAGAAAGCGATCCTATTTTGTAGTCCTGAGTACTGCAAGTTCCGCACATAGGGCAAAGTGCTTCCTTCTGTCCGGAAGTCGATGCCAACTTACTTTACCTGCCTGGAAGAAATGCTTTTTTTTTTCCAGGCGAAGGGATGCCATTTCTAATCATGGGGAAATGTCGTTCCTGTCTCTCCACGTTCTAAGACGCTGGCTCCTAGCAAGCACGTTTTAATCACTGCGCTGTTTTGGCTGGTGATTAACCCAGTTTACGTTGCGAAACATTCCTTAATCTGGGAGCAGGGCAGCGTTGGCACCCAGCCGACTTCCCTGGTTTCTGCCTGACTTGACTATTCTCCAGAAACAAAAGTCCGGGGCCTTGAAGTGCTCTTGGAAGTCAAAGTTCGTGTCGGCAGCTGCTTTCATCTGCAATGCAGTAGTAACAACTGAGAAGTCTGTGGAAACTTCCACCTTTGAGACCGGTTCTGCCATCTCCGTTATGAGTCAGGAGGGTGCTTTTTTAATTTATTTACCGCGGTTCATTTACAGAGCTTGCTCCTTTGGGATCTTGATTAAGCTTGGTTATAAAAGGCAACCAGGGTGGCCGCTCTAAATTCCTTCCTGATCTTTCCTCTGTGTGTAATCTTATTGCCTAATGGAGCCTTTGTGTAACAGGGATTGGGGGCGGGAGGGGAGAGAGAGAAGGCAAAGGCCTTGAACCTCCCACACGCATTGTCCTTGATCACGAGCATCAGGGGAGGATGTTGAAAGACAAGAATTTTTAGAGGTCAGCATCAACAAAGGGACAGGGAGAGAGTTGGTCACGGCTTGGTTTGTTTGGGACTCCAGGTTGTAAACTGGAGCTGCTTGGAATACAGGACACATCAGAACACGCTCAGGTTATTTTTGCACCCTATAATTTCTGCACTGCACTGACTTGACAGTGGCTCCCCAGAGTAGTCTCACAAGGTTCTACCCACAACCTCTGTTACCTGTTATCCTTTTAACTGGGGATGCCAGGGATTGAGCCTGCACAGAAATAATAATACTAATGGTAAAGGTAAAGGGATCCCTGAGCGTTAGGTCCAGTCGTGGCCGACTCTGGGGTTGCAGTGCTTGTCTCGCTTTACATTCCAAGGGAGCCGGCGTACAACTTCTGGGTCATGTGGCCAGCAGGACTAAGCCGCTTCTGGCTAACCAGAGCAGCGCACTGAAATGCCGTTTACCTTCCCGCTGGAGTGGTACCTATTTATCTACTTGCACTTTGATGTGCTTTTGAACTGCTAGGTTGGCAGGAGCAGGGAACGAACAACGGGAGCTCACCCCGTCGCAGGGATTCAAACTGCTGACCTTCTGATCGGCAAGCCCTACGCTCAGTGGTTTAGACCACAGCGCCACCCGCGCCCCAATAATACTAATAATAAGGTTTTTTAAAAAGTAAAGGACCCCTGGATGGTTAAGTCCAGTCGAAGGAAACTGTGGGGTTGCAGCGCTCATCTTGCTTTCAGGCTGAGGGAGCCAGCATTTGTCCACAGACAGCTTTCCAGGTCATGTGGCCAACAGGACTAAACCACATCTGGTGCAACAGGACACCATGACGGAAACCAGAACGCATGGAAACGCCATGAAGGAGCGTCTCCACCCCCATTGTTCTGCCCAGACTCTGAGGTCCAGCGCCGAGGGCCTTCCGACGGTTCCCTCGCTGCAAGAAGCAAAGTTACAGGGAACCAGGCAGAGGGCCTTCTCGGTAGTGGCGCCCTCCTGCCGGATTTCAAAGAGAAAAACAACTACCAGACTTCTAGAAGACATCTGAAGGCAGCCCTGTTTAAGGGAGCTTTTAATGTTTGACAGACCTCTGGTCTGTCAACTGTTTTAAAACAGCAACATCTGTGGCCTGCAGAGGTTGCCAGACTACAACCCACCATGCTGCCTGGGCGACAGATTCCCACCCCCTCTTGCTTTAGAGGATAACCTGGGGAGGGGAGGGAAAGGATAGGGGCTTTGGATCCAGATTAATTTAATCGCACGTTAATTCCATTGAAATCCCTGACTGGTGCAAAAGCCCCCTTAATTGCAGTTTAGCCTCCTGGATCCGTCCCTGTGTGTTGTAATGGCTAAAGTTGCATCCACACACACCCACACCCCAAAGTCTAAGATACACCTCTTGACCCAGGTCAAGGAGAATCCTGGGAACTGTAGTTTTATTAAGGGTGCTGGGCATCAGTTGCCCCGCGAGGAAAGCACGCTTGGCTGACTCTAGTTGGCAAGGAATAAGCTCTTCTGAGTTGACCCGCTTTGGAAAGCTGGAGAGGCCAGGCGGACGGAGATGTCCATTGGCAACTTGGCATCCAGAGGTCTCCCCAGGGATGGAGTTGGATTTTGCACCAGTCGCAATATGCGCCTGGCTGATTTCCAACCCTGAGCCCTGGCACTAGAAGGAGAGGGAAATGGGAGATTTGCAGCCCTCGAAACACACACACACACACACACACACGAGAATGCCACGAGAGCTCTTTCTGAATAATAATAATAATTTTCTATTTATACCCCGCCCATCTGGCTGAGTTTCCCCAGCCACTCTGGGCAGCTTCCAATCAAGTGTTAAAAACAATACAGCGTTAAATATTAAAAACTTCCCTGAACAGGGCTGCCTTCAGATGTCTTTTAAAGAGAAGATAGCTGCTTATTTCCTTCACGTCTGAAGGGAGGGCATTCCACAGGGTGGGCGCCACTACCGAGAAGGCCCTCTGCTTGGTTCCCTGTAACTTGGCTTCTCGCAGTGAGGGAACCGCCAGAAGGCCCTCAGTGCTGGATCTCAGTGTCCGGGCTGGACGATGGGGGTGGAGACGCTCCTTCAGGTATACAGGGTGGATTTGATTTAAAGCACGATTTAAATCAAAGAATCAGGGTGGATTTGATTTAAATCACTAGTCAGTAAGACTTGATTTAAATCACTTATTTACAGGAAGACTCATTCTTGCTGGTATCATCTTAATATTTACAACCAGTATTTAGAACACTGCAGTCGGAAACGGAAGGCTTGAATTACAACGGGGGGAATGCAAATCAGCAGCGCAACAGGAAACACAGGGGACGCAAAACAGAGCACGTTCGAAAACTACTTCCGGTTTTGCAGCGTCCGGGTTCCAAGTTGTTCGTGAACCGAGCTGTTGGAAAACCGAGGTGCCCCTGTACTTTTGATTTGAGGTGTGCTTCTCCCTGACCCCCGCTTCCTGTTTCTCCCCACCTCCAGTGTGCTCAAGAAACCGACTGGCAGTCTGCCAAATCCATCTACGATTTCCACGCCACGGACATCGATGGCGCCGACGTCTCGCTCGAGCGGTACAGGTAAGTGAGCGGGGTATTTTATTCCCTCTGCATATTTGTCCAGGCCCACCCTTCCTGCCTTGAATCAAGGCACACATAGGCAAACTCGGCCCTCCAGATATTTTGGGACTGCAACTCCCATCATCCCTATCTAGCAGGACCAGGGGTCAGGGATGATGGGAGTTGTAGTCCCAAAACGTCTGGAGGGCCGAGTTTGGCCACCACTGACTTGGAGGAATGGTCAGGTCAGTTTCTTATTTATATTTTTCAAATTTATACATTTCATTGGCTTTACAATTTCGCATTTCCAGATTTTGACACCACTTCTCCCTCTTTCTGCGGTTCCTTGAAATTATTTTTTGGTACCTTCTGCATGTTCAAGCTCATCTGACTTGCTCATTGACTTACCGTATTTTTGGCTCTGTAGGACGCACTTTTTCCCCTCCAAAATTAAGGGGAAATGTGTGTGCATCCTATGGAGTGAATTCAGGCTCATTGGCTTCAGTGATAGCAATGCAGAGCCTCTGAAGCGCAGAGGGAGTGCTCCCTCCACACTCCGGAGGCTTCGAGTTGCTTTCGCTGGAGAGTGAGAGGGGTCAGTGCACACCGACCCCTCTCCCTCTCCAGCCTTCAGGGATAGCCGCCGGGAGAGCAAGACTCTCCTGGCTTCAGCGAAAGGAACCTGAAGCCTCCGGAGCACAGCGGGAACTTGCGCTGCGCTGCGAAGGCTTCAGGGATAGCCACTGTGCTCTGGAGGCTTTGGGTTCATTTTGCTGAAGCCGGAAGAGCAAGACTCTCCTGGCTTCAGCAGAGAGGGAGAGCTGCGCAGCGCCCCTTCAGCCAAGCGGGAGGAGAAACGGAAGGGGCTCTGTTTCTCCTGCCGCTTCGCTGAAGGGGCACTGCGCAGAGAGGGGGAGTTTTTTCCCCCTGTTCTCCCCCTTTAAAACAAGGTGCGTCCTATGGTTGGTTGCGCGTCCTATAGAGCGAAAAATACGGTACCTGCTGTAAATATATATACTCGTATGACGGTTGGATCAGGGCCTTCCTTCACAAACGTTTCCCTTCCGTCTCTGCAGGGGCCACGTCTGCATCATCACCAACGTGGCCTCGAAATGAGGCAAGACTGGCGTGAACTACACTCAGTTTGTCGACCTGTACAGCAGATACGCTGAGAAAGGTTTACGCATCTTGGGGTTCCCCTGTAACCAGTTCGGCAAGCAGGTAGGGTGCCGGGAGGCCTGGTGGTGTGATGTAGTTTTTTTGTTCCTTTTTTTTTGAGGAGGGGTGGGCAGGCAGGCAGATGCCAGCAACGACCATTTCTCATCTCCCTTCCCCAAACTGCAGGAGCCGGGCACCAACGAGGAAATCAAAGCCTTCGCTGCAGGTTACGGTGTGAAGTTTGACATGTTCAGCAAGATCGAGGTGAACGGGGACGGCGCCCACCCCCTCTGGAAGTGGATGAAGAGCCAGCCCAAAGGCCGGGGGACGCTGGGCAAGTGAGTTTCTTAACTGCTGTATTTTTTTAAATACAGTGGTGCCCCGCAAGACGAATGCCTCGCAAGACAGAAAACCCGCTAGACGAAAGGGTTTTCCGTTTTGGAGGTGCTTCGCAAAACGAATTTCCCTATGGGCTTGCTTCGCAAGACGAAAATATCTTGCGAGTTCCTGCGATTTTTTTCCGCTCCCCACCTCCTTTTTCTAAGGCACTAAGCTGCTAATAGCCTTTTAGCAGCTAATCCGCTAATCCCTTAAGCCTTTAATAGCCGCTAAACCGCTAATAGCGCTAATCCGCTAATGGGGTTGCTTCACAAGACGAAAAAACCGCTAGACGAAGAGACTCGCGGAACGGATTCTTTTCGTCTTGCGAGGCACCACTGTATACGCTTTGGTAAACGGCCTATATGCAGAGACGACCCCCCCTTCTTCTCGCACCCAGCTCCGATAACAGTGCCGGATTTACGTATAAGCCAAACAAACTATAGCTTAGGGCCCCACTCTCTTGAGGCCCCCAAAAAAATTTAAAGGAAAAAAATCATCATGATGATGATGATATTATTTATACCCAGCCCAGCTGGCTGGGTTTCCCCAGCCACTCTGGGCAGCTTCCAACCAAACCAAAATACAGTAATACATCAAACATTAAAAGCTTCCCTAAACAGGGCTGCCTTCAGATGTCTTCTAAAAGTCTGGTAGTTGTTGTTCCCTTGGACATCTGGTGGGAGGGCGTTCCACAGGGCGGGTGCCACCACTGAGAAGGCCCTCTGCCTGGTTCCCTGATCTCCCAGTTCGAGAAAGAGCCAAGTTTCAACTGTTGTGGTTCCTGAACAATATCTTGACCCTTGCCCTGTGTTCTAGATTACAGGCAGCTGGTGTGGTTTTATCCAGATATTGCCGCAGCTTCCGTCATCCCTGACAACCCGCCATTCTGGTTTGCCAGAGCTGATGGGAGTTTTTTTTTGGGGGGGGGGGTATCTGAACAGCGCAACCCCAGGGGCCTTTCAGTTTGATAGACGGACCCCTTCTGGATTTCCTGTTTCGAAACTAAAGTCGTCTTGTTGTTTTTTCTCTCCCCCGTCACCTAGCGCCATCAAGTGGAACTTCAGCAAGGTGAGACTTCAGCTTTTGACTCCTGGCTCTTTGAATCCCAGCTGGACTGCAGCCTTTTCCCCTTACCTTTGCAGTTGGTCCCTTACCTTTCCCGCCCCGACCTAGCCACAGTGATCCATGCGACGGTCACCTCCAGGCTTGACTACTGTAATTCGCTCTACGCGGGGCTGCCCTTGAAGCTGTCCCAGAAACTCCAGCGGGTGCAGAACGCTGCAGCGAGGCTCCTCACGGGGTCTCTGCCATGGGAGCATATTCACCCAGTGCTTTTCCAGCTGCACTGGCTCCCGGTGGAGTACAGGGTCAGGTTCAAGGTTCTGCTTTTGACCTTTAAAGCCCTTCGCGGCCTAGGACCCTCGTACCTACGGGACCGCCTCTCCTGGTATGCCCCACGGAGAGCCTCAAGGTCCATAAATAGCAACACCCTAGTGGTCCCGGGCCCTAAGGAAGTTAGATTGGCTTCAACCAGAGCCAGGGCCTTTTCAACTCTGGCTCTGGCCTGGTGGAACGCTCTGCCTCATGAGACCAGGGCCCTGCAGGATCTGATTTCTTTCTTACAGGGCCTGTAAGACAGAGTTGTTCCGCCTGGCCTTTGGCTTGGAGCCAATTTGATTCCCTCCCTCTCTTTCTTTTTTCTTTTCCTTCTCCTCCTGCAATGAGGCTACATTTTAATATTTTAATGTTCCATTATTTTAATGTTGTATTTTACTTTTGTTTTTAAGTTGTAATCATTCAACTTGTTTTTATTATTGCTTGTAAGCCGCTCTGAGCCCGGCCTTGGCTGGGGAGGGCGGGGTATAAATAAAAATTATTATTATTATTTATTATTTTGGGTGCCCTCCCTCGATTGGATCGGCCTGGGCAACATCTGTGCCCCTCCAGCTCCCAGCATCCCTGGCCAGGGAAGGGGGCAAATCCAGCAACAGATCTTCCCCATCCCAGCTTTGGAGGGGAGGCAATTCTGAAGTGCATCTTAACTCCCTTTGGGGGCATCGCTGGGCCTATCAAGTCTGGCCTCCTGTTTGCAGGCCCCAAAGCGCTCCCTGGCAGCTGGTAGACTGCCCTGGCAGATGGAGGTTCGATCGCCAGCCGTTGATAGGAACTGTCCTCTGTGGAGTTGTTTAATCTGCCTTGGAGCCATTAAGCCCAGGGGTGGGAGGAACCTCAGGCCTGTGGCGGGGGGCTCTAAATTAGTATTAATCAATGTATATAATCTCAAAGATCCCATTAAGAAGACATTTTATGGAGGTTATTTAATGGCTAAAGGCCTCTGAACCTCTCAGGGAGGAGGGACACCGAGAAGGGCCTCTGACGACAAGCGCAGGGTCTGGGTCAGTTTGCATGGGGAGAGGCAGGCCTTCAGATACAGCGGTACCTTGGTTCTCAAACGCCTTGGTACTCAAACAACCTGGAACCCAAACACTGCAAACCCAGAAGTTAAGTTTTCCGGTTTGCGAACTTTTTTTGGAAGCCAAACATGCTTCCGTTTTGAGTCTTATGCTTCCATTTTGAATGCCACATGTCCGTTTAAACGAGTCTGTTTTTGCTATTGTTTTTGCTTTCGCTTCTCTTTTTGTGACTGTGTGCAACCCAGTTCAGTACATGGTTTATTGCTTTCATTTTATGGATCGATGCTCTAGCTAGATAGTAAAATTCATGTCAAATTGCTGTTTTGGGGGTTGTTTTTAAAAGGCTGGAACTGATTAATCCGTTTTGCGTTACTTTCTATGGGAAAGCGCGCCTTGGTTTTGGAACGGACTTTCGGAACGGGTTAAGTTTGAGAACCAAGGTACCACTGTATTGAAGTCATGAGCGGTGTACGGCAGTGGTGGTCCCTAAGCCCGTCTGCCTGACCTTCGGCACTGTGCCCAGCGCTGTACCTCCTCCATCAACCTGTTCTTGGTCCCTGGGAGGGAGTTGAGAGTCCGGCAATATTGGGAGCGCCAGGGTTTCTGCTGTGCTGAAAGATGCCCTTGAGACTGACCCAGAAACTCCAGCGGGTGCAGAATGCTGCAGCGAGACTCCTTACGGGGTCTTCGCTGCGAGATCACATTCACCCGGTGCTATACCAGCTGCACTGGCTCCCGGTGGAGTACAGGATCAGGTTTAAGGTGCTGGTTTTAACCTTTAAAGCCCTATACGGCCTAGGACCCTCGTACCTACGGGACTCCCTCTCCTGGTATGCCCCACAGAGGAACTTCAAACAAAAACATCTTGAAGGTCCCAGGCCACAGAGAGGTTAGGCTGGCCTCAACCAGAGCCAGGGCTTTTTCGGCTGTAGCTCCGATCTAGTGGAACACTCTGTCACAAGAGACCAGGGCCCTGCGGGACCTGACATCTTTCCGCAGGGCCTGCAAGACAGAGGTGTTCCACCAGGCCTTTGGCCAGGGCACAGCCTGACTCCCTCCCTCGGCAATCTTCGCGGAGCTCTGGCCGAATGGTTGCCAGTGGCTTGAATTAATTAATTTTATAATGAAAGATTTTAGGGTGTTGTTTGTGCTGTACTTTGTACTGTTTTATTGTTGTTAGCCGCCCTGAGCCCGGCTTCGGCTGGGGAGGGCGGGATATAAATAAAATTTATTATTATTATTATTATTATTATTATTATTATTATTATTATTTATTTCATCCCATATCGAAGCACCCTGGATTTCCTTCCCCGGTTCAAGGCACTCTTTGTTCACTAGCTGTCCTCCATTCTCTCTCTCTCCTTCCTTCAGTTCCTAATCAACAAGGAAGGCCAGGTGGTGAAGAGATACAGCCCAATGGACGACCCCTTTGTAAGTATCGCACTCAGGTTTCAGTTTTGGCTTTGCACCGGAGATGGCATCAAGAGTGCCCTTAGTCTGCCCTGCATACGGTGGCGCTGTGGTCTAAACCCCTGAGCCTCTTGGGCTTGCCGATCGGAAGGTCGGCGGTTCGAATCCCGTGAGCTCCCGTTGCTCGGTCCCAGCTCCTGCCAACCTAGCAGTTCGAAAGCACGCCAGTGTAAGTAGATAAATAGGTACCACTCCAGAGGGAAGGTGAACGGCGCTTCCGTGCGCCCTGGTTTCCGTCACGGTGTCCCGTTGCGCCAGAAGCGGTTCAGTCCTGCTGGCCACATGACCTGGAAAAAGCTCTCTGCGGACAAATGCCGGCTCCCTCGGCCTGAAAACGAGATGAGCGCCACAACCCCGTAGTCGCCTTTGGCTGGACTTAACCGTCCAGGGGTCCTTTGCCTTTTTACCTTACAGTGGCATTGGAACTGTGGCACGCACAGCAAAATATTCCTTTTTTCCCTGAAGTGCTTTGAGGATTTCTTAACTGAGTGATGAGTAAATTTTGTGAAGCGGTCTGTTCTCCGCCACGGTTGGAACGCGGACTGCAAGCTCTTTGGAGAGTCTTTTTCTACCAAAGCTACTCTGCGTTCTGCTAGTGAACAGAGTGCCCCTGGGCACTGGGCAGGCCAGCTAGGACTCTTGGGCATTCAGGGGCCCCAATGGCATCAGGAAGATGCCATGGAATGGGCAGGGCGCTGTGCCTCAGCAGTCGGGCACCTTCTCTGTGGCGAGAAAGCCCTGGCCTCTCAAAGTCGTATTGGGAGGGAAGAGGCAGACCGTTAGGTCCAGTCGTGGCCGACTCTGGGGTTGCAGCGCTCATCTCGCTTTATTGGCCGAGGGAGCCGGCGTACAGCTTCCGGGTCATGTGGCCAGCAGGACTAAGCCGCTTCTGGCGAACCAGAGCAGCGCACGGAAACGCCATTTACCTTCCCGCTAGAGCGGTACCTATTTATCTACCTGGCTTGAGAGCAGTACATGTGAAAAGGATCTAGGAGTCTTGGTTGACCACAAACTTGACATGAGCCAACAGTGAGACACTGCAGCTAAAAAAGTCAATGCAATTCTGGGCTGCATCAATAGGAGTATAGCATCTAGATCAAGGGAAGTGATAGTGCCACTGTATTCTGCTCTGGTCAGACCTCACCTGGAGTCCTGTGTCCAGTTCTGGGCACCACAGTTCAAGAAGGACAATGACAAACTGGAACGTGTCCAGAGGAGGGCAACCAAAATGGTCAAAGGCCTGGAAACGATGCCTTATGAGGAACGGCTAAGGGAGCTGGGCATGTTTAGCCTGGAGAAGAGGAGGTTAAGGGGTGATATGATAGCCATGTTCAAATATATAAAAGGATGTCGCATAGAGGGAGAAAGGTTGTTTTCTGCTGCTCCAGAGAAGCGGACACGGAGCAATGGATCCAAAGTACAAGAAGATTCCACCTAAACATTAGGAAGAACTTCCTGACAGTAAGAGCTGTTCGACAGCGGAATTTGCTGCCAAGGAGTGTGGTGGAGTCTCCTTCTTTGGAGGTCTTTAAGCAGAGGCTTGACAACCATATGTCAGGAGTGCTCTGATGGTGTTTCCTGCTTGGCAGGGGGTTGGACTCGATGGCCCTTGTGGTCTCTTCCAACTCTATGAGTCTATGCACTTTGACGTGCTTTCGAACTGCTAGGTTGGCAGGAGCAGGGACCGAGCAACGGGAGCTCACCCCGTTGCGGGGATTCGAACTGCCGACCTTCTGATTGGCAAGCCCTAGGCTCTGTGGTTTAACCCACAGTGCCACCCGCGTCCACACATTAGGTGTTACTGATCACCTTTTCTCCTCCGCCTGCAGGTGATCGAGAAGGACCTGCCCGCTTACCTGTAGGACTTGTTGAACACGACACCGGATCACCCTGCGTTTCCTCAGCCCCGACTCTCTCCTCTGCTTTCCTGCAAAGTTTGCCTGGATGATGGCCTGCCTTGAAGCCAAGCCCGTTTGGTGGGGCAGGCCTGAGAAAAAGATATATATATATATTTGCAAACTCTTGCAGGGACGGGGAGGCGGTAGACTCTGGGGCCTGGAGTTGCCTGCCAATGCCGTAGCAATAAAAGTGTTTCCGTCTCTGACGTGACTTGTGTCTGTGGAATTCTGTCTCGCTGCCTTCGAACCCTGAAGATGAGAAGAGGCGGAAGGGATGGGCTTGTTCCATCAGCTACAGAGCAGGGCCTGAGCATCCTTGCCTTGCAGCGTTCGTTTTGGTGCCGCCTCAGTTCAGTAATGACTAATGTGCTAAATACCGGATTTTTTGCTCTGTAAGACTCACTTTTTCCCTCCTAAAAAGTAAGGGGAAATGTGTGTGCGTCTTATGGAGCGAATGCAGGCTGCGCAGCTATCGCTGAAGCCAGAACAGCAAGAGGGATTGCGGCTTTCGCTGCGCAGCGATCCCTCTTGCTGTTCTGGCTTCTGATATTCAGAATATTTTTTTCCTTGTTTTCCTCCTCCAAAAACTAGGTGCGTCTTGTGGTCTGGTGCGTCTTTTGGAGGGAAAAATACGGTAACTATTTGGAACCTGTTTGGCAGTGCGATTCATGATCTGAGAATGTGGACTCCCTCCCGCTGGAGGTTTCTAAAGAGAGGTTGGGTGTTTTACGGGAAGGGATTTTTTAAAAAATCTAGCGAATCAAAAACATACAAAACGCACCCTTTCGTTTTTCTCATGCGCGCACAAATTTCGAGAGCCGACCTCTTCGCGGAGCTGAAATGCCAACGTTTTAATCCTTCGGTAGAAAATTCCAGAATCACGAGTTAAAAGGCACATTTCCTCATCAACAAAAACGAAACAAAAAACGGGTAAAGACTTCTCCCCCTTCCTATTCGCAGGCACCCCCCCTCTTTTTTTTTTTACATATATATATTTACACAATTTTGAATTAATTATAAATATCCATAGAAAACAAAATAATAAGCTGACAAAAAAGGAAGTTGGTTAGAAAGTGCCAACCAGGAAGGGGGAAGAGATTTTCCATTTCAAAAATACAATCAATAGAACAAAAAAACAGCATAATAATTTAGTTATTTTAAAAAGTAGTTGTTACATATTAAGTTTTCCTGACAAAAGGGGGAGGGTTGAGGGTACAGAGGGTCGTATCTCCTTAAAGGGAGTCTCACTGCCCTGGGAAATACAGATTTATTTACTTTTTGAAAAAATAATTAAACCACCATAAAATAACCACATAACAATGCTGAGATATTCCTATTGGGGGGGGGGAGCCCCAACTTGAGCACACCTCCAATTCTTTCCTGAGTTTTTAAGCCCCCCCAACCCAACCCCTTTTGGGAAATGAATCCTAAAAGCAGGCTGCCGGGATTCGCTTATGGCTACTAAAATCTTTAAACGGCGATTGCGATGGGGAAATGAGAATGTGGTCTCCACCCTCGAGAGCTAAACAAATCGGGGTGGAAATTTCGGTGAAAACCAAATCCCTCCTGCTGCCTGCAAAACAGCGTATTTGCATAGTTTCTTTCTCTTTTTGCATAATTGCTTCGTTCCTCTGCTTCTGGCCAGGGGGAATTGGGGGACACTGGAGCTGCCTAGCAAATCTTCCTATGTTTCTTTTACTTCCTCACCCACCCCTTCCTTCCTTCTAGATTCCCATCTTTCCTGCAAAGCTTGTGAGAGTCATGAGGACTAAAAAAATCTTTTTTTTTTAAAGACGACGGGGAGGGAGGGGACCGATAATCAGAATGCATGAAGTAGCAGGCGTTGTGAAACCGTGGCGATCCTCTGAGCGCTGTGGATCTGCGTGGGGGATATTGAGATCCCCACCCCATGGGCGATTCCGTCTCGCCAAGAGAGACGGGAGCAGAGGGGCAACTGCAGCAGCAGTAAAGGAAAGTTGCTCCGGAGGGAGGAGGAAAGAGACAATTATTAACGAACTATATGCCTCCAATGACAAAGGAGGAAGTCCATGGCCCGTGCCAGCGCTCAGGGAACCTCCACGAGGGCTAGAGCCCTGCCTAGGCATTTTCAAAAACTTAAAACTGAAAGCAGGTGCCAGAAGACAACTCCACCCTGATAGCATGGATTGTTACCGGGACGAGGTAGAGGGTGACATATATATGCCTCCTTGGGAGAAGGTGAGGGGTTTTTTCTTTAAGAAGTGGAGGTAGGGGTGTTTCTGACGGGGGGGACGGGGGACGAGTGGGCTGCTCCAAACCACTTGCATAAATGAGAATAAACCAGGAAGGTAAGGAGCTGTTCTCCAGCGACAAGGCTCCATCTCTGCACAGATCATCTGGAGCACTGAGCTGGGTTATTATGGGATATAACACCTTCAAGATTCCCTGAAGACTATTTTTTGGGGGGGGTTCCTACCTCCATACGGAAATGGTGGTAGTTTTCTCCGAAAGAGGAGATAAATGTTCTCGGGGGGGTAATCAGAAAAATCACGGTTTTCCTATAAATTCCGAGCTAACCTATATAACCCTCACGTTTGGCAGCCCCTGACCTGGAACCCCACTTCCCGAAATAAAAATCCTGACGGGTGACCTCCGCCCTTGCTTGGGCCTGACGGGAACTTCTTTTGGGCTGAGCGGATCGAGCCCCCTCTTCCTCGTCCACCGTGAGCCGAGAGTTTAATGCTGTCCTGGCAAATCCATCCTCTCCTTCCCTCCCCGTAGTTTCGGTACAAGGGAATAAAAATGACCGCAACTCAGGAGAGAAATTCTGCATGCTGTTGCACAGCTAAGATGCTCTTGCTAGGATGAGCCTTTCTTAGCTACTCCGCTAACCCCTCTGTTTTTTGCACTACAATTCCCATCGGCGCCTGGCTGTGAGACGCCAGGCGCTGGTGGGATCTGTAGTCCAATGGATGCAGGCTGGGAATAGGCGCTGAGCCTCAGGCACAGGAAAACAGGGAGGACCCCAGAAATTCTGCCACCCACATTCAAGTGTTTCCCTACCTCCACGAGGTCTAGAAACTTGCAAGGCAATTCCCCCGCCCCCTTTTTGCTCAGAACCAGAAGCGTGCAGGGCTGTGCAGCGTCACTCGAACCCTGCACCTGTGCAAAACAACCCGCCAGAGGGGGGGAAACCCAAGTTGGGACCACCCGGAAAGCTTTCGGCGTGGTGGGTTCGAATGGCGCGCCTCTCCGATCTCACTGGGTAGAACGTGGGGAGGAGAGAAGAATATAAAGATCCCAACTTTTCCAAACTCAGTAGTTTGCAGAGGGGCAAAAGGAGGGGGGAGTGCAGCCTGGGGGGTGGGCGGTTCGAAGAGACCTACAACCTTGCCCCCTCTCACTCCCGGTTTAGGCGCCGCAACACCTCCCACTGACCCCCCCCCAAAAAAAACTCCACTTTTACGGATCTATAGAGATATATAAAAAAAATTTCAGTACAGAGGTGACTGTATAATTATATATAAATAAAACTTTTCCTGTTTTCGCTCCCGCTCCGAACTCTCTGCCCCGCCATTCCTATTTTTGAAAAAAAAGACAGAGGAGTGGTCCGTTCCAAACCTTAAACCTTGCATGGGGGTTTCCCCACCCCTTTCCGCACCCCCCTTGGGCTGGGCGGGGGGAATAGGGGTGTCCCTGCCACGCCACGCCCGACGCTCCTTGCCGGCCGCTCAGCTGCCGTCGTCCTCGTAGAACGTGGGGAAAGGTTGCCCCGGGTGGTACTGAATGACGCTCTGCCTCCCTTGGGCGCTGTCCTCGGGCCCCACGTTGAGCGAGCTCAACATCTCTTCCAGGAGCTCCTTGTAGTTGATGTCCGGGTCGGGCAGGGAGAAGCTGTCTGGGGGCGGGGGGGCGGCGGCGTGGGCCTGGGGGGCCGGCGAGGGTTCGTGCTGGGCAGAGGAGCCGGCGAGGGGCAAGCCTCCCGCCGCCAGGGACGCCCCGTCAAAGGGCAGGGGGAAGTTGAAATGATAAGGAGGGCCGGGGGGCTGCTGCGGCGGTGGCGGCGCAGCAACCTCGGTCCAGAAGTCCGGGATCCCGTCGCTGGCGGGGCTGTAGGTCAAGTCCAAGACTTCGTCCTGGGGCAGGAAGCTGCTGCCCGGGGGCGTGGGCGGTCGGTCGAGGGGGAGTAGCGCGTAGGGCAGGCTGGGCGCCGCGGAGGCCGCTGCCAGCAAAGCCTGGCTCTGCTTCTGCTTAACGCTGGTGTCCATTTGCTTGAGCTCCTTCAACACCTGCTGGACGCAGTTTTCTGGGATCTTGATACCTGGGGGGGGGGGGTGGAGAGAGAGGGGCGGAGTCAGTGGCCAGGAGGCTGGGCATCCAGGACCCCCCTTCCCCACTCAGCTGGTCTAGTCCCTTTCGCTCAAGACTTAAGATCTTGTTTCACGCTGCCTCTCTCTTCCCCACCCCTTTTTGTTCCTTCTCTAGATTGTTTTTCTTTTGTCCCGGTGCATTGCACAATAGATGCTTTGCACTGGGCGTGAACGTCAATAAAAATAGGTTCGTGTTTTCATCGAACGTCCTCCTGTCAGTTGCCAAGGAGATACACTCTCTCTCTCACACAAAAAACCAAACTATGGTTTTCCCAGTAGTGATGTATGGAAGTGAGAGCTGGACCATCAAGAAGGCTGATCGCCAAAGAATGGATGCTTTTGAATTCTGGTGCTGGAGGAGACTCTTGAGAGTCCCATGGACTGAAAGAAGAACCAACCTCCCCATTCTGAAGGAAATCAGCCCTGAGTGCTCACTGGAAGGACAGATCCTGAAGCTGAGGCTCCAAGACTTTGGCCACCTCATGAGAAGAGAAGACTCCCTGGAAAAGACCCTGATGTTGGGAAAGATGGAGGGCACAAGGAGAAGGGGACGACAGAGGACGAGATGGTGGGACAGTGTTCTCGAAGCTACCAGCATGAGTTTGACCAAACTGCGGGAGGCAGTGGAAGACAGGAGTGCCTGGCGTGCTCTGGTCCAGGGGGTCATGAAGAGTCGGACACGACTAAACGACTCAACAACAACAACAACAACAACAACAACAACAACAAATGACTATCGGTCTTTGCAGAGCCGATATCCCTGGATCAAGTCCATTGGTTTCGCCAAATTAAACAAATTGTTTTCCCTGGGCTCCGAATGAACATGCAATTGCGCCTCGCTGCGTTATCGCTTTCCTTGCCGGGTCGTGCAAAATACAACTTTGAATAAATGGTTATATATATACAGTGGTGCCTCGCAAGACAAAATTAATTCGTTCTGCGAGTTTTTTCGTCTTGTGAACTTTTCGTCTTGTGAAGCACGGTTTCCCATAGGAAATGCATTGAAGGTTTTAAGAAAAAAGCAAGCCCATAGGGAAATTCGTCTTGTGAAGCAACTCAAAAAACAAAAAACTCTTCCGTCTTGCGAGGCATTCGTCTTGCAAGGTACCACTGTATATATATGGCAGGCTTGCTGGGCGACAGGGTTCGAGTTGATGGGACCGAAGGGGCTGCATTCACCCTCCCCCCCCCCCGGGCAAAGGTTGGGGAAACCGCTGAGCTAAACGCCCAAACCCCCACCGTCTCCTCACCGACTTGCTTCTTCTTTTCCTTGGTCTTGAGGCGGACGATTTGCAGGTAGCTGGTGTTTGTGATGTCGGCCATGACGCTGGCGATCCGGCTCCAGACTCTCAGGAGGGCCCCGCACAGCATATGGTAATGACGGAGCCGCGTCCCCTGATGGCATTCTTTCCCTTCCTGAACCACCTTGCAGTTCCGGTTCCTGGAGGGTTGGTTTTTTTAGGACAGGGGAAGAGGAAGAGAAGAGGGTCAGTCAGGCACAGTCAGGTTGTTTTCTGCTGCTCCAGAGAAGCGGACACGGAGCAATGGATCCAAACTACAAGAAAGAAGATTCCACCTAAACATTAGGAAGAACTTCCTGACAGTAAGAGCTGTTTGACAGTGGAATTTGCTGCCAAGGAGTGTGGTGGAGTCTCCTTCTTTGGAGGTCTTTAAGCAGAGGCTTGACAACCATATGTCAGGAGTGCTCTGATGGTGTTTCCTGCTTGGCAGGGGGTTGGACTCGATGGCCCTTGTGGTCTCTTCCAACTCTTCTATGATTCTATGAAACTGGGGAGCTCTAACCAGTGGCAAAGAGTGTCGGATTACGGCCTGGGAGAGAACATGCAGCGGAATTTGCCTGCAATTGTAATAAAGCAGCGTTTCCAAGCACCATTCAAAATGTTGGTGTGGACCTTTAGAGCCCTAAACGGCCCAGTATCCCTGAAGGAGCGTCTCCACCCCCATCGTCCAGCCTGGACACTGAGGTCCAGCTCCGAGGGCCTTCTGGCGGCTCCCTCCCTGCGAGAAGTGAGGTTACAGGGAACCAGGCACAGGGCCTTCTCAGTGGTGGTGCCCACCCTGTGGAACATCCTCCCATCAGAAGTCAAGGAAATAAACAACTGTCTGACTTTTAGAAGACATCTGAAGGCAGCCCTGTACAGGGAAGTTTTCAATGTCTGATGCTTGATTATGTTTTTATATATGCTGTAAGCCGCCCTGTCTAGGCATGTTTTTAACGTTTGATTCTGTTTTTAACACTATGTTGGGGGCCACCCAGAGTGGCTGGGGAAAGCCATCCTGATGGGCGGGATATCAATAATAAAATTATCATTATTATTATTTGATCACCTGCAGTTTCTGGAGATCAGAGACTTTACTTATGAAACAACGATTTATGGGATGAGTAAAGATGAAAGAGACGAAAGATCTCGTGTCTCATGATCAATAGGACTCTGCACCTGATGCCTTGATATTATTATTATTATTATTATTATTATTGGATTGTTCGTAAGGCGCCTCAGCTATAACCATGGTTTGTTTAGCATGATTAGGTGCAAACCAGGCCAAGATGGAGCTGGCAGCAAATCCACGCTCCGGACTTGCTAGAATCATAGACTTGGGAGGGACGCTGGCTCTAACCCCCTAAGCAAGTGGGGCAGGCAAGTGGGGCAGGCTCTAACCCCCTAAGCAAGTGGGGCAGGCAGGTGGGGGCTTGGCCGAGTTTTGTGAAGCTGTTCCCCATTTGATCCGAAGGGCAGTCCTCCCCCGCAAGGGACTTACCACACGGCGTGGTTGCAGTGCTCCAACGAAAAAGCGTAGCTGCTCTCCCAGTGCTCTTTGGCTTCTTCCGGCAACACCTGAGGGAAAAGCAAAGCGAGGGAGACCGTGAATCACAGAGCCATCGGAGGCACCCCAAAGTTCATCTAGTCCAGCCCCGTGCAATGCAGGGACCGCAGCTAGGGAAGTCCAAATTCTGTTCAAAAAAGCTGCCACGAAGAAGAGGCAAGGTCAGCCCAGCCACTGTTGAACAGCTCTCACCCTCGAAAAGGTCTTCCTAATGTTTCAGCTGGTTCTAAGTTGCTTTGGGCTGCCCTGGGCAAGATAAAGCAACTAACAAATTTAAATAATAATAATAATAATAATAATAAAGGCGGGAATTCCTTTCTTGTCATTTGAATCCACTGGTTCAGGCCCTGCGCTCTGGAGCAAAAGGGAAAAAACCTCGCTCCATCCTTTCAGATACAGCGGTACCTTGGCTCTCAAACTTAATCCGTTCCGGAAGTCCGCTCCAAAACCAAAGCGTTCCAAAACCAAAGCGTTCCAAAACCAAGGCGCGCTTTCCCATAGGAAGTAATGCAAAATGGATTAATCCGTTCCAGACTTTTGAAAGCCCCTAAAACAGCAACTGAATATGAATTTTACTCTCTAATGCAGGCTTCCTCAAACTCGGCCCTCCAGATGCTTTTGGCCTACAACTCCCATGATCCCTAGCTAGCAGGACCAGTGGTCAGGGATGATGGGAATTGTAGTCTCAAAAAACATCTGGAGGGCCAAGTTTGAGGACGCCTGATCTAGAAGAAGAAGAAGAAGAGCTTGGATTTGATATCCCGCCTTTCACTCCCTTTCAGGAGTCTCAAAGCAGCTCACATTCTCCTTTCCCTTCCTCCCCCACAACAAACACTCTGTGAGGTGAGTGGGGCTGAGAGACTTCAGAGAAGCGTGACTAGCCCAAGGTCAGCCAGCAGCTGCATGTGGAGGAGCGGAGACGCAAACCCGGTTCCCCAGATTACGAGTCCACCGCTCTTAACCACTACACCACACTGGCTCTAACGAGACTATCAATCCATAAACTGAAAGCAGTAAACAATGTACTGCAATCACACAAACAATCAGTTCAGTAGCTGAACTGGGTTCCACACAGTCACAAGAACCAAACAAAAAAGACACAAAACCACAAAACAAATAACCATCAAAACAGATGTGTGGCACTCAAATCAGAAGCGTAACACTCAAAACGGAGCGCGTTCGGCTTCCGAAGAAAGTTCGCAAACCAGAACACTTACTTCCGGGTTTGCAGTGTTTGGGTTACAGGTTGTTTGAGTACCAAGGCGTTTGAGAACCAAGGTACCACTGTATTTGAAAATGGCTATTCTATCTCCTCTCGGTCTCCTCTTTTCCAGGATAAACACACCCAGCTCCTTCAACCGTTCCTCATCAGGCTTGGCTTCCAGATCAACCTCTGTACACCCTCCAGCTTCTCGATATCCTTCTTAATTTGTGGTGCCCAGAACTGGACACAGTTGTGGTCCAGGTGTGGTCTGACCAAGGCAGAATAGAGTGGGACAATCCCTTGCCTGGGACACTAAACTTCTGTTGACGCAGCCTAGAATAAGGTAAAGGTAAAGGGACCCCTGACCATTAGGTCCAGTCGTGGCCGACTCTGAGGTTGCGGCGCTCATCTCGCTTTATTGGCCGAGGGAGCCGGCGTACAGCTTCCGGGTCATGTGGCCAGCAGGACTAAGCCGCTTCTGGCGAACCAGAGCAGCGCACGGAAACGCCGTTTACCTTCCCGCCAGAGTGGTGCCTATTTATCTACTTGCACTTTGACGTGCTTTCGAACTGCTAGGTTGGCAGGAGACGGGACCGAGCAACGGGAGCTCACCCCGTCAAGGGGATTCGAACCGCCAACCTTCTGATCGGCAAGTCCTAGGTTCTGTGGTTTAACCCACAGCGACACCCTTGCAGCCTAGAATAGCCTTGGCTATTGTTTTGCTGCTGCATCACGCAACTGACTCAAATTCAGCTTGCGGTGTGCTAAGACCACCGGGTCCTTTTCCCCCCACATCCTGCTCTCAAGCCAGATTTTCTCCCCCACCCAGAGGGGCACCCAGCTGCCAGACTCACCCGTCGGTACTTCTTGAGGAGACTTTCCAAGGTCTCCGGCTGGCTGTTCTTGCGGATGTTCGGCTTGTAGAGGGTGAAGTATCTTCCTTTGCTCTGTTCAGCCAGGACGCAGGTGTACTGCTGGCCTCTGATCTGCAAAAGGCAGCCGGGAAAGTTGGGGGGGGGTCAACTTTGGACAAGGAAGCACAGTTTCTTATACAGACACGCCCCGTATTTTGGCCTGATCCGGAGTCCCCCTCCAGGACACACACATGCCCATAATAAAGAAATCACTGCTGGGAGCGAGCGCCCGACTCGCTCTGCTTTCCTTCTCCCTCCTCAGTCCCTCTTTCCTTTTGCATCGTGGCTATCAGGTCGGAAGTCTGTGGGCTTACACTCTCTCTCTGTGTGTGTGTTTAATTAAATTTTCTGTTTGATATTTTGGAATACTCATTGAAACAACCTTAAAACATAAACAACTTCCCTTCTTCTCTTTCCAGGGTTCATTTTGCATGCCATAAATCCCTGCATATTTTACATAAAATAAACCATTCTGTATTCTATTATTACATCCATCAAAACTTATTTACCCTGTTGAATTTATCTTAATGCTGCCAGCGTTTACAGCTGTACACAATTCACCACCCATAAATTCAATAAACGTTTTCCAATCTTCTTCTTGTTCTCTTAGTCTATATGTTAGGTTCGCAAGCTGTGCATATTCTATCAATTTTAAGCTGCCATTCTTTGGTTGGGACCTCACTCATTTTCCCTTTCGGGACTAACAAAACAAGGGCTGCAGTAGAGGAATACATTAAAAGCTTCCCTAAACAGGGCTGCCTTCAGATGTCTTCTAAAAGTCTGCTAGTTGTTCTTCTCTTTGACATCTGGTGGGAGGGCGTTCTACAGGGAGGGCGCCACCACCGAGAAGGCCCTCTGCCTGGTTCCCTGTAGGGCTTTCAAGGTCAGCACTGACACTTTGAATTTTGCTCGGAAACATTCTGGGAGCCAATGTAGGTCTTTCAAGACCAGTGTTATGTTGTCCCGGCGGCCGCTCCCAGTCCCCAGTCTAGCTGCCGCATTCTGGATTAGCTGCAGTTTCCAGGTCACCTTCAAAGGCAGCCCCACGGAGAGCGCATTGCAGTAGTCCAAGCGGGAGATAACCAGAGCATGCAACACTCTGGCCAGACAGGCTGTGGGCAGGGAGGGTCTCATCCTGCGTACCAGATGGAGCTGGTAGACAGCTGCCTGGACACAGAATTGACCTGCGCCTCCATGGACAGCTGGGAGTCCAAAATGACCACCAGGCTGCGCACCTGGTCCTTCAGGTTTCACCCCTCCCATACCCAAGAATCTCTTGAGCAGTCTGCTGATTCTGCAGAGAGGAGGAGGCGTGTTCTGGTCTCTACATATTCTGCTCCAGCACCACATCAAAGAGTCAGTGAGAGAGTCGGTCAGTGAGAGAGAGAGTCGGTCAGTGAGTGACTCGGTCAGTGAGTGAGTGAGTCAGTCAGGGAGGAAAAGACTGAGTGTTATCTCTGTGTAGATAAGGTCGCTGCAGAAAGCAGCTGTAACACTCAGTGCAGTCCAGCACCTCCATTTGTATATAGTTTGTATAATACAGTA
The DNA here is from genome assembly GCF_965153285.1 of Podarcis tiliguerta. Classification (NCBI taxonomy): domain Eukaryota; kingdom Metazoa; phylum Chordata; class Lepidosauria; order Squamata; family Lacertidae; genus Podarcis; species Podarcis tiliguerta. The sequence goes on along the minus strand of NC_139551.1, from coordinate 4,033,944 downwards.
GCTGTTAGTGAATAAAAGAAGATATTCTTCAGCGCTGTCGTCCAAGTGATTTATGCTCTGCTGTACTCTGCTGTACAACGATTGTCTTCTTGGTGAAGTGATTTGCGGTGCTCACAGCTCTGAGTTGTGAGTCCACAGCACTTAGACCTGTTCCTGTGAGGAAGGTGGTCTCTGGAAGTGCTACCCAGCTCGCCTAGCCCAGTCGGGGCTGAAGTGGATGAGTCCAGTTGGTGGCACTGGCTCAAGGGCGATGCTGACATCGCCCCATTCAGGACCAGGGAGCGAAGGACCTAATGCGACCCTCCTCCAGCCTCTCTGCCTAGCTCCTGGCCCTCCTCACACCCCTCATTCGCCCTGTCGGGCATCCGGAGAGGAATCTCCCGCCTGGAAACATTTCCACGGACTCTAGAAAAGTCTCTCGCTCGCCTGAACAGAGGTGTGAGCGAGAGAGGGTGCTGAGAAGCTAGCCTGCTGCGCGGAGGGGAGACTGGAAACACTCCTGCTACATCTCCAACATCCTCGCCCTTAATAATAATAATAAATTTTATTTATATCCCGCCCTCCCCAGCCGAAGCCGGGCTCAGGGCGGCTAAGAACACTAAAATAGTGCAACATTACAAAATTAATTAAAATCAAAATTGATGGCAACCATAAACTAAAGCTTTGTAAAGATTGCCAAAGGAGGGAGTCAGGCTGCGCCCTGAAATAATAACAAATTGCCCTTAAGCAACCTCACCTTATAGGACAGGTAGAAGCCATCCTGAGGACCTGTGAGTTGCAGGGATTTCTCATAGGCCTCTTCCCACTTCAGGCCTCTGTCGACGCTGATCTAACGAGGGGAGGAAATTAAGAATTACAAGGGCACAAGGAGGGAGGGGTATTGCTGCCGGTGCAGGAGGCAAGAGTCCTTCGCCCGAGCTCCAGGCTCAGTTAATAATAATAATAATAATAATAATTTTTATTTATACCCCGCCCTCCCCAGCCAAGACCAGGCTCAGGGCGGCTAAAAACCAATAATAAAAATAAGTTGATTAAAATGCAATTTAAAAGATTAAGACACAATATTAAAACAATCAGGGAGCAATCTCATCACAGGAGGAGAAAGGAAAAGAAAAAGGGGGAGGGAATCAAACTGATTCTGAGCCAAAGTCCCGGTGGAACAACTCTGTCTTACAGGCCCTGCGGAAAGAAATCAGATCCCACAGGGCCCTGGTCTCAAGAGAGAGTTAAGTGGCTCAAAGGTAGCTCCGGTCCTGATTTATTAGAATTGCAGAGCGTGGGGGTCATCTAGGTCCACCCCGTGGAGGTCATCTAGGTCCATGGGGGTCATCTAGGTCCACCCCCTGCAACGCAGGATTTTTTTGAACTCGAACCCGCAACCTTGAGGATCAAAGAGCCTCCTGCTGTGCCGACGGAGCCGTCCTTATCTGTGCCGTGAGAAGGCAGGATATGAAGCCTCCAGGAAATAAATAAAAAAGGGCTTCCCACGGCCAGGGATGAGTCGCTGCGCTCACTGGGCCTTACTCTCCTGTGCAGATTCTGCTTTGGCTAATGAAGAGTTAACCCTCGGTGTGCTTTCCTGCTGCCACCAAGGCAGGCGTGACTTTTTGCAGAACCCCTTCCCTGTCCAGAGAGGACCGGGGGTGTTGTTGTTGTGACGATAAAATGAGAGAGGCGGGGGGGGGGCGGACAGAAGAGGCAGTTTACGAAGATGGGAATTTTCTGCCCTGCATTCTTTTCTTTTTTAAAAATATATTTTTAATTAGTTTTTTTAACATATCATTTTCAACAGTAATTAAACATACTTTCACATCTTACTCAAATTTTGGACTTCCATCAATCCTGTCTGAAAATTTTCCCATCTATGCATTTCTTATCCTCCCTATTACATTTCAAACTCATAACCAATATCTCTATCTTTTTATACTTTGTGACACTTTGTATATTTCTCCTTACAAAACCTCTTGTAATCCTACTAGCGTAATTTGTTGATTACAGTTGCTCTTCAAATAATTCATATACAGTGGTGCCCCGCAAGACGAATGCCTCGCAAGATGGAAAACCCGCTAGACGAAAGGATTTTCCGTTTTGGAGGTGCTTCGCAAAACGATTTTGCTATGGGCTTGCTTCGCAAGACGAAAATGCCTTGCGATTCCTGGGTTTTTTTTTCCCCTCCCCCCCTTTTTCCCAAGCCCCTAAGCCGCTTAACAGCTGATCTAAGCCGCTTATCAGCTGATCTAAGCCGCTAATAGCCTTTTAGCAGCTAATCCGCTAATTCCTTAAGCCTTTAATAGCCGCTAATAGCCGCTAAACCGCTAATAGCGCTAATCCGCTAATGGGCTTGCTTCGCAAGACGGAAAAAACCGCAAGACGAAGAGACTCGCAGAACGGATTCTTTTCGTCTTGCGAGGCACCACTGTACTTCTTCCAATCTTCTGTAAATCTCTGGTCCTGCATTCTTACCTTGTAGAAGACCACCTGCCCGTCCTGCGGGTGCCCTGGGGTCAGGAAAACTTCCTTACTCTCTTCGTAGATCTCGTCGATGCCGGGGGCCAGGTCTGGCGGGGAGAGAAAGAGGGGAAGATGTAGAAAGCTGGACAGAACCTGCTCCCCTGCCATGTCACACCACCAGGCGGAGAGTTTACCGTCTAACGCTGCCCGCCGCCCCTGACAGCAGCTGGAAATGGCAGTGTAGAAACTGAGAAAGACGCCCCTCCCCCACCCCTTGCACAAAGCACACTGCCCCTCTCATCATTACAGGCACAATCTACACAGATTTTTAAAGAAACACTGTAAAAATGCTTTTTCTTAAAAATGGTTTTGAAAAATATATTGCGTTTGCCATCAGCTCGCAAGCGCCATCTAGTGTCACGTTTGCATAATGCACTTAAAATATTCTATTTGCAACTGTATACAGTGGTACCTCGCAAGACGAATGCCTCGCAAGACGAAAAAGTTTTTCGTTTTCTGAGTTGCTTCGCAAGACGAATTTCCCTATGGGCTTGCTTCGCAAGACGAAAACTTCTTGCGCCTTTTTAAAAAAAACGCCAATGCATTCCTATGGGAAACCGTCAATGCACAGTGGTGCTTCACAAGACGAAAAAGTTCACAAGACGAAAAAACTCGCAGAACGAATTAATTTCGTCTTACGAGGCACCACTGTATCTACAATTCCTCCTCCTCACTCGTCCGGTTTTCTTATAACACTCAACGTTTCTCCATATTATTATGTGTTATTATATATGTTGTAAGCCGCCCAGAGTAGCTGGGGAAACGCAGCCAGATGGGTGGGGTATAAATATTATCATTATTATTATTATTAAGCCAACAAAAGACACGGGTAGATGACAGTCCCTGACCTCAGGGCTCAGGCTGGCTAGGAGAAGGCTGTGGAAATTTAATCCACAGCAGCAAGAGGTCACTGCATACTGCTAATTCTTACAAGCTTTCGGGAAGGAGTCAGAACCGCAATTGGGTCTCCGGTGTTGTTTGTGTGCAAGAAATCTTTCAAAGTCTCCCCTCTTGGCTGTCTTGGCTTCCTCTGCCCAATCATAGAACTCCAGGCAAGGCAAAGGTAAAGGACCCCTGGACTGTTAAGTCCAGTCAAAGGCAACTATGGGGTTGCGGCGCTTATCTCGCTTTCAGGCCGAGGGAGCCGGCGTTTGTCCACAGACAGCTTTCCGGGTCATGTGGCTGGCATGACTATACCGCTTCTGGCGCAACGGGACACTGTGACAGAAACCAGAACGCACGGAAATGCCGTTTACCTTCCCGCCGGAGCGGTACCTATTTATCTACTTGCACTGGCGTGCTTTTGAACTGCTAGGTTGGCAGGAGCTGGGACCAGAGCAATGGGAGCTCACTACGTCGCAGGGATTCGAACCGCCAACCTTCTGATCAGCAAGCCCCAGAGGCTCAGTGGTTTAGACCACAGCGCCAACTGTGTCCCTTTCACCTAGATACAGTGGTACCTCGGGTTTAGAACTTAATTTGTTCCAGAGGTCCGTTCTTAACCTGAAACTGTTCTTAACCTGAGGTACCACTTTAGCTAATGGGGCCTTCTGCTGCCGCTGTGCGATTTCTGTTCGCATCCTGAAGCAGAGTTCTTAACCTGAGGTACTAATAAAAATAATAATATCCTTTATTAGGCATAGTAAACCACACATTATCAAACACATTATCAAACAGATAATGTCAAACTGAGATACTATTTCTGGGTTAGAGGAGTCTGTAACCTGAAGCGTCTGTAACCAGAGGTACCACTGTATAGGACAGGGGTCTGCAACCTTTAAGACAGAAAGAGCCACTTGGACCCGTTTCCGAAGGGAAAAAAACTGGGAGCCGCAAAACTCGTCATTATAAAAATAACTTTTTCGTCACTTTTTTATTATTTCTTTGTTTGACCCCTCAGAATTACTCCTCCTCATAGAAATAAACGTTAAATTAACAAGTTACCTTTTTTTGTGTGTGTGTGTTCTTCACTCCCCTTCAAAACAGTGACCAGCGTACATGCCCCCTTTCAATGCAGTGACCAGCGTACATGCCCCTTACAATGTAGCGGGCGGGCGGGAAGGTGACGTCGGGACGGTGCGTGACTAACGCACGCACCGCCCCCATGTGACGTCACAGCCAGCACAGTGCCCGCCACAGTGGGGAGTGTCGGGGCGCACAATGCTCCCTCCTCCCCTCCCCGGAGTCGCGGCAAAGGTGTAAAAGAGCCACATGCGGCTCCGGAGCCGCGGGTTGCAGACCCCTGGTATAGGACATTCACCCAGTCCAGCAGAGCTTAACTGACAGAGGTAAAGGCTAAACTGGGGGCAGAGATCTGGGACCTCAGAAATCCCGTTATGGAGCCTAGGATTTTATTGGCAGGTGTCCTCAATTGGAGGATGCTTACCCAGAATTCCCATGTCGTATTTGCCGTCCTTCTTGTCCCTCTCGATCAGGTAGTCGAAAGTGTCGCTGAAGTACTGGAAAAGGAGGTTCTGCTTGTGGACTTCCAAACCCAGGATGCGGTTCAGGAACTTGCTGATGGAGCAATCTGTGGAAATAATAATAATAATAATAATAATAATAATAATAATAATAATAATAATATTTTATTTATACCCCGCCCTCCCCAGCCAAGACCGGGCTCAGGGCGGCTAACAACCAATCATAAAAACAAGTTGATTAAAATACAATTTAAAAGATTAAGATACAACATTAAAACAATTAGGGAGCAATCTCTTCATAGGAGGAGAAAGGAAAAAGAAAGAGGGGGAGGGAATCACACTGATTCTGAGCCAAAGGCCAGGTGGAACAACTCTGTCTTGCAGGCCCTGCGGAAAGAGATCAGATCCTGCAGGGCCCTGGTCTCATGAGGCAGAGCGTTCCCCCAAGCGGGAGCCAGAGTTGAGAAGGCCCTGGCTCTGATTGAGGCTAATCTAACTTCCTTAGGGCCCGGGACCACTAAGGTGTTGCTATGTATGGACCATAAGGTCCTCCGTGGGGCATATCGGTCCCGTAGGTACGAGGGTCCTAGGCCGTGAAGGGCTTTAAAGGTCAAAACCAGCACCTTAAATCTGACCCTGTACTCCACCGGGAGCCAGTGCAGCTTGAAAAGCACTGGGTGAATATGCTCCCATGGCAGAGACCCCGTGAGGAGCCTCGCTGCAGCATTCTGCACCCGCTGGAGTTTCTGGGTCAGCTTCAAGGGCAGCCCCGCGTACAGCGAATTACAGTAGTCAAGCCTGGAGATGACCGTCGCATGGATCACTGTGGCCAGGTTGGGGCGAGAAAGGTAAGGGAAACAAAAAGCCGTCTTTCTCTCTCACACACATACACACAACCCTTCGGAGATCTGGCTTGGTGGACCTGCCTCCCGCTTTGCAAAAAGCAGGCATCAATCAGGGAATTCTGGGGGCTGAGGCCAAGGAAAACACACGTCCGTACTGGGGTTCAATATACTTTCAGATGCAAGCACAAAGGGAAGATGACGGGACAAAAGGCTTCGTGTGTGGCGACAATAAACCCCAGGGGAAGGTTGTTTTTCTGGAGAAGAAGCGGATCCGAGACAGTGCGCTGCAACGCCTCAAAAGGAAACCTAGCATGTGAATGTAGAGGGCTTCACACATTTGCTCTGTCTTTCAGAATAAGTTCTGCTTGACCACAGCGCCACCTGGTGTTGCAATTTTATAATGCATCTAAAATGCTGTGGGTTTTTTTACTAGCGTAGCTGAGTCCCTAGAGTCGGAAGGGACCTCAAGTGTCATCTAGTCTTACCCCCTGCAAACGCAGAAACCGCAGCTGAGTAATCCCTCGCAGCCAGAAGCCTACCTTTTTCCACCGCCACGTAGCCGTACCGCATCTCTTTGCAGCCGATCCCGACCGAGAGGAGACTCAGCTTCATTTCTGGAGGGGAGTAAAGAGCAGTGTTAACCCTCTTACTGGCTTGCAAGCAAAAGGAAATAAATCTGAAGTCCCACATGCCCCAAATGCAGACCACTTGCTCGACTGAACCCTCAAAAAACTCACTGGTTCCAAGTCACAAAAATGAATAAGCCCAGTATCTTTTAAACACCTTGCAAAACCATATCGAAAAATCAGAACTCCTGTTAGAACAAACAAGATCCGTTTCAAATACTGAAATACTAAATAAGATGGATAACGATGTGTAATAGAAAAAGAAGTATGAAATTAGGTTAAAGGTGTGTGAAAGAAAGTAATAGAAGTGGAAAGAAATTGCAGTTGAGTAGATTGGAAGTCTAACACAAAGGTGGGGTGAGGGGTGGTGGATGGTGATGGGAAAAGGAATTATCTGTGGGATTGAGTGTAGGTATGTTTGAACACTTTTAAGGATTGTATGAAATGTATGTTTGTATGCTTAAAGGTAAAGGTACCCCTGCCCATACAGGCCAGTCTTGCCAGACTCTAGGGTTGTGTGCTCATCTCACTCTATAGGCCAGTGCTGTCCGCAGCCACTTCCAGGTCATGCGGCCAGCAGGACTAAGCCGCTTCTGGCGAACCAGAGCAGCGCACGGAAATGCCGTTTACCTTCCCGCCAGAGCGGTACCTATTTATCTACTTGCACTTTGACGTGCTTTCGAACTGCTAGGTTGGCAGGAGCAGGGACCGAGCAACGGGAGCTCACCCCACCATTAGGGGAATCGAACCACCGACCTTCTGATCGGCAAGTCCTAGGCTCTGTGGTTTAACCCACAGCGCCACCCGTGTCCCAGGAAGGATATTAATAAACAATATATCCTCTCCTGCCACCCTGAACATTCCCGCACTCCTCCTCCCGATCTTATCCCTCTGATCACTCATGATCGTCCCACCGCCAATCCCTGGGCTCTGAGCCTTCTTCCCTAGAGCTGGTTCCTCCCAGCGTTCCTATGCGTCCAGCCAGTCCACGACAGCTCCTATGTCCCAGGAAGAAGGGGTTTTGAAGAGGCAGAGGCAGACCATCCCTACTTGCGGCTCGCGCCCTTAAGCGCACCAGCTGAACTGTTTCCCTTGATGCCCCAACAAACACCGCCCAAGCTGCATTCTTGCCTCCAGCTTCCTTACCGTGGAAGAAAGCAGCGTCTTCCCTCGGGTACCCCTTTGGCACGGGGACTTTGTTCTCCGTCTGGTTGTTGATGGTGTGAAGGACCTTGACGAGGGCCCGGGACCCGTACTGGGGAGGAGGAGGAGGGCAGAAAGGATCAGGCCCTGTGCAGGTGTCCCACCCACCCCCCTTTGCCCCATCAAAATAAATAAATGAAATGCTCTGCAGAAGAAAAAGAAGAAGAAGAGGAGTTTGGATTTGATATCCCGCCTTTCACTCCCTTTAAGGAGTCTCAAAGCGGCTAACATTCTCCTTTCCCTTCCTCCTCCACAACAAACACTCTGTGAGGTGAGTGGGGCTGAGAGACTTCAGAGAAGTGTGACTGGCCCAAGGTCACCCAGCAGCTGCATGTGGAGGAGCGGGGAAGCGAACCCGGTTCACCAGATTGCAAGTCTACTGCTCTACAATCTCCTTTCCTTTCCTACCCCACAACAAACACTCTGTGAGGTGAGTGGGGCTCAGAGACTTCAGAGAAGTGTGACTGGGCCAAGGTCACCCAGCAGCTGCATGTGGAGGAGCGGAGACGCGAACCCAGTTCACCAGATTACAAGACTACCGCTCTCAACCACTACACCACACTGGCTCTCTTGATTTGCAGCCCAGCAAATCAAGATTCTGCCCCAAGGAAAACTGTAATTCCATTGTGCGCTATTAGATCGTTCATATGTAGTATTGCTCTATTTAGTACAGTGGTGCCTTGGTTCTCAAACGCCTTGGTACTCAAATAACTTGGAACCCAAACCTGGCAAACCCGGAAGTAAGTGTTCTGGTTTGCGAACTTTTTTCAGAAGCCGAACGTGCTCCGTTTTGAGTGCCACACATCCGTTTAGAATGTTGCGCTGAGATCTGCCTGTTTTGGCTATTCATTTTCCATTCTTTGCTTCTGTTTTTTGTTTTGCTTTTGTGATTGTGCGGACCCCAGTTCAGCTACTGATTTATTGATTGTGTGACGTGCAGTACATTGTTTATTGCTTTCATTTTATGGATCAATGGTCTTGTTAGATAGTAAATTTCATGTCAAATTGCTGTTTTAGGGGTTGGTTTTAAAAGGCTGGAACGGATTAATCCATTTTGCATCACTTTCTATGGGAAAGCGCGCCTTGGTTTTGGAACGCTTTGGTTTTGGAACGGACTTCCGGAAAGGATTAAGTTTGAGAACCAAGGTACCACTGTACTCATTTTAGTCAGCTGGTAAAAGCTGCTTCCTGGGGTGTGGCTGTTGTCGCCTGCCGATAACTTCTAGGAGGTTGGTTATTTTCTATTTCATTCATTTTTTTAAATTTGAAAAACAAACAAACCACAAAGCGGTTTAGGAAAAGATAAAACAATGAAATGTGGAAAAACCGCACAGCCGTGCTTTAAAACACACAGGAGCTAAAATGCTGAAACAGATTAAAGTTGGCTCAACTTTCGAGGCATCTGGGTTAGGTTAAGTGCCCGTTCCCCCCTGTAACGGTGTCATGTAAAATTCCCCCCTTAGTCTTTAAAGGAAGCCTCTGCCAACATGGTGACTCCCAGATGTAGAACCAAAAAAAGCACAGAATCGTAAAGTTGGACGGGACCCCCTGCAATCATCTAGCCCAACCCTCTGCAGTGCAGCTGATGGCAGCCATTGGCAAAAACATCTGAGAGAGCTTCTGGGTTGGCGAAGGCTGCTTTATGGTGGCACGAGAGATTCTCTTGGACCAGCGCCCCCCCCCTTCCACTTCCGGAGTTTTGGGCTGGGTTGCCATCAGTATGCCGATGACACCCAACTCTATCTGTTGATGGATGGCCACCCTGACTCGGCCCCAGAAACACTGACCAGATGTCTGGAAGCTGTGGCTGGATGGTTACGTGGGAGCCGGTTGAAGTTAAATCCTTCGAAGACAGAGGTCCTCTGTCTGGGACGGGGCGATATGGGATTGAGGGGGCAACTCCCAACTCTTGCGGGGGTGCAACTAGTGCCAGCATCGTCCGTTAAGAGTTTGGGTGTAATCTTCGATACCCCCCTCTCTATGGAGGCGCAGATTACAGCTATAACAAAGGCGGCATTTTTTCATCTCCGCCAAGCTAAGCAGTTGGCTCCTTATCTCTCTCGCCCTGACCTAGCCACTGTGATCCACGCGACGGTCACCTCCAGACTGGATTATTGTAACTCGCTCTACGTGGGACTGCCCTTGAGACTGACCCAGAAACTCCAGCGGGTGCAGAATGCCGCAGCGAGACTCCTTATGGGGTCGTCGCTGCGAGATCACATTCATCCGGTACTATACCAGCTGCACTGGCTCCCGGTGGAGTACAGTATCAGGTTTAAGGAGCTGGTTTTAACCTTTAAAGCCCTATACGGCCTAGGACCCTCATACCTACGGGACTGCCTCTCCTGGTATGCCCCACAGAGGAACCTACGGTCTGCAAATAAAAACATCCTGAAGGTCCCAGGCCTCAGAGAGGTTAGGCTGGCCTCAACTAGAGCCAGGGCTTTCTCGGCTGTGGCTCCAATCTGGTGGAACGCTCTGTCACAAGAGACTAGGGCCCTGCGGGACTTGACATCTTTCTGCAGGGCCTGTAAGACAGAGCTGTTTGGTCAGGACGCAGCCTGACCCCCTCCTCTGGCAATCTGCACAGGGTCTTGCTTGCTGGTTGCCATCAATTTGTTTTTGATTGATCTTATGGTGAAAAGTTTTTAGAATGTTGGATTGTTTTGATTGTTGTTAGCCGCCCTGAGCCCAGCTTTGGCTCGGAAGGGTGGGGTATAAATAAAATTTATTTATTTATTTATTATTTCTTTCTCGACTTGCCCCTCACCTTATTCTCAAAGTTGTATTTGCTGAGGTCTCTGGATTCAGTCGCTCTCCTGTCTCCGTGAGTTAAGGCACCCTATTGAGAAGGGAAGAGAGAGAGAAAAGGAAAGGAAGTATGTTGAATATGTTTGCAGTAGCCTAGCCTGGCAGTCCCACCTTCTCGCACGGACCTGGAGTGCTGCTGCTGCCAACCGCTGCCAGGTATGCCCACCAGGGTCCCCTGAAACCCTGGATCCGGCCCTTTACGTCTTCTCTGTTAATGTTCACGACGGTCTTAGAAGGTAGGCTCAGAATTATCCCCCAACACACACACACACCCAGCAGTGCAGAAAGGGGAAGAGACCAGGGCAACATGAGGTTGCTTCAGTGAATTTGTGACCGAGATAATAATAATAATTTATTATTTATACCCCGCCCACTTTGGGCGGCTTTCAACAAAATACTCAAATACAATAGTCTGTTAAACATTAAAAGTTTCCCTAAACAGGGCTGCCTTCAGATGTCTTCTAAAAGTTTGGTAGTTGTTGTTCTCTTTGACATCTGCTGGAAGGGCGTTCCACAGGGCGGGCGCCACCACCGAGAAGGCCCTCTGCCTGGTTCCCTGTAACCTCACTTCTCGCAGGGAGGGAACCGCCAGAAGGCCCTCGGAGATGGACCTCAGTGTCCGGGCAGAACAATGGGGGTGGAGATGCTCCTTCAGGGATACAGGACGGAGGCTGATTAGGGCTTTCAAGGTCAGCACCAACACTTTGAACTGTGCTCGGAAATGTCCTGGGAGCCAATGAAGATGTTGTAGGAACACAGGAAGTTGCCTTATACTGAGTCAGCCCACGTCGGTCAATCTAAGGCAGTACTGAGAGAGGACCTGAACTGCGATACCTCCCAAAGTGGGTCATTCTCTCAGCCACAAGGGCCGTGTTCCCTTCCGAGGGCCGCACGCCAGCCAGAGACAAAAGAGGGCGGGGCAAGAAATGTAAATTTCCCATCCAAGAAAGTGTCACAGGAACTCCACCCCCCATCATTCAGTTTGTACAAACCCAACACACGCACGACATACGCTACGCTTCTGTTATAAATTCATAGAAAATCAACCATACATCGGATCTGCACCGTTCCACTTTTATTTTCCTCCATGAAGGAAGGACTACAAAATGGGAAAGGTTTGATACAGGGCAGCCATAATCCCTTCAGCATACCAGCACATACGCAGGAGCCCTGCCCAGTTGGTATGACAACCTTGATGGTCCAAGACAGAAGACCATCAAGGTCACAAAGGACTTGCATATGGGAGTGGATTCAACATGGACTGGAACCAAGGACAATGATCAGATCTTCCCTCTGGGGGAAGATCCCCTTTGTCCTCTGGAAATGCCTCATGGGGAGGGGGAAAGGAGGAACCAGCCAGGTGACCAGATAGTCAGGTTACCTCCACAACTCCTCCCTCAACCCCTCCTTTTTGTGATGTGTCAATGATGTAGACATAGAATCATAGAGTTGGAAGAGACCACAAGGGTCATCGAGTCCAACCCCCTGCCAAGCAGGAAACACCATCAGAGCACTCCTGACATATGGTTGTCAAGCCTCTGCTTAAAGACCTCCAAAGAAGGAGACTCCACCACACTCCTTGGCAGCAAATTCCACTGTCAAACAGCTCTTACTGTCAGGAAGTTCTTCCTCATGTTTAGGTGGAATCTTCTTTCTTGTAGTTTGGATCCATTGCTCCGTGTCCGCTTCTCTGGAGCAGCAGAAAACAACCTTTCTCCCTCCTCTATGTGACATCCTTTTATATATTTGAACATGGCTACCTATCACCCCTTAACCTCCTCTTCTCCAGGCTAAACATGCCCAGCTCCCTTAGCCGTTCCTCATAAGGCATCGTTTCCAGGCCTTTGACCATTTTGGTTGCCCTCCTCTGGACACGTTCCAGTTTGGCAGTGTTTGTCAGACTACATGATGCAGTCGTGATGTAGTTTGGGGGATTAGTAACTAATAAAAGTTGGGGTCTTCTTTTGTACTGGGCTTCCATTTTGTTTCACCTGGTGGCAGGTGGGAGTCCTGTCGTGAGAGTCTTCAATAAAGCCTACTGGCTGCTGTTTTGCTCTGGTATTCCTGGCTGGTGTCCTTGTTTTTTTGTCCAAGGGAGCCCTCGGATTTCTCCGCTAACACGTCCAAAGGGCCCACCTTGTTTCCCAGAGCAGCCCGTCAGATGTTTCCCAGATCTCCACAAGCACAGCGGCGAAGGGCACATCACTCCAGGTCATAGCTGTCAACGTTTCCCTTTTTTAAGGGAAATTCCCTTATTCCGAATAGGATTCCTCGCAAGAAAAGGGCCCAGGAACCCTTCCACGGAAGGGGCAAACCATGACTTACTAGGCTCTCCAGGCGTTTGGCCACAATGGAAGCGAACCGCCTTTCGCCGGCCAGTTCCGAGATGAGGAAGATGTATTCCGGAGCAGATACCTGGTTGGAGCGGTGTGTCCGACCTGGAATGAAACCCCAAACAGGGAAGGTTAGCTCTCAACGCCCCCTACAGCGAGGGGTGGGGCAGCCAGCGATGTAACACCCGGGCCGACCCAACTGGTTTGGGGACGCAGCCGGAAAAGGCAGAGGCTGTGTTCCAAAACATACAGGGAGTTTCCTGGCCAAGCGGGGAATCTGAGCTCTATCCACTAGAGTGGTACCTTGGTTCTCAAAATCCGTTCTGAGAGCCCGTTCGACTCCTGAAACCATTCGAAAACCAAGGCGCGGTGTCCGATTGGCTGCACTCAATCAGAAGCCGCAGGAGACGTTCGGCTTCCAAAAAACGTCCGCAAACCGGAACGCTTTGAGGTGTTCAGGAGCCGATTTGTTTGGGAGCCAAGTTGTTCGAGGACCAAGGTACCACTGTATTTCCCACGTAATCAAGTGATTTTTGAAGGTAATTTTTTTTCCTGCTGAACGCAGGGCACCTTTGTTCCATTGTTAGAGGATTAAGAGATGAGCTTTCCACCAAGAACCTATCTGCCCATGTTTTAGCAGCAGGAGTGAGGGGCAGACCGGGGCACGTAGGAAGGGAGCCCAACTAGGAGAAGGAAAGCTCTGATCCTAAACCTCCGCTGCATTGTGGGATATCTACACGAGAAGGCTCAGGAGTAAACCCTTCACAGATCTGGAGCAGAGTTCCTAAGGCAGGTGGATGGCACCTTGTCCAACTCCTTCCGGCAACTCCAGCTGCCAGATAAAGATAAAGGGACCCCTGACCATTAGGTCCAGTCGTGGACGACTCCTGGGTTGCGGCACTCATCGCTTTATTGGCCAAGGGACCGGCGTACAGCTTCCGGGTCATGTGGCCAGCAGGACTAAGCCGCTTCTGGCGAACCAGAGCAGCGCATGGAAACGCCGTTTACCTTCCCACGGGAGTGGTACCTATTTATCTACTTGCACTTTGACGTGCTTTCGAACTGCTAGGTGGGCAGGAGCAGGGACCGAGCAACGGGAGCTCACCCCGTCGCGGGGATTCGAACCACCGACCTTCTGATCGGCAAGTCCTAGGCTCTGTGGTTTAACCCACAGCGCCAAACATCTTGCTCTGCTTTCCTTTGGACCCCATCAACGAGGCTAAGAGGGGGGTCTTGTCGTCCAGGCAGCCTAGGACCTCCAGACACGCTGCCCAGACTTGCACCCTAGGGAGGTCACTTTGGCACTGCACAAAACCACCGCCAGCGGTTGCTTCAGATTGTAGAAGCACTGAAACGAGAGACGAGCTTTCTCGGGCATCTGTGCTGTGCTTCCTGCTCACCAAACTGCTGGATGGCTCGATCGGCGCTCCAAGGCAGCTCTAACGTCATGTGGACACGCCTCTTCTGATTCTTTACCCGTCTGTCCGCTTGGAGAGAAATCCCTGAGCTGGAGGCCTCGGATATTATTGCTATGAGCTGGGGGACAGAGAGAGGGAGAGACCAGTGGTGGGTGGGATGTGAGTATAAGTAAAAGGTAAAGGTAAAGGGACCCCTGACCATTAGATCCAGTCGTGGCCGACTCTGGGGTTGCGGCGCTCATCTCGATTTATTGGCCGAGGGAGCCAGCGTACAGCTTCCGGGTCATGTGGCCAGCAGGACTAAGCCGCTTCTGGCGAAACAGAGCAGCGCACGGAAACGCCGTTTACCTTCCCGCCAGAGTGGTACCTATTGATCTACTTGCACTTTGATGCGCTTTCGAACTGCTAGGTTGGCTGGAGCAGGGACCGAGCAACAGGAGCTCACCCCGTCACGGGGATTCAAACCGCCGACCTTCTGATCAGCAAGTCCTAGGCTCTGTGGTTTAACCCACAGCGCAACCCGCTACCCGTGTGCTATTTCTGACTGCCATCTCGCCAGCTGAGGCTCTCTGCACCCTCACCAAGTCCTTGCTTTCTGAGCGAGCCCGAGTGGAGCTGGAGAGGCGAGCGCTGGCTTCCAGACAAGAGTCCAAGCCCCCCAAAATGTGTGATGCCTCTGGTGTATTTTTTTGGGGGGGTTGCTCACAGCAAGGGCAAGTTGTCTTCATTGGGTTCCCTCCCAGAGAGGAACCACTGCAGCCTCAGCCCTCTGGGCTCATCTCTCCACTGCCCTCGCTCCCCCCCCCGGTCCCAGCACCCTGCTTGCCCCTCCAAGCCCTGCCTGGCGCTCACTTTGTCTCCATTCATGAAGCGCTCCTTTTCCTTGAGGTTCACGTGGTCGATGGAAAGGCATTGCTCGGCTCGCGACTCGAAGACGACGGAGCCGTCCGGCCGCCGCACCAGGCGCCCTTTGCGGCCAGTCATCTGTGTGAGCGAGGGGACAGAAAAGAAAAAGCTGTTATAGCTGGGAGGCCACTATCATCATCATCATTTATTGAATTTATATACCGCCCTATACCCGGGGGTCTCAGGGCAGTGCACAAAATCAAGATATAAAACCACAAAATACACAATCAAGACAAAAACAACAACCCAATAGCCCCCCCCCCAAAAAAAACACATTTTAAAAGGGCACAGGATGTAAATCGGATCGGATCAACCAAAGGCCTGGTTAAAAAGGAACGTTTTTGCCTGGTGCCTAAAAGTGTATAATGGACTACATGGAATTGGCGGAAATGACCGGCAGAATCCAAAACCAGGGAGAAGGGTCAGTGGAAGAAGATTGGAAGAAATTTAAAGACTACTTACAGAAACACTGTAAAATTAAGGAATGTTAGAATGATGCTGGATTGAAGTTAAGTGGGATTTTTTAGCAGCAATGTTAAGGATATGTACAAACGGATTATTAACAGGTGATAATTTAAAGCTATAATAAGTTAAGATAAAGGACTAAGATAAAATTAAAGAGGGAAAGGATTTGCTGACTTAACTAATTGAACTGGAATGCAAGAAAGGGAGGTGTGGGGAGGTCAGGGAAACAAGTGAATGAAAGATATGATATGAAAGACTGATTTGCTTTTAACTGTTTCTATTTTGTATTTTTCTCTCCTTTTTTTACTATTCTTTTTCATTTTTTCTGGTTTTTGTAATATATTGGAAACTTTAATAAATATCTTTTTTTTTAAAAAAAAGTGTATAATGAAGGCGCAAGGCGAACTTCCCTAGGGAGAGTGTTCCACAGACGGGGAGCCACTGCAGGGAAGGCCCCGTTCTTGTGTTGCCACCCTCCAGACCTCTCGAGGAGGAGGCACACGAAGGAGGGCCTCAGAAGATGATCTCAGGGTCTGGGTAGGTTCATATGGAAAGACGTGATCCTTGAGGAATTGCTGTCTATTTAAGGCTTTATAGGTCAAAACCAGCAATTTGAATTGGGCCCAGAAACTCATTGGCAGCCAGTATAATATGCTCAAAGAGTCTTGCCCTCCAGTGAGCGACCTGGCCGCTGAATTCTGCACCGGCTGAAGTTTCCGAACCGTCTTCAGAGGCAGCCCTACGTAGAACTTGTTGCAGTAATCTAACCTTGAGGTTACCAGAGCACAGACAACAGTAGTTAGGCCATCCCTGGCCAGATAGGGGCGTAGCTGGGCCACCAGCCGAAGCTGATGGAAGGCACTCCGGGCCACTGAGGCCACCTGAGCCTCGAGCGACAGCAAAGGATCCAGCTACGAACCTGCTACTCCAGGGGAAGTGTGACCCCATCAAGAGCCAGCCATCTGGTCAAGGGAACCCCCCACTAACAGAGCCTCAGTCTAATCTGGGCTGAGCTTCAGTCTGTTGACTCTCACCCAGCCCATTACCGAGGCAAGAGACAGGTCCAACATCATTAACATTATTATTGCCGTCGTGGGCCTGCTGCCACCTACCTCTGCCACGTGCTCCGGGCCCCCAAAGTGATCGATCAGTTCGTCCAAGGTGTTGAGAGGTAGTTCTTTGCCCAGCGCCTCCGCCTTGGCCAGGAGGTCCTGTTTCATCTTCTCGACGTTCTCCAGCATGACGGTGCCGTACAGCTCCTTCTGGGAGTTCTGCAAAGAGGCGTTGGCTGCGCAGAGAGAGAAGAAGCTTGTTTCTCCCTCTCTCCTGGTGGTAGAACTCAGGGGGATGCCAAGGATGCGAAACCGTTGGGAGTATTTAGGATGGAGGGAGGGGGAAGGATTTCTCCATGCAGCTCAGTTAAACCATGGGCTTCCTTTCATCTATTCTTTCAAGAGGGATTCAAAGGAACTTACCAAGAAAGTATAATTCAATCTGAGACAGACTGAATTGTGTATTATAGTGAGAGGCTCACATAAGCCTGCAGCCAGCTGTCTGCTGTGCACGTAAAAAGGGGAATGTAAACTCTGCTAAGCAAAGGAACTTGCTAGCGCAAGTTAGGAAGGATATTAAAGGTAAAAGTAAAGGGACCCCTGACCATTAGGTCCAGTTGTGGCGACTCTGGGGTTGCGGCGCTCATCTTGCTTTACTGGCCGAGGGAGCCGGCGTACAGCTTCCGGGTCATGTGGCCAGCAGGACTAAGCCGCTTCTGGTGAACCAGAGCAGCGCACAGAAACGCCGTTTACCTTCCCACCGGAGTGGTACCTATTTATCTACTTGCACTTTGAAGTGCTTTTGAACTGCTAGGTTGGCAGGAGCAGGGACCGAGCAACGGGAGCTCACCCCGTCCCGGGGATTCGAACCGCCGACCTTCTGATCGGCAAGTCCTCGGCTCTGTGGTTTAACCCACAGCGCCACCCGCGTCCCTTTGGGTGCGATGAAAGATGACAGCAATCAACAACGGCGATAAGAAAGCCCAAACAACCCCTCACCCCGATCGTCGCAAGCGTAGCCGTTGAAGATCACGTCGTCGTTTTCGAACAGGGACTCCGGGGACGAGTTGAAATCGCTCTCCATCCCTCCTTCGGAATCGGAGCTGCTGTCGGAGCTGATCTTGATGACGCTGCTGCTGGTGAGGTCGCCACTTTTCGGGAACTTGGCCCCGCGGCCCTTCTGCTTCCCTGGAATAAAAGGTGGGGCAGGGCGGGAACGTGAGTGGGTGAGGCCGCTGAGAGAGAGGGGAGCCTTGGGGCGGACGGAAGGGAGGGAAGGGGCTATCGGAAAGGGGGAAGGAAGGCCCAGTTCCCACTACAGCTCCGTGCAAAATACCGTATTTTTCGCTCTATAAGACGCACCAGACCACAAGACGCACCTAGTTTTTGGAGGAGGAAAACAAGAAAAAAATTATTCTGAATCTCAGAAGCCAGAACAGCAAGAGGGATCGCTGCGCAGCGAAGGCAGCAATCCCTCTTGCTGTTCTGGCTTCAGCGATAGCTGCGCAGCCTGCATTCGCTCCGTAAGACGCACACACATCTCCCCTTACTTTTTAGGAGAGAGAAAGTGAGTCTTATAGAGCAAAAAATACGGTAATTCCCGCATGAAAACATCTAGCATGTCAGGACTGAAGCCTTTTCACCCTGCTTTTCTACACGCAGGGAATTCTGTGGGGTTGGTACCACCCTCCCGGTATGAAAGACCATTCAACGACATGAGCGACAGGCTGACTGCCTGGGGGAAAACGAGGCCTTAAGGACAGTCGAAGAACAGGAGGGAAGAAGAAGAAGAGTTTGGATTTGATATCCCGCCTTTCACTCCCTTTAAGGAGTCTCAAAGCGGCTAACATTCTCCTTTCCCTTCCTCCCCCACAACAAACACTCTGTGAGGTGAGTGGGGCTGAGAGACTGTGACTGGCCCAAGGTCACCCAGCAGCTGCATGTGGAGGAGCGGAGACGCGAACCCGGTTACCCAGATTACGTGACTACCGCTCTTAACCACTACACCACACTGGTAGGGGAGAGAAAGGAAGAGAGCCAGCACCCCAGAAATCACAAGGAGAAAAATTTGGAGGTCAACCGCTTTCGTTCTGCACCACCTGGGCCTTGAATCATTTTTCTTTTCTTTTCTTTTGGGGAAGTGAATGCTGTCGGACTGTCACGGGCCTTGAAAATGCTTACAAGCGCCCCAATAATAACTCAGTCTAGGTGGTGCTTTGAAATTTAAACGCTAAAAGGGGCTTTTTGAAAATGAAAAGCTGAGGACAGGTTTAGAATCGTAAGAATTGGAAGGGATCCTCAAAAAGACCAAGCCCATGTAATGCAGCGGAATGGTCTCCCTCGGGAGGTTGTGGACTCTCCATCCTTGGAGGTTTTGAAGCAGAGGTTGGATGGCCATCGGTCAGGGAAGCTTTAGTTGAGCATAGCTGTCCACTTACAGATTTGAAAATAAGGGATCAGCAGCCAAAATAAGGGATTTTCCAAGCACAGGTATGTTCAACTTCTGAGCCCCTCCAAGCCAAAGGCAGAAAGCCCAGCCAGCAGCCAAACGAAGCCTCAAGCGGTGGTTCCCACAGCGCAGCAACCCGGCAAAGGGGATGCAGCAAGGGAAACCACCGTCACCTCTCCGCTGGGAAGCGCTGAGCAAAGGTGATTTGATCGGCACAAGGCATGCAAGCTCCACCCCCCAGTCGTTCTTAGACTCCTTATTGGGTGAGCAACGCAGCCAAGCAACACAGTTGAAGCCTCCCTCCTCCCTGGCCGGCAGGGAGGGAGGGAGAGGAGCTGCTTCCTTTGAAACCCGGGAAAATTAAGGGACATCATCAATAAGGGACAGCAGCGGGACACGGCGCTGGGATAAGGGACTTTCCCACCAAATAAGGGACGGTTGGCAGCTATGTGGTTGAGATTCCTATATTGCAGGCTCCTGGAGGATGACCCTTGGGCTATCTTCCAGCTCTGAAATTCTACGTTTCATTGCAGGTACCCCAACTCCCTGCAATGCAGTCCAACTTCCTACAATGCAGGAATCAAAGTCGAAAGAATCTGTGGCAGGAGGCCATCCGAACTCTCTTTCAAAACCTTCAGCGAAGCAGAGACCGACACCTTCCATCTACCGCTCAACGGGCTTTTGCTGCCATAAAGTTCTTCCTGAAGCCGAGTCTGAAGTTCCTCTCTAGTCATTTGGGTCCCTCAGCCCTCTGGAGCTGCAGAAAGCAAGCTTGCTCCCCACTTCCACATGACGGTCCTTCGGATACAGTGGTGCCCCGCAAGACGAATGCGTCGCAAGACGGAAAACCCGCTAGACGAAAGGGTTTTCCGTTTTGGAGGTGCTTCGCAGAACGAATTTCCTATGGGCTTGCTTCGCAAGACGAAAATGTCTTGTGATTCCTGGGGTTTTTTTTCGCTCCCCACCCCCTTTTTCTAAGGCACTAAGCTGCTAATAGCCTTTTAGCAGCTAATCCGCTAATCCCTTAAGCCTTTAATAGCCGCTAATAGCCGCTAAACCGCTAATAGCGCTAATCCGCTAATGGGCTTGCTTCGCAAGACGAAAAAACCGCTAGACGAAGAGACTCGCGGAACGGATTCTTTTCGTCTTGCGAGGCACCACTGTATTTGAAGGTGGCTATCCTATCTTCTCTCAGCCTCCTCTTTCCCAGGCTAAACGTGCCCAGCTCCTTCGACCGCTCCTCATCAGGCTTGGCTTCCAGGCCCTTGATCGTTTGGGTTTGCCCTCCCTCTGCACACGTTTAGAGACACCTAGGGCAAAGACCTGTGTGTGTGTGTGTGTGTTGGATGGAAACCAACTTGATTCCAAAAATTGAATAAAATAAATTCATTTAGGAGGTGGTGGAGGAAGAGGAGGAGGAGGGAGGGAGGAAGCTGCATTCTAAGTCCACAACCACCAGGGCAATTAACCACATGCCTGCTGCAAAGGAGGAGGAAAGATAAATACAGTGGTGCCTTGGTTCTCAAACGCCTTGGCTCCCACACGCCGAAAACCCGGAAGTAAATGTTCCGGTTTTCAAACCTTTTTTGGAAGCAGAGCGTCCGATGTGGCTGTCGGCTATTGTTTCCGCGGCACCTGCGCCAATCAGAAGCCGCGCCACAGTTTTCAAACATTTCGGAAGTCAAACGGACTTCCGGAATGCATTAAGTTTGGCGCTTTTGTATTTGCTATTTATTTTGCGTTTTTGTTTTTGAGGTTTTTTCGGTTCATTTGTTTCTGTGACTGCGTGGAACCCAGTTCAGCTACTGATTGACTGATTGCTTATGTGACTGCGGAAATGGATATTCCAAACAATGACTATCATTGTAAGAAGAATTTTTATTTTTTTTAATTTCATCATCTACAATACTGTCTTATTTATTTTATAGTACAGTACATTGATTACTGCTTTCATTTTCTGGATCAACGGTCTCGTTAGAAGGCAAAATTCACGTTAAATTGCTGTTTTAGGGGTTGTTTTTAAAAGTCTGGAACGGATCAATCCGTTTTGCGTTCCTTTCTATGGGAAAGCGCGCCTTGGTTTTGAAACGCTTTGGTTTTGGAACGGACTTCCGGAACGGATTAAGTTTGAGAACCAAGGTACCACTGTAGAAATAAATAAACAGAAAGCAATAGAAAGAAAAGGGAGATGGGGTGGCGAAAGACCACGAGTGGAGGCTGGCGATGGGGTGAGGGGGAAGCAAGGGAAGAAATGGGGGGGGGGGGGCGCCGCAGATTGCGACTGCACCGCAAGGAGGGCGTGGGGGGAGAGGGGGGGAGGTTTCGGGAGGGGAGGGGAGGGGAGTGCGCCGGGGGTCTTACGTTTTCTCTTAATGCCAGTTCCTCTCTCTCTTTTTCGTTTTGTTGAAGGAAAGTGCTTCTTAATTAGTGAGAGGAAGACGCCTCTGAAAAAAGTCGGGAGATGCAGAGATTTTACTCTTAACGGCCAGGAGGAGGCGATCCGTCGCTGACTGTATTTATTTGTTTTAAAAAAGAAGAGAGGGTAAACCCAAAGGGGAGGGACACAGAGACTGAACCAAACGCGAAAGCAAAACAGAAACACCCAAACAACCCCCAAAAAACAACCTGCTCAGGATTGGATGCGATGCTACAAGCATCCGGCCGCTTGGCTTCTTTCTGACAGCCCATTGGCTGAGCTGGTGTGACGTCACAGAATGTTCGGGAGTTCTAATACGAAGGCTGGGCGATGGAGGGATTGCTTTCTGAGCAAATCAGAAAGCTGCCTTTAGCAGGGGGGGGGGTGCCCAGTATTTGAAAGGCGCTTAGGAGTCATACTGGGTTAGGGGAGCAGAGAGGGAGGAGAGATATTAGGGTTGGGGGGCGGGCAGTGAGTGTGGCTGACGGAAAGCAGCCTGGGCCATGAAATTTCCGCACACCAGATTGCAAATAAAAATCTGTTGTGTTTTTTTGAAGCCGCCCTTTGCTTACTGTCAGGGGACTGCCATCGGCTTAGGGGCGAGAATTATAAGGGAAGTTGTGTTACATGGAGCCTCCGAAAATCTTGCCTTCACGAAAACCCACCTCCGCTCTACTGAGAGCCTTAACGCCTTTCCTGAGCGTCCGGAGAGGGGGAAAGCACGGCACAGCCCATCCTGCGCAGTAATCTGAGGCACAGGGAGGGGCGGAAACGGTTAAGGGTAACGAAATTTTTATGTTGGGGGAGGTACAAAAAAAGACCACTCCCGGATTCTGCTAGCGATTGAGCCAGACATGAGCCTTGAGGCTCTCCACTGTAAATATACTGCACCAAAATAAAGCCTGTGAAACACAGGTCGGAGTCCTGCCTGCTTACTCTCGAGCAACCGCAACAGCACCTGACACTTAAAGGTAAAGGGACCCCTGACCATTAGGTCCAGTCGTGGCCGACTCTGGGGTTGCGGCGCTCATCTCGCTTTATTGGCCGAGGGAGCCGGCGTACAGCTTCCGGGTCATGTGGCCAGCAGGACTATGCCGCTTCTGGCGAACCAGAGCAGCGCACGGAAACGCTGTTTACCTTCCCGCCAGAGTGGTACCTATTTATCTACTTGCACTTTGAGGTGCTTTCAAACTGCTAGGTTGGCAGGAGCAGGGACCGAGCAATGGGAGCTCACCCCATCGTCGCGGGGATTCGAACCGCCGACCTTCTGATCGGCAAGTCCTAGGCTCTGTGGTTTAACGCACAGTGCCACACTTACGTTCTGAGAAAAACAAGTCTGGCTTGGGGCGATGCGTTTGTGTGACCAGGTATACCCAAAAGGGCGAGAGACTTGAGACGTGGATAGGGTAAAAAAAAAAATCAGGGAGGGGGAGATGGGAAAAGTAAGGAAGGATGCATGGACAAATGAGGGGCGGTCACTTGATGCAAATGGGGGCAAAACAGGGGCTTCTATGGGTACGCACCTCGCCCCAATCTCACCCAACGCTACCCCGCCCCGCTCCCGGGACATGAAGGCTGGTCAGCGAGACCGGTAGTGAGCGCATGAGCTTGGATGGGAACAAACACTCCCCCCCCCCCAAAAAAAAAATGTTTTTGATAATGTAGAAGCAGAACCCAGCCAGCATTCATTTATAAAGGGGAGATGGGGGTTAGGAAAGAGGAAAGGGTTAGAACCGACAGTGAAAACCTCGGGGCAGGCATATCGCATGCGGCCCCAGCATATATTTTTATTAAGCGCTGCCACTGTTTAATAATAATAATAATAATAATAATAATAATAATAATAATAATAATAATGATTTCATTATTTGTACCCCGCCCATCTGACTGGGTTGCCCCCAGCCACTCTAAGCAGCTTCCAACATATAGGTAAAGGTAAAGGTAAAGGGACCCCTGACCATTAGGTCCAGTCGTGACCGACTCTGGGGTTGCGGCGCTCATCTCGCTTTCCTGGCCGAGGGAGCCGGCGTACAGCTTCCGGGTCATGTGGCCAGCAGACTAAGCCGCTTCTGGCGAACCAGAGCAGCGCACGGAAACGCCGTTTACCTTCCCGCCAGAGCGGTACCTATTTTTCTACTTGCACTTTGACGTGCTTTTGAACTGCTAGGTTGGCAGGAGCAGGGACCGAGCAACGGGAGCTCACCCCGTCACGGGGATTCGAACAGCCGACCTTCTGATCGGCAAGCCCTAGGCTCTGTGGTTTAACCCACAGCACCGCCCACGTCCCGATGCTTCCAACATATATAAAAGCATAAAAGAATATTTGACCCTAAAAAAGCTTCCCCTATGCAGGGCCGTCTTCAGATGTCTTCTAAAGATTGTATAGTTACTCATTTCCTTGACATCGGATGGGAGGGCACCACCACCAAGAAGGCCCCGCTTCATTGCGCGGGGGTAAAGCCCAGCCCAGGTGAGAGAGCTCGGGGGTGGGGCAGCGCCCAGCCTCCAAAATGCTGGGTTCTGGGAGGGCGCGGCCCTCCTTCCCCGGATGCGCACAAACTCACTCAGCAGCAGATACAAAGCAGGTCAGCTGTCCCTCGCTCTCGTCCAGGACCTCCCGGGTTCGAGCCTCGCCTGTCGACTGTAGGCCGATCACGACGCACTGCGGAGGGGGTGGGGACAGAGAGAGGGTTTGTTTGGTAAAGATTCTGTATGGCTCAGCTCCCCGTTTACAGACATTCACAAACCCGGAAGCGGCACTTTAAAAGGCGCACACACAAAACCAGCCCCCCCAAAAGAGCGGCTAGCGCAATCCCAGAATCCTTTGCGAGCGCGATTTCGCGAGCCTTTGCACCGAATTTTGAGAGTTGAAAGCTTTAGCAAGGAGGTTGGAGGGTGCTATTGTGGTGGAGTTTGATTTTTTTAAAAAAGGGGTTTTCAATGGTTTCCAGAGGTTTAGTAGGTGTTTTCAGGGTTTGTCAATGGCGCCGCCAGACATACGCATATTTCACATAAATGCATGGTGCCTTCAAATGTAACCCCCACATAAATGGGGGGTTGCCTGAATCTCATTTCACATATAACAGATAAAACAGTTATAGCAACAGATGAAAACTAAAAGGTGACAAGCCAAACTGGGGGTACAGTGGTTCCTTGGTTGTCAAACTTAATCCGTTCCAGGAGTACGTTCAACTCCCAAAACTGTTCCAAAACCGAGGCGCGGTTTCCAATTGGCTGCAGGAGCTTCCTGCACTCAAGCGGAAGCCGCGTCTGACGTTCGGCTTCTGAAAAAGTTTGCAAACCAGAACACTCACTTCCGGGTTTTTGGTGTTTGGGAGCCAAAACGTACAAGCAGTGGCGTAGCGTGGGTTGTCAGCACCCGGGGCAAGGCAAGTAATTTGCGCCCCCTAACCCGGGGCAAGGCAAGTAATTTGCGCCCCCCCCGCTGCACTGTCCCTCCCCCAGATAGTCCCTCGCTCTCTCTCTGCACCACACCGCACGCCTGGCACCCTCCCCTCCTCAGTGGGCGGCGACCCGGCGGCTCGGATCGGATTCGCACAGCCAGCACTGCAGTGAGAGTGAGTGAGCCAGGTAGGGGCAGAGAGCTGCGAGTGCGAGCGCGCCCGCCCCCCCCAGATGTTGCGCCCGGTGCGGCCGGCCCCCCCTGCACCCCCCACGCTACGCCACTGCGTACGAGTACCAAGGCGTTCAAGAGCCAAGGTACAACTGCATTGCTTTTGTTTGTTACTATGCTAGGTATTTTTGTGGTTTTATACCGTGATCCTTGGATGACAGGAGGTATAAAAATTCAATTAAGTAATAATAATGCTGTTGTGTGTGGATCAAAATAACAAAGCCCAATTATAGAATATCGAAATTATCTGATTGTCAAGCCTAGTTCTAACTTGACCTAGCTTGGGTTGTCTTGAAAACGATGCCTCTGCTTTATATGCAACAAAGAAACGCCAAGCCATATTAAAAGGGTCTGGAGGTTCTAGCCCTGGTCAAAATCTCAAATGATGAGCATTTTCTTCCATTACAGATACCCTCCAGAATGAGTGCTACCAAGGGTCAAATTTTCGGCAGAGTTGCAATCACTATTTGAGCTTCCAGGATCGTATACCCAGACTACTCTTTTGACAAAACCGGTTATCGTCAAAAATACCCGGCAGCCTTAATGCTGGGTGACAAATGATAGTTTCTTTAGGAGGTGTGGTCATAGAATCCTAGAGTTGGAAGAGACCACAAGGGCCATCGAGTCCAACCCCCTGCCAAGCAGGAAACACCATCAGAGCACTCCTGACATATGGTTGTCAAGCCTCTGCTTAAAGACCTCCAAAGAAGGAGACTCCACCACACTCCTTGGCAGCAAATTCCACTGTCAAACAGCTCTTACTGTCAGGAAGTTCTTCCTAATGTTTAGGTGGAACCTTCTTTCTTGTAGTTTGGATCCATTGCTCCGTGTCCGCTTCTCTGGAGCAGCAGAAAACCACCTTTCTCCCTCCTCTAGGTGACATCCTTTTCTATATTTGAACATGGCTATCATATCACCCCTTAACCTCCTCTTCTCCAGGCTAAACATGCCCAGCTCCCTTAGCCGTTCCTCATAAGGCATCGTTTCCAGGCCTTTGACCATTTTGGTTGCCCTCCTCTGGACACGGTCTCTCAGCACCTCCAGCAAACATCCAGCTCATCGAAGACTTTCGGGAAATTCTCTCTCTGTCTCACCTTGCCCTTGTTCAATTCCTCCTTTGCCAACTCGACGAGACGCCGGACCTTTGCAGCAATGCAGAGGTACTTGAAGAAGCGCTGGTGGGCGGACCAGAACTGACCCCACAAAGATTTCCGGGACTCTAAGCCTATCAGGTCGGCAGCTTTCTGGAAAACCCCCAGGGCTTCTGCCCACTAGAGAGAGAACAAGAGGGAAATTAATTTTTCTGTTTTACCATTTAAAGTACAGTGGTACATAATATAATGTTTGAGGATTGGGAAAGATTGTGGAAGAAAGGGGTCAAGTTCACCGCATGTACTTTGTTAAAGGAAAATATAATGAAAATGATGTATAGGTGGTATTTGACTCCTGCAAAATTAGCAAAGATATCTCATAATATATGTTGGAAATGTAAAGAAAAGGAAGGAACCTTTTATCATATGTGGTGGACCTGTCCCAGCGTGAAAGACTTCTGGGAAAAGATGTATAATGAATTGAAAAAAATGTTGAAATACAGATTTATAAAGAAACCAGAGGCCTTTATTCTTGGAATAACAGGTTTGGAACTGCCCAAGAAAGATGTTAAATTATTTTTGTATGCCACAACTGCTGCCCATGTTTTGTTAGCTAAAAAGACCAGAAGGAGGAGGAGTATCAGGAAGAGTGGAATAAATTTAATGATTATTTAGTTAAATTTGTTAAGTTAAACTAACTGAAAATAGCTTGCAGATACTTAATGGGCTTAGGATTTTATTTATGTTAAGTGATGAATTAATATGTTTAATTCCATAAGGTGAAGATCTAAGGATGTTGATGTTTAAGTTAAATTCATAAAAATTGGGATTTGGAAAACCGTTAAAAAGACATGCAATGAAATTCAACCAAGGGGAAGCGAGGAAGTCACTCAACAAAGTTAATAACTGTAATTTTTAATAAGGCTATGATTTATGTTTGTTTGTCTTGTGTGCTTGTTTGTTTGTTTATAATACAGTGGTGCCTTGCAAGACGAAAAGAATCCGTTCCATGAGTCTCTTCGTCTAGCGGTTTTTTCGTCTTGCGAAGCAAGCCCATTAGCGGATTAGCGGAATTAGTGGTTTAGCGGCTATTAAAGGCTTAAGCGATTAGCGGATTAGCTGCTGAAAGGCTATTAGCAGCTTAGTGCCTTAGAAAAAGGGGGTGGAGAGCGGGAAAAACCCCCCAGGAATCGCAAGACATTTTCGTCTTGCGAAGCAAGCCCATAGAGAAATTCGTCCTGCGAAGCACCTCCAAAACGGAAAACCCTTTCGTCTAGCGGGTTTTCCGTCTTGAGAGGCATTCGTCTTGCGGGGCACCACTGTATTGCGAAAACTAATAAAAAAAATTTGGGGGGAATAAAAGTATAGTGGTACCAAGGCGTGGCTTCTGATTGGCTGCAGGAAGCACTTAACGCTCCAGAAATTTTAACCCCCTCCTTACCAGCTGAGCCGCCTTGTTGTAGACCAGCTTGTACTCTGGGTCCAGTGGGATTTCCTCTATCCTGAAGGTGACCCCCGAAAAGCTGAGCTGCCGAGCGATGTACATCCCGCTCACTTTCATGTCCATGGCGACAATCTCCATTGCACCGACACCCCTGCGGGGGAGAGCAAAGCAGTCGTTGAGGAAGAGGGAAGACGGCCGAACTTCGGAACAGGACTCCCCGCCCACCTCTGTCCATGCCCATCAAACCATCACAGCTCAACAGGTGATGTTTGTTTGCTTCCGATCGCTTGTCAGTGGCGTAGCGTGGGGGGTGCAGGGGGGGCCGGCCGCACCGGGCACAACATCTGGGGGGGGGCACTCGCACTCGCAGCTCTCTGCCCCTACCTGGCTCACTCACTCTCACTGCAGTGCTGGCTGTGCGAATCCGATCCGAGCCGCCGGGTCGCCGCCCACTGTGGAGGGGAGGGTGCCAGGCGTGCGGTGCAGTGCAGTGCGGAGAGAGAGCGAGGGACTATCTGGGGGAGGGACAGTGCAGGGGGGGCGCGCAAATTACTTGCCTTGCCCCGGGTTAGGGGGCGCAAATTACTTGCCTTGCCCCGGGTGCTGACAACCCACGCTACGCCACTGTCGCTTGTAACCCACAATTCAATTTCACAATTCAATCGGTTTATTACAGTCACAGACCAGCAGTCAGAGAATAGAATATTAAGTGGACAAAAAACGAAACTGAGAATTAAAACAGATAAAAACTAAAAACAAATAAAAACAGACAATTAAAACAATGTACAACAGTGAATTTAGACACACTGTGCAGCAATAAACTATCCCAGGGAGTTGACTCAGAGTCACCCATGGAACAGGGTTTGGGGATTTTCATGCCGGATTATTTTGAGTTGGGTGATGGTCTGCGTCTACAGATTTGCACACAGAATCTGGCGACCATCCAGGTCTTCTTCTGGTCTTTGCCTAACAGCAAAAGGTCAATTTTTTGCTTTTGCAGGAGGTCGGCGAGCCTCACCAGTAGGAGATCAATGAACTTACTGCGTGCCTCTTCGTAAAAGGGACATTTAAAGATTAAGTATAAGCTTGTAACCCACTGTTTCCAAGTGAAAACGCTCGCAAAATTCACTGAAAAAATTGTGAGGCGGAAAAGGAAGAGGCTAGGAAATACTACTCCTTGAGAACAACGCTCCGCAGCCCAAAACAGCCTGAAGCAAAACGTGGTTACGTAAACCACGGTTTATAGAGACAGCTACCTAGGTTGAGAAACCGCACAGGTTGATCTAAACTTCCTTCCGTAAATTTTCGCTTGAACCAAACACAGTTTGTCCTCGGCCAAACTAGCCACAAACCAAAATAACTTTGTTGGTAAGGGAGGCGGGGAATATGTCAGGTCTGCAGTTCAGGTAGGGTTTAAAAATTGTGAGTCTGTTCACTTGTATAATTCGAAATTCTCACGGTGACGGGAAGAAACGAAGGAGATGGAAAATCACCACCGCTTCCCCAAACATACCGCTTCTCGATGGCCGATAGGAAGTCGTCAAATGATCGGAAAGGGGTCCCTTCTCCCCAAATACCCAGCCGGCTCATGTAAATCATGTTCTTTGGCTCGGAGGCACCTGTCAAGAGCACAAGATGCTTAAAGGTCAGGAAAAGTTTGGTGCAACCTGACCAATCACTGCCACTAATACCCCTCCAGCAAATTCCCTTCTTTCCTCTGCAAATCACCCGTTTTCTCCTGCTTGCATGTTTGGCATCGCTGCCCATGCAATCTTGTGACTCGTTTACTTTGAGGTTGAATCCTGACAAAAGTGCTGTTTTGGGGGGACAGGGGGTGGGCAGGTGTGGAGGACTCCCTGGTCCTGAATGGGGTAACTGTGCCCCTGAAGAACCAGGTGCACAGCCTAGGAGTCGTTTTGAACTCACAGCAGTTCATGGAGGCGCAGGTCAATTCTGTGTCCAGGGCGACTGTCTACCAGTTCCATCTGGTACGCAGGATGAAACCCTCCCTGTCCGCAGACTGTCTGGCCAGAGTGGTGCATGCTCTAGTTATCTCCCGCTTGGACTACTGCAATGCGCTCTCCGTTAGGCTACCTTTGAAGGTGACCCGGAAACTACAACTAATCCAGAATGCGGCAGCTAGACTGGTGACTGAGAGCGGCCACCAATACCATATAACACTGGTCCTAAAAGACCTACATTGGCTCCCAGTACGTTTCCGAGCACAATTCAAAGTGTTGGTGCTGACCTTGAAAGCCCTAAATGGCCTTGGTCCAGTATACCAGGAGGAGCGTGTCCACCCCCATCATTCAGCCTGAGATCCAGCTCCGAGGGCCTTCTGGTGGTTCCCTCACTTGCAGAAGGGAAGTTACCGGGAACCAGGCAGAGGGCCTTCTCAGTAGTGGCACCTGCCCTGTGCAACGCCCTCCCACCAGATGTCAAGGAAATAAACTACCTGACTTTTAGAAGACACCTGAAGGCAGCCCTGTCTAGTGAAGTTTTTAATGTTTGATGTTCCGTCATGGTTTTAATATTCTGCTGGGAGCCGCTCAGAGTGGCTGGGGAGGCCCAGCCAGATGGGCAGTGTATAAGCAATAAATTGTTATTATTATATTACAGTGGCGCCCCGCAAGACAAATGCCTTGCAAGACGGAAAACCCGCTAGACGAAAGGGTTTTCCGTTTTGGAGGTGCTTCGCAAAACGAATTTGCTATGGGCTTGCTTCGCAAGACGAAAATGTCTTGCGAGTTCTGCGGGGTTTTTTCCCCTCCCCCCCTTTTCCCCCAGCCCCTAAGCCGCTTAACAGCTGTTCTCTAAGCTGCTTAACAGCTGATGCTAAGCCACTTGACAGCTGATCTAAGCCGCTTATCAGCTGATCCACTAAGCCGCTAATAGCCTTTTAGCAGCTAATCCGCTAATCCCTTAATAGCCTCTAATCCCTTAATAGCCGCTAATAGCCACTAAACCGCTAATAGCGCTAATCCGCTAATGGGCTTGCTTTGCAAGACAGAAAAAACCGCAAGACGAAAAGACTCGCGGAACGGATTCTTTTCGTCTTGCGAAGCACCACTGTATTATTTGCTGCCCCCTTATTTGGAGGACAGACATGTTTGCCCAGGGAAGATCCCACAGCCGCCGAAAGGAGCCGCTCTGCTCATTAGGCGTGGCATTCAGCCAAGTCTGTGCAGGTTGTGTTCTTGCTATGAGAGAGGGAGTCAACTCCGACTTTGAGTTGCCTGATTACTGACCGACACGCTCTCATGATACCAACCCATGATGGGCAAACCTTGCCCCCCTCACTTATAGGTTCTCAAAGCAGCCACCCCCCACCAGAACTCACCTGTGGCACTGGCGTAAACCACCCTTGCGAGAGGCAGCTTGTTCTGCAGGTCCAATACTGCTTTGCCCATCTTAGTAGAGCTGGCATTTTTGGCTTTGTGGCATTCATCAAACACAATCTGGAAGTGGGCACCCGTTAAGGATAGTAGGGAGAATGCAAGTAGCGAGTCAAATTACCGTATTTTTCGCTGTATAAGACGCACCAGACCACAAGACGCACCTAGTTTTTGGAGGAGGAAAACAAGGGAAAAAAATATTCTGAATCTCAGAAGCCAGAACAGCAAGAGGCATCGCTGCGCAGTGAAAGCAGCAATCCCTCTTGCTGTTCTGGCTTCTGGGATAGCTGCACACCCATCGCTCTTGCTCTCCTGGCTTCAGGGATAGCCGCCCGAAGCCTCCTGAGCGCAGCGGGAGTGCTCCCGCTGTGTTCCGGAGGCTTCGCGTTGCTTTCACTGAAACAAGGAGAGCAAGAGGGATCAATCCCTCTTGCTCTCCTGGCTTCGCTTCGCTGGAGAGGCGCTGCGCAGCTTTCCCTCTCTGCGCAGCGCCCCTTCAGCGAAGCGGGAGGAGAAACGGAGCCCCTTCCGTTTCTCCTCCCGCTTTGCTGGAGAGGCGCTGAGCAGAGAGGGAGAGAATCCCCCCTGTTCTCCTCCTCTAAAACTAGGTGCGTCTTATAGAGCGAAAAATACAGTACGCAGCGGCAGATATTTTAAGACACCCCCCCCCCCCCGGCTGCAGGGAAATATGCAAAGGAAAGCTCTTTGGAGCAGAAAAAGAGAGGCATGGAGCGTTGCAACATCGGAAAGACATGCATGCACAAAGAACATGCGCAGAGCTCGGTTTATTTCTCTTAGGATACAACACCATCGAAATCTTCCTTGCACCAATCCAGAATCTGCTTCAAGCGGGTCCTGTGCTGGCCACCGGCTTGGCTTTCGCCGATGAGGGCCGAGTAAGTGGCAAATAAGACTCCTTCCGAGGTAGCTGTGTCGCCGTATTTAATCTACAGTCAGGAGAGGGGAAAGAGTATATAAGCTACGGGACAAGGATAACTGTGACTTTAAGGATGAATGGGACCCCTTTACCAAGTATCTGAAGACGCAATAAAGCGAACTGGACTCCTTGGCAGGTTTTGAATAAAAATTCACAAACTTCTTATTGATAATAATCAGCTAAATAGTTTGAGGATCTAGTCCGCGACAGGGCTCCCGTTGCTTGGTCCCTGCTCCTGCCAACCTAGCAGTTTGAAAGCACATCAAAGTGCAAGTAGATAAATAGGTAAATGGCGTTTCCGTGCGCTGCTCTGGTTCACCAGAAGCGGCTTAGTCCTGCATGACCAGGAAGCTGTACGCCGGCTCCCTCGGCCAGTAAAGCGAGATGAGCGCCGCAACCCCAGAGTCGGCCACGACTGGACGTAATGGTAATGGTCAGGGGTCCCTTTACCTTTACCTATATGTTGGAAGCTGCTTAGAGTGGCCAGAGTGGTACCTATTTATCTACTTGCACTTTGACGTGCTTTCGAACTGCCAAGTTGGCAGGAGCTGGGACCGAGCAACGGGAGCTCATCCCGTCGCGGGGATTCGAACCGTCGACCTTCTGATCAACAAGTCCTAGGCTCTGTGGTTTAACCCACAGCGCCACCCGCGTCCCGTGTTGCAAATTAGATGGACTTATAATATACAGTTGGAAAAGTTACCTAAAAAACCCACAGAGGGGAGGAGGAACGAACCTTGTGCAACTTTTATTACTTGTGATGCTGAGTGTCAAGGAATTTGTAAAATCTAATAAAAACTATTTAAAAAGAGAAAGAGAGAGAGACATGGCTCCGTACCTTGTTTAAAGCATGTACAGGAATGTCAGGGGCGTCGATATCCTTCAGGTCCCTCTCGGCATCATACTTGAGATCGTTCGAGGCGCTGAACCTGACAAACGAGAGCGGGGCGCATAAAGACCTGGGAGGATCTGCGGATCAGCGCAGAAGCGGTACTAAGGTAAAAACCCCGCTCGCTTTCGTCTCTGGGCCCCGAGAGGCTGCCCAGAAAAAATCACAGCCCTTCCCCCCTTTTTATCTGCACAACAACCCTGCGAAGCAGGCTAGGCTGAGAGACAGGGGCGGTCCTGCCTCCTCCAGGTCAACCAGCAAGCTTTGTGGCTGAGTGGGCGATTTGAACCCTGGTCTCTCCCGGGGGGTAGTCTGGCACTCTGAACACTACAATACACTGACAATTTCCCCTCTGTAATATACATTTGTGTGCCTTGTTTTCACTGAGAGAGAGAGAGCGTGCCTCTGTGGTGTAATAGCGTTAAGTACATCTCCGAGCACAATTCAAAGTGTTGATGCTGACCTTTAAAGCCCTAAACAGCCCAGTAGACCTGAAGGAGGGTCTCCACCCCCATCGTTCTGCCCGGACACCTGGGTCCATCTCCCTAGGGCCTTCTGGCGGTTCCCTCCCTGCGATAAGTGAGGTTACAGAGAACCAGGCAGAGGGCCTTCTCAGTGGTGGCGCCGCCCTGTAGAACGCCCTCCCTTCAGATGTCAAGGCAATAAACAACTGTTTTACTTTGAAAAGACAACTGAAGGCAGCCCAGTTTAGGGAAGTTTTTAATGTTTTATTGTGTTTTTAATATTCTGTTGGAAGCCACCCAGAGTGGCTGGGGAAACCTAGCCAGATGGGAGGGGTACAAATAATAAATTATTATTATTATTATTATTATTATTATTATTATTATTATTATTATTAATTAAGACGATGACCTGGGAAGACCAGGGTTCGACTCCCTCCCTCGCAGGGTTCTTGTGAGGATGAAATGTGAAGGAGCAGAACCATGTAAACCACCTTGAGCTACTTGGAACAAAAATAGGTGGTACATAGAAATGCAATAAATGAAATTAAAAGGTTCCCAGTCTCCGCACCTCTGCTTAATACAATGCAAGCCTTGGCGAGCCTTGTTGGAAGGGATAATATGATGATGAGAAAAGGGTCTGTCCCGCCTCATGACATATTAAGATACCGCCATCTGTTCTCCCTCTCCCCCCCCCCCCAAAAAAAAACACACCAGAATGGCTGCTCAGAAGATAAACACCATAACACAATTCCTGCAGGCGCGACGGCCTCATCAAGCCTCCAGAGCTCCGAGAGAGACTCTGGTCGAATGCCTGAACCTTCAAAACGGGTCGAATGCACACTCACCACAGAGACTTTTTCCTCCCCTTCAGGTAGTTTTCGAAGATGATCCCTGCGACCGTCCGGCCTTTCCCGACGCCGGCGCCGTCCCCGATGAGGAAGCCGGCTCTCTGCCCGTTGGGGAGCAGGACTTCGTGTTGCTGCAAGTCCGGGAAAGGGAAAGCAGGTTAGGGGGGCAGGTTAGGAGCGGAGGGGCGGCAGCATTCTGCAGGGGTGGGGGCACAGCCTTCCAGAAGTTGTGGAGCCAGAGGCAGTCCCTGGTTTCCCTGTCCCTGATTGAGGGAGCACCATTCCTCGCTCTCAGGAGAGAATGCCTCTCCTCTCCTAAATTCCTCCAATTACCGTATTTTTTGCTCTATAAGACTCACTTTTCCCCTCCTAAAAAGTAAGGGGAAATGTGTGTGCGTCTTATGGAGCGAATGCAGGCTGCGCAGCTATCCCGGAAGCCAGAACAGCAAGAGGGATTGCTGATTTCACTGAGCAGCGATCCCTCTTGCTGTTCTGGCTTCTGAGATTCAGAATATTTTTTTCTCTTGTTTCCTCCTCCAAAAACTAGGTGTGTCTTTTGGTCTGGTGCGTCTTATAGAGCAAAAAATACAGTATATCTGGGGGGATACAAGTTTCCCCGTCTCTGATCGAAGGAGAGGCATACCTTGCTCTCAGGACAGAATGCCTCTCCTAAATGCCTCTAATTATATCTGGGGGGATTCAAGTTCCCCCACCTCTAATTATATCTGGGGGTGTACAAGTTCCTGATCCTTCTAATCGAAGGAGAGGCATTTCTCGCTCTCAGGAAAGAATGCCTCTTCTAAACCGAGGAATTATTCCTGCACGAAGCACAGAATACTGCTACTGTTCATTTATTTATATTTGTCGGTTGCTTCCTCTCGCAGAGTGGCCCAAAGCGCCCAACATTAAAAACCAGTTAAGGGCGCCCAGGTTTTTTTTTTTAAAAAAATGCAGCAGCTAGACTGGTGACTGTGAGTGGCTGCCACGACCACATAACACCGGTCCTGAGAGATCTGCATTGGCTCCCAGGACGTTTCCGAGCACAATTCAAAGTGTTGGTGCTGACCTTGAAAGCCCTAAACGGCCTCGGTCCAGTAGACCTGAAGGAGCGTCTCCACCCCCATCGTTCTACCTGGACACTGAGGTCTAGCGCCAAGGGCCTTCTGGCGGTTCCCTCCCTGCAAGAAGTGAGGTTACGGGGAACCAGGCAGAGGGCCTTCTTGGTGGTGGAGCCCGCCCTGTGGAACGCCCTCCCACCAGATGTCAAGGAAATACACAACTTTCTGACTTTTAGAAGACATCTGAAGGCAGCCCTGTTTAGGGAAGCTTTTAATATTTAATGTTGTACTGTTTTTAATTGTTTTTAATTTAATGTTGTACTGTTTTTAACCCTTGATTGGGAGCCGCCCAGAGTGGGAAACTCAGCCAGATGGGCGGGGTATAAATAATAAATTATTATTATTATTATAAAATTATTATTATTATAAAATCCAAACAGGCTAAAGCAGTGTCGGTCAGCACAGACAATCGTGAACGCAGCTTCCTACGTCACTATTACAAACCTATCTGGAACTTCAAAAAGCTCTGGTATGGCTTCCTGCAAACCTGGCAGGCGTTAAGTCACCGCCTCCCACATACCTGGCAGGCCTAAATAATCGCTTCCCGCATACCTGGCAGGCGTAGGTAATCGCTTCCAGCTGTAGTGCAGAGAGTAATCCGTTGTCAGCGGTTGAGGCAGGGAGGGAGAGGGTGTAGGTGACGTCTGGAGGGGGGACGCTGGAGAGGGTGCTTGTCTCCACCACTCGGTCGGGGTGCTGCTTCCCCAGCTTGGCTGGAAAGGTGAAAGGGGGGGGGGGATTGTCAGCTGTTTTGACGTTTGTCACCCCTGCTGCCTGCTTCCTGCAGTGGCAGCGCTGTGTTTTTGCAATTACAGTGGTGCCCCGCAAGACGAATGCCTCGCAAGACGGAAAACCCGCTAGACGAAAGGGTTTTCCGTTTTGGAGGTACTTCACAGGATGAATTTGCTATGGGCTTGCTTCGCAAGACGAAAATGCCTTGCGATTCCTGGGGTTTTTTTTCCCCTCCCAGCCTTTTTCCCAAGCCCCTAAGCCGCTTAACAGCTGTTTGCTAAGCCGCTGAACAGCTGTTCGCTAAGCCGCTTATCAGCCGATCTAAGCCGCTAATAGCCTTTTAGCAGCTAATCCGCTAATCCCTTAAGCCTTTAATAGCCGCTAATAGCCGCTAAACCGCTAATAGCGCTAATCCGCTAATGGGCTTGCTTCGCGAGACAAAAAAAACCGCAAGACGAAGAAACTCGCGGAACGGATTCTTTTCGTCTTGCGAGGCACCACTGTAATTGCGGCCTTCCCCAACTTGCATAAAGGAGGGTGATTAATAATAATAATAATAATACAGTGGTACCTTGGGGTTAAGTACTTAATTCGTTCTGGAGGTCCGTTCTTAACCTGAAACTGTTCTTAACCCGAAGCACCACTTTAGCTAATGGGGCCTCCTGCTGCTGCCGTGACGTCGAACCACGATTTCTGATCTCATCCTGAAGCAAAGTTCTTAACCCGAGGTACTATTTCTGGGTTAGTGGAGTTTGTAACCTGAAGCATATGTAACCTGAAGCGTATGTAACCCAAGGTACCACTGTAATAGCAAGGTAAAATGAGGTAAAGGACCTGGCAGTTAGGTCAAGTCGTGACCGACTCTGGGGTTGCGGCGCTCATCTCGCTTTATAGGCCGAGGGAGCCGGCATACAGCTTCCGGGTCATGTGGCCGGCAGGACTAAGTCACTTCTGGCGAAACCAGAGCGGCACACGGAAACACCGTTTACCTTCCCGCAGGAGTGGTACCTATTGATCTACTTGCACTTTGACGTGCTTTTGAACTGCTAGGTTGGCAGGAGCAGGGACCGAGCAACGGGAGCTCACCCTGTCGACATGGGGATTCGAACCGCCGACCTTCTGATCGGCAAGCCCAAGGCTCAGTGGTTTAGACCACAGCGCCACCCGCGTCCCCGAGAACCAAGGTACCACTGTAATTAATAATAATAATAAACATGCTAGCTGTGCCACAACTCTGATATTACATGAGCTGCTTCTGGGAGCCTGTTTGGCTGGGATAAAGAAACCAAACCCTTTTAAAATACAATTTATCAAGGCAAGAAGAAGAAGAGTTTGGATTTGATATCCCGCCTTTCACTCCCTTTAAGGAGTCTCAAAGCGGCTAACATTCTCCTTTCCCTTCCTCCCCCACAACAAACACTGTGAGGTGAGTGGGGCTGAGAGACTTCAGAGAAGTGTGACTGGCCCAAGGTCACCCAGCAGCCGCATGTGGAGGAGCGGGGAAGCGAACCCGGTTACCCAGATTACGTGACTACCGCTCTTAACCACTACACCACACTGGCTCTCAAGGCAAGGGCCCTGCGCCCCTCTTACATTTGGAAGGGACGTAGTCAGCATACGTCTCCGCGTGGCCCAGCTCCTCCGCTTCGTCGTCATCCCCTTCTTCCTCCTCCTCTACCTGAGTTTGGGACTGGAACGGAAAGGGGGGGGGGGAACGGGAGAGTCACAAACATGTTAGGCAGGCACCTTCCAAGGAATGCAAGCCAGGAGGCGCATTAAGAAGAGCCCATCTAACCCCGGCATCCTGCCCTCACAGCGACCGACCAGATGCCCCGATGGGAAACCCGTGAGCAGGATTCGAACCCAAGAGCGACTCTCCCCCCTCCTGCAGTTTCCAGTACCTGGGAATTGGAAGCATCAATGCCTGTGACTGTGCCTCCATTGTGGCTAGCAGCCACCAATTAACCTGCTCATCTGAGTTTTTCTTAGTTGCTATTTTGTTCATCTTGTTTATACTGTTTCGCAGATTATAAATGCCATATTGATCTGTCGATCTTATAACATGGGGTTTTGCTGTACAGTGGTACCTCTGGTTAAGTACTTAATTCGTTCCGGAGGTCCACTCTTAACCTGAAACTGTTCTTAACCTGAAGCACCACTTTACCTAATGGGGCCTCCTGCTGGTGCCGTGCCGCCGGAGCACGATTTCTGTTCTCATCCTGAAGCAAAGTTCTTAATCTGAAGCACTATTTCTGGGTTAGCAAAGTCTGTAACCTGAAGCATATGTAACCTGAAGCGTATGTAACTCGAGGTACCGCTGTAATGTATTGCTCAGTTCCTGTTTCATTCGCAGTGTTTTATATATTGTAATTGTTTTATCAGCGACGTGAATTATATTATGTGATTCATTCTGTATTTCATAGAATCCTAGAACTGTATAGAGTTGGAAGAGACCGCGAGGGCCATCTAGTCCAACCCCCTGCAGTGCAAGAATCTTTTGCCAAATGTGGGGCTCGAACTCACAACCCCGAGATCCAGAGTCTGACGCTCTACCGACTGAGCCATTCTGTTTTATTATGTTATCCTTATTCATTGTTTGTGAGCCGCTTTTGAGATTCATTCGAATGAAAAGCAGCCTAGAAGCACAACAAACCAAATCAATCAACGGTTGTTAAAAGACAACTTTGAAATCAGAGACAAGCACCCGAGCTTGCTTTTTTTATTTTCCTCTCCTCCTCCTCTGAACCCAACTTCTTTTTCCTTTTGTGCCGTGTCTTGTAAGGAGACGGTTTTGCTGTTGATCCCCGCAGAGTGAAAATACTTTTAAGCTCAGTAAAACCTCACATTGTTTTTCTCGGCACATGCAAATAACGAAAGGCACCCATGCAAACCTCCAAGCAGGCCGGGTATAAGTGTGCCTATTAACCTCTCCCATTTTCAAGTCCATTATCAAAGTAATTTGAGGAATGGCCTGTTTCGCCTGGGGTTGTTAGTATACATAAAAGGTAAAGGGTAAAGGGACCCCTGACCATTAGGTCCAGTCGTGGCCGACTCTGGGGTTGCGGAGCTCATCTCGCTTTACTGGCCGAGGGAGCCGGCATACAGCTTCCAGGTCATGTGGCCAGCAGGACTAGACCGCTTCTGGCGAACCAGAGCAGCGCACGAAAACACTATTTATCTACCTATTTATCTACTTGCATTTTGACATGCTTTCGAACTGCTAGGTTGGCAGGAGCAGGGACCGAGCAACGGGAGCTCACCCTGTTGTCGCAGGGATTCGAACCGCTGACCTTCTGATCAGCAAGTCCTAGGCTCTGTGGTTTAACCCACAGCTCCACCCACATCCCGTTAGTATACATAAAAAGGTAAAGGTACCCCTGCCCGTATGGGCCAGTCGTGTCCGACTCTAGGGTTGTGCGCCCATCTCACTTAAGAGGCCGGGGGCCAGCGCTGTCCGGAGACACCTCCGGGTAACGTGGCCAGCGTGACAAAGCTGCTCTGGCGAGCCGGCACCAGCGAAGCACACGGAAACGCTGTTTACCTTCCCGCTAGAAAGCGGTACCTATTTATCTACTTGCACTTAGGGGTGCTTTTGAACTGCTAGGTGGGCAGGAGCTGGGACCAAAAGACGGGAGCTCACGCCGCCGCGGGGATTCGAACCGCCGACCATGCGATCGGCAAGCCCTAGGCTCTGTGGTTTAACCCACAGTGCCACCCGCATCCTGTTAGTATACATACTCTGCTCTAAATTATTTTGTTTGATATGCTGGAATCAGCATGTGGATCACTTACACCGCAATCATATGCCTATCTACTGGGAAGTAAGCCCCAGAGTTAAACTGGGCTGACTCCCAGGTAGGTGTGCAGGATTGCCGCCTTAGTGGGGAACAATATGAATGTTTAGTGTTCTGCATAACGCTTTGTGGTCCCCACACTTAAAGGAAGCTTTCGAAAAGGTCATCAGCCAGCCAGCCTCTTCAAGCTTCACTGTGTCTATTTTGGACAAAAGGTAAAGGTACCCCTGACCATTAAGGTCCAGTTGCGAATGACTCTGGGGTTGCAGCGCTCATCTCATTCTATAGGCTGAGGGAGCCGGTGTTTGTCCACAGACAGCTTCCGGGTCATGTGGCCAGCATGACTAAGCCGCTTCTGGAGAACCAGAGCAGCGCACGGAAATGCCGTTTACCTTTCCGCCGGAGCGGTACCTATTTATCTACTTGCACTTTGACGTGCTTTCAAACTGCTAGGTTGGCAGGAGCAGGGACCGAGCAACGGGAGCTCACCCCGTCATTGCGGGGATTCAAACTGCCGACCTTCTGATCAGCAAGTCCTAGGCTCTGTGGTTTAACCCACAGCACCACCTCTATTTTGGATAGTATTTCATAAATGCCTATAAGGACATCCTCCTGGATAGAGGCTTTTGGAGGTGTTTTTTTACTGCTTTATGCATCTTTTGTATGTATAAAACAATGGTCATGAATGAGATATGACTGCCTGTTATTCGCCTCTGGAAACAATCTTCATTTTAGTATGTTGGCTGTGTATTTCTTTAGATTAATGCGGCGGTTCTCAACCTGTGAGTCCCCAGATGTTGCTGAACTACAACTCCCATAACTCCTAGCTAGCTAGAAAGGCCAGAGCTCAGGGATGATGGGAGTTGTAGTCCAACAACATCTGCGGACCCGCAGGTTGAGAACCGCTGGATTAACGCAAAGTTAAACGGATTCTTGCTCAAGGGAGTATTACCAAAGTTCACAGGACTGGGATTAATAAAAGCAGTGTAATGGGAACAGCATAAATATATGGCTGTGAGCCAGTGAGCCAAGCCAGATGCGCTCAGCTGTGTGTAGGTACTGTTCTAAAATGTGGTATCAGAACAGGATGCAGAGTCTATTATGGCATTCATCGGTTCTGGTAAAGACAACAGTGGTTGAAATGTGTCTCCGAGACCCCTCACCTGAACGGTGGAAAGAAGAGAGGTATCTTGAGGAGCGGCTGCAAGGTGACTGTCAATGCCCTGTAGCCCTTCTAAGCCCTCCAAATCCGGAGGCAATCGCTGAGGAGGAAAGGGGAAAGAAAGGAGAAGGATAAAAATACGAGGCTTGGGAAACTGTTTTCGCTGCTATTACAAGGGTGTCCCCGGACCTTAAATTGAGGCTCATAAAACAAAAAATAATATTTAGAATACACTGGACCCCATTACGTTTGTTTTAAAAAGGGCTATCTAAGGTACCTGGCTGTTGGAGATGCAATAGGGATAGCACGTCTCTTTTTCGTTGTCCTGTATTGAAAGATTTTTGCTGTTGTTGGGGGAGATAAATGCAAAAAATGATCTCTTCCGCTGACCTGCTTAAGGAAGCTGGAGGGGCCGGTCAAATGGAGATACCAGTCAGCATTCGTTTGTCTCAGGGGACAACAGAGGAGTGTGCCGAGGTCCAGTGCCGAGGGCCTTCTGGCGGTTCCCTCACTGCGAGAAGCCAAGTTACAGGGAAGCAGGCAGAGGGCCTTCTTGGTAGTGGCACCTGTCCTGTGGAATGCCCTCCCACCAGATGTCAAAGAGAAAAACAACTACTAGACTTTTAGAAGACATCTGAAGGCAGCCCTGTTTAGGGAAGCTTTTAATGTTTAATATTTTGTTGGAAGCCGCCCAGAGTGACTGGGGACACCCAGCCAGATGGGCGGAGTATAAATAATAAGAATAATTGCTGTTGTTGTTGTTGTTATTGTTGTTGTTGTTGTTGTTAGGTAAAGGTAAAGGGACCCCTGACCATTAGTCCAGCCGTGACCGACTCTGGGGTTGCGGTGCTCATCTCGCTTTATTGGCCGAGGGAGCCGGCGTACAGCTTCCAAGTCATGTGGCCAGCAGGACTAAGCCGCTTCTGGCGAACCAGAGCAGTGCATGGAAACGCCGTTTACCTTCCCGCTGGAGTGGTACCTATTGATCTACTTGCACTTTGACGTGCTTTCGAACTGCTAGGTTGGCAGGAGCAGGGACCGAGCAACGGGAGCTCATCCCATCGAGGGGATTCGAACTGCCGACCTTCTGATTGGCAAGCCCTAGGCTCTGTGGTTTAGACCACAGTGCCACCCGTTACTATTATTATTATTATAAAAGTTTCATGATTGCCTCAACCTGACTTAGGATGAAGGGCGAGCAATGAAATAAGGATATCATGTAAAATAAATCCAGCTATAACCCACACTTCACTAGTTCTCTTCATTTCCCATTCCATTTCTTTCGATTATTATTTATTATTACTAATACAGTGGTACCTTGGTTCTCGAACTTAATCAGTTCTGGGAGTGTGTTCGACTCCCAAAACGGTTCGAAAACCAAGGCGCGGCTTCTGATTGGCTGCAGGAGCTTCCTGCGCTCAATCGGAAGCTGTGTGGGATGTTCGGCTTCCGAAAAACGTTTGCCAACCGGAACACTCACTTCCAGGTTTGTGGCGTTTGGGAGAAGATTTGTACGGGAGCCAAGCCGTTCAACTACCAAGGTACCACTGTAATGATGACTGCTTATTCTTAAACTCCAATTCTTCCTTCCTCGTCGCCTTACCTTTGAAGGTGACCCGGAAACTACAACTAATCCAGAATGCGGCAGCTAAACTGGTGACTGGGAGCAGCCGCCGAGACCATATAACACTGGTCCTGAAAGACCTACATTGGCTCCCAATACGTTTCCGAGCACAATTCAAAGTGTTGGTGCTGACCTCGAAAGCCCTAAACAGCCTCGGTCCAGTATATCTGAAGGAGCGTCTCCACCCCCATCGTTCTGCCCGGACACTGAGGTCCAGCTCCGAGGGCCTTCTGGCGGTTCCCTCACTGCGAGAAGCCAAGTTACAGGGAACCAGGCAGAGGGCCTTCTCAGTAGTGGCACCCTCCCTGTGGAACACCCTGCCTCCAGATGTCAAAGAGAACAACAACTACCAGACTTTTAGAAGACATCTGAAGGCAGCCCTGTTTAGGGAGGCTTTTAATGTTTGATGTAGTACAGTATTTTAATATTATTTTTTTTGAAGCCGTCCAGAGTGGCTGGGGAAGCCCAGCCAGATGGGTGGGGTATAAATAATAAATTATTATTATTATTATTATTACAACTCCCAACATTTCTGGGCCAAGTAGTAATTGCGTCTTAAAGAGACAGATTGTGCATCTGTCTGGTTTCTAGTCCGCGAAGATGTGACCGACCTAACTGTGCTCCTTCACCCTTGGCTTTGGGCAATCAAAGTCAACCAGGGAATTTTCATCTCCCAAGCCCTCCCTAGACACACACAAACACACCCATAACAAAGATTCCAGACCGAAGTGCCTTTTCCTTAGACTTTGCAGAAGCCAAATGGCTATAAAACGGCTTTGAGACAAGAGAGGTTTGCGAGGCAGAAGCAGAAGTGAAATATGGGAAGATCGGGCAGGCACAAACACACTGCAATTATTTCCCTTTTTTAAAAGGGTGGTTTTCTTTCTTCCTTTCTCTCTCTCTCTCTTTCTTTTTTTTAAAAGCCTCTTCCATTACTGGAAGCCTGAGTCACAATTACCAACAGGAAGTTGGAGAGAAAAGCCAGGGGAAGGTTTGTGCGTTTCAAAGCCCGGCGGCGTCAAGCCCGCAGGTAGCTGCGGGTTTTGTTCCTATCAGCGGGGGCTGATTAACTGGCCCACCCATCAGTGCCGCTCGTACGGGCAAGTCTGAAAGCGCCTGGTTTCACCAGACGGGGCAACGGGGGAAAGGAAGTTAGGAGCACCGCTGCCAATTATTGCAGGAGGTTGTGTGAAGTTGACGGGAAGGCGTTGCGACAGAGCAAGGGGTGGGAAGGCCAGGGACAGACCTCTATTTGGTTCTGCTGCGGGGTGATGTCCCATATCGTCGGCACGCGGCTGAGGCTGTCGGCGGGGAGGAATTCCTGAGCGTCGGCGATGTCCGAGAGGGAGTCGGCCGGGGAGGAGAAGAGGGAGTTGCTGGAGAGATCGGTGGGGAACGTAGAATCCTGGAGAGAGAGAGAGAGAGGATCGTGAAATACAGCTGTGCCACCTGGCACCCACCAAAACACTGAATCACAGACAACTCATAGTGTTGGGAGGGATTGCCAGAGCTCATCTAGACCAACCCCCAGTAATGCATGAATCGCACCTCAAGACTCCTTGAGAGTCACCCAACCTCTGCTTAAAAACCTCCCGAGTAGGACCGCTGCTTTGTTAATAGTGTTTTCAGAGATTGTGTTTTACTTAATTATTCCGGGATTAAAAGGTAAAGGGACCCCCGACCATTAGGTCCAGTCGTGGCCGACTCTGGGGTTGCGGCACTCATCTCGCTTTATTGGCCAAGGGAGCCGGCGTACAGCTTCCGGGTCATGTGGCCAGCAGGACTAAGCCGCTTCTGGCGAACCAGAGCAGCGCACGGAAACGCCGCTTACCTTCCCGCCGGAGCGGTACCTATTTATCTACTTGCACTTTGACATGCTTTCGAACTGCTAGGTTGGCAGGAGCAGGGACCGAGCAACGGGAGCTCACCCTGTCGTCGCAGGGATTCGAACCGCCGACCTTCTG
The DNA here is from genome assembly GCF_965153285.1 of Podarcis tiliguerta. Classification (NCBI taxonomy): domain Eukaryota; kingdom Metazoa; phylum Chordata; class Lepidosauria; order Squamata; family Lacertidae; genus Podarcis; species Podarcis tiliguerta. Next base: position 3,989,390 of record NC_139551.1, on the reverse strand, counting down.
ATTGGCAAGTCCTAGGCTCTGTAGTTTAACCGCAACTCAAGACTCCTTGACAGCCACCCAACCTCTGCTTAAAAACCTCCTGAGTAGGACCGCTGCTTTGTTAATAGTGTTTTCGGAGATTGTTTTTTACTTATCATCTGCTAATTATTCCATGATTCCCCCACTCTAAATGTTGTGAACCACCTGAGATCTACAGATGGAGAGCGGTATATAAATTTAATAAATAACAACAACAGCAATATCCGGCTGATAGAATTAGATGGGAGGCGCTGGAAGCGTCGGAGGCTCTGTATTTTCAAAAGAAGGGATGTCACGAGAAGGATTGGGGCCTACTGTTTGCCCAGGTCAGAAGCTGCCCTCGGCTTGCAATTAAAAGAGGCACGGGTTTAAAAAGAAAACTAAACAGCAACTAAGAAAGAAAGAAGCGCCGCCAGTTAAACGCCGGGTGTTCTGGTTGTTCCTCGCCGCGTGCCAGCTTCCTGGTGCTACACCTGTGGGGCAGAAGACCTGCTTGGCATGCAGAAGGAGCCAGAGTCCGTCCCCGGTGGCATCTGCAGGTCTACAAATCCCCCAAGTGCGCTTTTTTGAATTGCGACCGAACAGGTTGGCAACCGAACAATTCCCTGCCTTAAAGCTTGGAGGAGGAGGTGGAGGTGGAGGTGGAGGTGGAGGAGGAGAAGAAGAAGAAGAAGAAGAAGAAGAAGCAGCAGCAGCAGCAGCAGCGTTTGGATTTGATATCCTGCTTTATCACTACCCGAAGGAGTCTCAAAGCGGCTAACATTCTCCTTTCCCTTCCTCCCCCACAACAAACACTCTGTGAGGTGAATGGGGCTGAGAGACTTCAGAGAAGCGTGACTGGCCCAAGGTCACCCAGCAGCTGCATGTGGAGGAGCGGGGAAGCGAACCCGGTTCACCAGATTACGAATCTACTGCTCTTAACCACTACACCACACTGGAGAGCCGCTGCAAACCAGCATAGGCTAGATGGACCAAGGATTTGACTCTGTATAAGGGCCACCTCCTGTTTAAATCAGAACTTGAGTTTTGATAGAGGACTTTGTCATTTCCTTTTCCTCTTTTTTTCTTTTCTTTATTCTCTTCCTTTCCTCCTCTTTCTTTCTGTTTCCCCTTCTTAGAGCAGTGTGGTTTTTACTGTATCTCACGTGGAAAACTTTCAATAAAAGTTGACTGTAAAAAAAAAAAAGTTTCGTTATGAATCTTGCGCTGTCGTTTCTAAAGGGGAACACGGCGGCTCAGGGTCAATCCAGAGGTTTTGTTTTAAAAGACTAGCAATCTTTTAAATAAAAAATTAAGAAAAGGGGGGGGGGGGCTTTCCAGGCAAGGCTGGAGAGCTACTGCCAGTTCGGTCTGACTCAGTATAAGGTAACTTTCCTGCGTTCACTTACGGGTTTGTGAATAACCTTTACACCAGGCATAGGCAAAATCGGCCCTCCAGATGTTTTGGGACTACAGCTCCCATCATCCCTGCCAATGGTCCCGTTAGCTAGGGATGATGGGAGTTGTAGTCCCAAAACATCTGGAGGGCCGAGTTTGCCTATGCCTGCTTTATACAGTGGTACATCGTAAGTCGAATCCGTTCCAGAAGTCCGTTCGACTTCCAAAACACTCGGAAACCAAAGCACAGATTCTGATTCACTGCAGGAAGCTCAAGCTCAAGGCAGCTCGTCTCCGCCCTCCCCCAACCTGCCATTTTAGGGTCTCCCTAAATAGCTGCCCAGGGACACAGGTGGCACTGTGGGTTAAACCACAGAGCCTAGGGCTTGCCGATCAGAAGGTCGGCGGTTCGAATCCCCGCAAGGACGGGGTGAGCTCCCGTTGCTCGGTCCCAGCTCCTGCCAACCTAGCAGTTCGAAAGCACATCAAAGTGCAAGTAGATAAATAGGTACTGCTCCGGCGGGAAGGTAAACGGCGTTTCCGTGCGCTGCTCTGGTTCGCCAGAAGCGGCTTAGTCCTGCTGGCCACATGACCTGGAAGCTGTACGCCGGCTCCCTCGGCCAGTAAAGCGAGATGAGCGCCGCAACCCCAGAGTCGGCCACGACTGGACCTGATGGTCAGGGGTCCCCTTACCTTTTTTAATTTAAGGGGAGAAGGGGGAATTAACAAGCCTGAAGTCTGCTGTGTGTTTGCACACAGAGAGAGACGTCATTTCATTTGCATGCCACCTTTCCAGAATTTCAAACCATGCTCAAGGCAGCTTACAACATGAAAAAGCGCACAGCGGCAACGTGGCCAAATCAGCCGTAAACAACAAAGGAAGCACTGAAAAGCACGCAACCAAGCCGAATGATTTCCACATCAGTCACAAGACCTGAGATGAAGATGCAAAAAGCCAGCAGCGACAAGCCTCCCAAGACACACACACACACACACACACACACACACACACAGAGAGAGAGAGAGAGAGAGAGAGAGAGAGGGAGAAAAGGAGCAGCTTTCCGAATTACACTTGCACACCCCTCTCTTTCAAAACACTAATCCAGAGACCTTCGCACACCACAACAGAGAACTTCTTTGACGGAAGGTGCTTGCGAATGAAGCTGCCAGACTTCAGCCTGCAAAGCGCAGGGTCCACCACTGAAGCACAGCCACATCCTGCTTCTTGCTGGGACTTGGGAGGGCCATCTAGTCCAACCCCCTGCAATGCAGGAAATCTCAACATGAGGTCCCCCGTCAAATCAGGAACCATCCCGGACCCTGCTGAGCTTTCCAAAATGTGCCATTGGTTTTATTGTCACAGGAATTCCTCGAGTTGCCGTATTCCCAAAAGTGATAAGTAGATCAAAGTTGTTAAGCTCTGGGAGGGGGAATATCTCTTCCATCCACCTCAAAAAATGGGGGGGCGCTTTTCTTTGATTTTTTTTTTTTTTAAATCGCCCTACTTGACATACATCCGAGTTTTCCCATACATTTTGCCGATTCAGAAAAAATCTGCCCAGGTGCTATTTCCTGCCCGATTCCCAGACGAGGGCCTTCTTGGTAGTGGCGCCCACCCTGTGGAACTCCCTCCCATCAGATGTCAAGGAAATAAACAACTACCTGAGTTTTAGAAGACATCTGAAGGCAGACATCTGAAGGAAGTTATTAATGTTTGATATTTTATCACTTTTTTATTCTGTTGGGAGCTGCCCAGAGTGGCTGGGGAGATCCAGCCGATGGGTGGGGTAAAAATTTATGATGATGGTCATGTTGATGATGATGATGATGATTATCACTACTACTACTACTACAGTATTTTAAAAAACAAAACAAAATGAATTCCTATGCCCCACAAATAACCCAGAGATGCATTTTAAATAAAAGCACACATTCTACTCATGTAAAAACACCAGACAGGCCCCACAAATAACCCAGAGATGCCTTTTAAATAAAAGGAGCCATTCTACTCATGTAAAACACGCTGATTCCCAGACCGTCCACGGGCTGGATTGAGAAGGCGATTGGGCCGGATCTGGCGCCCGGGCCTTAGTTTGCCTACCCATGGCTTAAACGGTCATGTGGCCAGCAGGACTAAACCGCTTCTGGCACAACGGGACACCGTGACGGAAACCAGAGCGCACAGAAACACCGTTTACCTTCCCGCCGCAGCGGTACCTATTTATCTACTTGCACTGGTGTGTTTTCGAACTGCTAGGTTGACAGAGCAACGGGAGCTCACCCCGTCGCGGGGATTCGAACCGCCGACCTTCTGATCAGCAAGCCCAAGAGGCTCGGTGGTTCAGACCACAGCGCCACCTTGTAAGATGGGGCAGAACTAGTAGAAACTTAGAGGTTTTGGCAGGTTGAGATGCTTGATAATGAGAAGCAAAACTGACTCCTTCCTTGCTGCTCCTTCCTGTTCTATTCCAACAAGACTACTACTTTTTTCCTTCTTCAGGAAAGAAGGTGTTTTTATTATCTGCATTTTAATGTAGTTGGGTTTATTTAAATTGTTTTAATTCTAGTTAAGAGCTTAATTTGCTTTTTTTTAACCACTGCCTTCCGTCCGTTTTCAGCTTCGGGTATTTTGCCTGCGTCCTTTTAATCTGTGCAAGCCGCCTAGAGTCCTGAAAGGCAGGGTATAAATATAAATTGCTTGGCGTGTTATCGCAAGCTTCCGGATCACCACCCTCCTAGTTGTGTTGTGCTAGATCTCTCTCTCTCTCTCTCTCTCACACACACACACACACACACGGGCCGTTGCTGTCTGGGCAAGTCCCCAGGAACAGGAGGTTAAAAAACAAGGGGACTTTGCCCAGGTACAAAGGAATCAGAAGGCATCGTTTCGTAAGATAAAAAACCACCCTAGGAATGTGGAAAACCAGAAGAGGAACAATAAAAAAACATTCATTCCCGAACACACCCATTTTACCGGCTATTCCCGTCCAACTGGCCTGGCTCTGGGATGTCGGATCTACCCTGCTTACTCTCGAGTAGCCTCACTGGGTGCTTGTAGGAATGTTTCAGGAGCAGCCTAACAGGTGGGAGATGAAACACAGGAAGCTGGCAAGCTATCCTGGGCGCCAAGCCTTCGCCCAGAAGCAAAGCAATGTTCTAGCCCCCGTGGGCCACAAAAGAGCCGATCTGAACCGCAAGTCGCTTTACACAGAGTCAGACCGCTGGATCTGCCCTGCTCACCAGGGTTCTTCAACCTGAAGGGTCTCCAGAAGCGGGCGGAATACGAAGCTCATCATCCTAGGCGAAGCTGGCTGTGGATGATGGGTGTTGTAGTCTTGCCCACACCTGGGGACTACACCCCCCACCAAGGTTAAAGACTGCTGGTCTACACAGACTGGCAGAGAGCTCTTTCTTCCTCTGGTGACGGACATTCAGACTCGGGGAAACAGAAGAAGAAGAAGAGAAGAAGAGTTTGGATTTGATATCCCGCCTTTCACTCCCTTTAAGGAGTCTCAAAGCGGCTAACATTCTCCTTTCCCTTCCTCCCCCACAACAAACACTCTGTGAGGTGAGTGAGGCTGAGAGACTTCAGAGAAGCGTGTCTGGCCCATGGTCACCTAGAGGGTGCATGTGGAGGAGCGGAGATGCGAACCCGGTTCCCCAGATTACGAGACTACCACTCTTAACCACTACACCACACTGGCTCTCCAGGGGTATTCCATTCTGCTACAGGCACTCTGTGCTTAGGTGGACCAAACTGCGGCGAGAATGATCTGCAGGGAGTTGAGCCGGGGTGAGAGAAGCAATTCTTATTCTTATTTCTATACCACCCTATACCCAAAGGTCTCACATAAAATACAAAACACATAAAATCAAAACAAAACCAGAAACCCAATAAAAAAACCCCCAAAGAGCCAGCATTTTTAGACAGGGTATAGGACGTGGATCAGGCTTCCTCAACCTCAGCCCTCCAGATGTTTTTGGCCTACAACTCCCATGATCCCTAGCTAGCAGGACCAGTGGTCAGGGATGATGGGTGTTGTGGTCCCAAAATATCTGGAGGGTCGAGGAAGCCTGACATAGATCAAGGCAGGCAAGGTCACCCCGTGAGATTCCTTTTTTAAAAGTATTTTATACTTATAAAAAGAAAAACAGTAAAAGAAAAACAATATATAAATTCAACAAACAATACATCAACAATAAAAAGAACAAAAAGAAGAAAATACCATACAACAATACAACATAAGAAAGAAAAAAAATACAAAAACACAAATCCAAATTTTTGTATCCAAATCTTTCGTTAGCTTATTTCCTCGACTTCCTCGCACCTCCCTTTTTTGTATTCTGGTTCAAATTATCTAGTTCGACAAATCCTTTCCCTCTTCTTCAATTTGGTCTGTAATTTATCATAACTCGATTTAACTTTCAATTTCCCAATTTAACACATTAACACTTAATGTTCATATGATTCTTAATAACCCTTCTGCTAAAGAAGAAGAAGAAGAAGAGTTTGGATTTGATATCCCGCCTTTCACTCCCTTTAAGGAGTCTCAAAGCGGCTGACATTCTCCTTTCCCTTCCTCCCCACAACAAACACTCTGTGAGGTGAGTGGGGCTGAGAGACTTCAGAGAAGTGTGACTGGCCCAAGGTCACCCAGCAGCTGCATGTGGAGGAGCGGAGACGCGAACCCGGTTCCCCAGATTACGAGACTACCGCTCTTAACCACTACACCACACTGGCTCCAACCATATAACCATATAACTTCACTCACCCCGTGAGATTCCTGACGGAGTGGAGGTTCAAACCCTGAACCCCCAGGTCATTGTCTAACACTCTAACCACTACACCCCACTGGCTTCCTAGAGCACATCTGCTATGGGGCAGCTCTATGAATTAAGTAGGTAAATAAATCGGGGGAAAGCAAAATGTCCCCAACCAAAGAAGGATGGCAACTTAAGCTGATGGAATACGCGCAGCTTGCAGACTTAGCACATACAATAAGAAGACAAGAAGAACATACGTTTAGAGAAGATTGGAAAATGTTTATTGAATGTATGGGGGGGGGGGATTACGTACACTTGAAAACGTTGCCAGCATTAAGATAAATTCAGCAGTGTAAATTAAGTTTTGATGGGTGCAATGATGGAATACTGAATGGTTTAGTTTATGTAAAATATGCAGGGATTTATGATATGCAAAATGAACCATGGAAAGAGCAAAGGGGAAGACACTGATATTTTAAGAATGTTTAAGTAAGTATTCTAAATTGTAAAACAGAAAATTTAATAAAAAGGAGAGAGAGAGGCGTCTAGACATTCCATGGTGGCGACTGTAACTTAGGTTTAAGATGCCATCGGGTGATTAACATATATATCTGAGTTTCTGAAGACTGGGAGTCCAGCTACCAACGTCCTTGACCACTGAGCCTGCTGGCCGCTGGAAGTCCAAATAACACCTGCTACCTAACCCTTCAGAAGAGGATTCAGGTCAGGCAGCAGCAGTTGTTAAAAACCTTCCCTGTTGTGCTTTCCACGCAAGGCGATAACGCCCTGATATTCTGCACCTTGAGCAACAACTGCGGGAAAAAGCGGAGGCTGTGAAAGAGGAGAGGCTTTGCTGCAGTGGACCAAAGTTCGAGATGACTGTTAGAGAAGAGTTTGGTTTTGATATCCCGCTTTATCACTACCCGAAGGAGTCTCAAAGCAGCTAACATTCTCCTTTCCCTTCCACAACAAACACTCTGTGAGGTGAGTGGGGCTGAGAGACTTCAGAGAAGTGTGACTGGCCCAAGGTCACCCAGCAGCTGCATGTGGAGGAGCGGGGAAGCGAACCCGGTTCACCAGATTACGAGACTACCGCTCTTAACCACTACACCACACTGGCTCTCCAGTGTGAGATGGGGGAAAGACACATGGGCAGGGATTGAGCAGAGTTTTCAGCCCAATGCATTCTCCTGCCACATCTCCACCAAAAGCAAACCGAAGAACGCAACCGAAGAAGGGCCTGCTGGATCGGGGTGGTGCCCCCCCCACAAGCAGTACATGTGAAAAGGATCTAGGGGTCTTAGAATCATAGAGTTGGAAGAGACCACAAGGGCCATTGAGTCCAACCCCCTGCCAAGCAGGAAACACCATCAGAGCACTCCTGACATATGGTTGTCAAGCCTCTGCTTAAAGACCTCCAAAGAAGGAGACTCCACCACACTCCTTGGCAGCAAATTCCACTGTCAAACAGCTCTTACTGTCAGGAAGTTCTTCCTAATGTTTAGGTGGAATCTTCTTTCTTGTAGTTTGGATCCATTGCTCCGTGTCCGCTTCTCTGGAGCAGCAGAAAACAACCTTTCTCCCTCCTCTAGGTGACATCCTTTTCTATATTTGAACATGGCTATCACATCACCCCTTAACCTCCTCTTCTCCAGGCTAAACATGCCCAGCTCCCTTAGCCGTTCCTCATAAGGCATCGTTTCCAGGCCTTTGACCATTTTGGTTGCCCTCCTCTGGACACGTTCCAGTTTGTCAGTGTCCTTCTTGAACTGTGGTGCCCAGAACTGGACACAGTACTCCAGGTGAGGTCTTGGTGGACCGCAAGCTTAACATGAGCCAACAGTGTGATGCAGCAGCAGCAAAAAAAGGAGGTAACACTATTCTAGGCTGCGTCAACAGAAGTCTGGTGTCCAGATCAAGGGAAGCCATAGTCCCGCTCTATTCTGCCTTGGCCAGACCACACCTGGAATACTGCGTCCAATTCTGGGCATCGCAATTTATGAAGGATGTTGACCAGCTGGAAGATGGGCAGAGGAGGACGACTGAGATGATCAAGGGTCTGGAAACTAAGCCTGATGAGGACTATTTGAAGGAGCTGGGTATGTTTAGCCTGGGAAAGAGGAGACTGAGAGGAGATATGAGAGCCATCTTCAGATATCTGAAGGGCTGTCGCATGGAAGAGGGAACAAGCTTGTTTTCTCCTGCTCTGGAGGGTTGAAGCAATGGCTTCAAGTTACAAGGAAGGAGATTCCGGCTCAACATTCAGAAAAACTTTCTGACAGTAAGAGCTGTTCGGCAGTGGAACAGACTCCCACGAGAGGTGATGGACTCTCCTTTCTCGGAGGTTTCTAAGCAGAGGTTGGGTGGCCATCTGCCAGGGATGCTTTAGCTGAGATTCCTGCATTGCAGGGGGTTGGACTAGATGAGCCCTGGGTGTCCCTTCCAACTCTACAGTTCTATGATTGGAGAACAAGAGCAACTCTCAGCTCTCGCCTCCTGCGGTTTCTAGCAACTGGGGATTCAGAAGATAGGCAGAGAGCACAAATGTGAGGGTTAGCAGCTATTGGCAGCCTTCCCCTCCCTCCATGAATTTGCCTAATCCTCCTTTTAAAGCCTTTCAAGTTGGCAGCATCCTTTGCAAGCGGGATCCACGGTTTAGATATCCCCTGCACCTTTATTGCAGGAAATGTGGAATTACTTTCTGCAGAGAGTTGATCGACTGCGGCCATGCCACATCGTGGAGATGAGAGGCAGGCTTATTACGTATACAGCGGTACCTCGGGTTAAGAACTTAATTTGTTCCGGAGGTCCATTCTTAACCTGAAACTGTTCTTAACCTGAAGCACCACTTTAGTACATTTAGTACACTGTACGTACATTTCCTCCTGGTCCGGCCCATGTCCACATTCAAAATACAGCATTCCGTAACTGCGCTACGTTGTGGGGGGAAAGACCAGGAACTTCACACACAAGCAGCCTAGAGAAAGCCGAAATAGGGGAACGCTAAAAGCAGAAGCTGCCGTTCTGGGATGTGTGGGGCTACGGCAGCCTCTGGGTCACACAGAACACCTCATTTGCTGCCTGCGGAGACTGGTGTATTTTCAAAACCTGAATCACTGGCACCCCCGCTAAGAAGTGAGTCTAATTTGCATTTTAAGCCATAGTTTGTCCCAATTAGCTTTTTGTTCCAGTCAAGCTGTGCTGGGCACCTAACGGGATAAAGAAAAAAGTTTGGTAATAACTAAGAGAAACAGACTTCTTTGCTTGATTTCGTCGAGAGTTGCATCTCACTGGCGGGAATACTCTCAGCCTCACCGCAAACTTTCCTAAGGGACACAAACCACTTCACCCTTGCAACTGCCCTCTGAGTCAGGCGAAGAGGAAGCAATGACCGCAGGATTCGAACCCACCAGAAGAGCCTGCCGGATCAGGCCAATGGCCCAACCTGGACTCCTGACCACTGGCCACCATCCTAGTCCAGCACTTTCAAAGTGCGAAAGGCATTATTAGGCTGGATCCGGTCTTTGCCATGTGCGGAGCAGGCGCAATGAAATCAATAGGACTTCCGTTAGTTCCCGAGTAACCTAAGCCCCATTAGTTACAAAAGGTCTACTCTAAGCACGCCAGGGTCTGGATCCAAGCTATTAGCAGCCTCTCTCCAACCTGGGTCGCCAGATGCTGTCGGACTACAACTCCCATCACCCCCGACTGGTCCTTGTAGCTGTGAGGGATGGGAGTTGTAGTCCAGCCGGAGACCCGAGTTTGAGAAAGGCTGTGTTAGGTTTTAACAGGGCTCTCTACGTTTCCCATCTTGCTGGCAGGACCCGGGAACCCCGGATCAAAACACGTACAACCAACAAGGCTACCAAATCTCACAAGGCTGATATAGTAATAATAATAGGCTGGGGGGGAAATCCTCACGAACGCGCTTCCCAGAAACGGGAGGAATAGCAGGAAGCAAACTTAATTGAGAAATAAATTACAGTAAGGAGGCAGAACCCAATGTTTGGAGACCGGTTTAAAACACACACACACACACACACACCCTCCAGATAAAAGACAGGTTGCAGACTCTTGGAAGATGACTGAACAGCCAAATCAAGAGGTTTTCTTTTCCAGGTCCCCCTAACCTTGTATTAACTCTGCCCGTTTCCCGGCTGTATCCGTTGCCGAGACCCCTGAAAGTTAAGGCTCTAAAGTCTTGCAAGTCGAGAGAAATCAAGCAGTTGGGGGGGTTTGCATTGTAATTGTGCAAGTCGGGCTCTTGGCGGCTGGATGTCGGAAGGCAGGGAAATACCTGCGGAGCGGAAAACATCTGAGGCTGGCAGCTGCTCCCCTCTCCGCTCTCAGGGCTGAAAAACTTTTTCTCAAAGCACAGGCTCTTTGGAGAGCCGGTTGTCAAAGCTGCGCAGACCCGCCGCTGTGCTCTTTTGCCCGCTACAGAAGCCCCCCCCCCTTCCCGACCGTCTCTCCAAACCTCACCCTGACAAATGGGTTTTTCTCCGTAAAATATCCCGTTCTTGCTTCCTCGAACGCTGCCTCGGCACAGAACACATAGACACAGAGAGAGAGAGCCCACCACCAATCTTTCCATAAAAAGTTCTGTGGACTTTGCAACCGTCTGATCAATTGCCGCTGTTTGGCAGATTCCCTCCTGCCCCCCACAAGCAAAGCACCCTGGAGGGGGGGAGGGAAACACCTGAAATTTAAGACGGCACAGAGTTCAAAGCGCCAACGACTCTGAAATGCCAAGAATGCAAAGCGGGGCTCCAAATGCAAACAGAAAAAGGTGTGTATGTTTGTAAAAACGTAACACAATTAAAAAAAAAAAAGTTTTTCAAAAAGTTACCTTGAAGAGCGACGCAAACTTGAGCCAGAACTGCATCTGGGACATATTAAGCCGGCATGGAAGGCGAGGCGAGGCGAGATGGTCCCTGGCAAAGTGGAGAAACGGACTTTCTCGGCACCCAAGGGCAACGAGTCTTGCCTCATGACAGCGGGCTTGTCAGGAAAGGAGCATTGGAAGGTTGGGTTTTTTTTTTGTTTTTAAACTGTCTAAAGAATTGGCACGGAATTACAGAAAGGGAGGGCGCCAAAAAGAAGAAGAGGAGGAGGAGGAGGAAGAAGAGGCTTGTCTGATGAAGGCAGCCTGGCAGAAAAAGCCGGTCTCTTCCCTCCACCCCAGCCCACCCCCACCCCCCCACTGCGATCGGATTGGTTTAGTCACGAAGAGGAGGGTGCAGTCTTCCTCTAAGTCCAGCCCGGCTGACTTTCAGGAAATGAAGCCTGCCTGGTAAGTCAGTGAAATTACTGGCAATGACAGCAGAATTACTGTATGTCGTGTAATTTAAACCACAGAGCCACTGTAAACAAAAGGATACAGAAAGGGGGTTTGGGGCCGGGGGCCCAAAAGCGAAGCTGGCTTCTCTTCCCAGCGCTCCAAACCCAACCCGGCTCAGGCCCGTGTTAAGTTTTAATGTTTTAAAAGTTGTGTTTCCCCTCCCCGCCAACAACCACCCCCACCCCCTGGGAAAAGAGCAAACCAAATAAAGGCTAAATTTAGAAGGCAGTCCCTGGGGTGTTGCTGGCGAAGGCTGGCTTGAAAAGGGAACTTTCGAAGCTTCCGTTCCAGCCCCAAACAGCTGCTACCCAGGGTGGCATCTTTCTGTTGTTGTTGTTATTATTAATAATAATAGTAAACAACAGCTTTTGCCACAACCTCTGGGAACCTAACAGGAACTGTTCCTTGCTGCTGTTTCTCCTCCCCCCCCCAAAAAAAAAAGCCATAACGGAGCCTGCAAAAAGCCCCTTGCCCAATCCACGCCAGAAAATAGTTCTTTAGAAAGGTTTTTTTTAAATAGTGTCACGCTACTGGTTCGCGCGGCCTGTGGAAGTGGTAATTTTGAACGGACGCGAGCCAGAATGAATCATGAGCATGCAAGAAGCAATTTCTGGAAGGATGGTGGGCTGATTGTTTAAAATAAAAAATACACCTACGCTTTTGTACTCCTGGAAGAGAAGGGGATGTCACGAGAAGGATCGGGGCAAACTGTTTGCACAGGTCAGAAGCTGCCCTCGGCTTGCAATTAAAAGAGGCACGGGTTTAAGAAGAAAAGAAAACAGCAACTAAGAGAGAGAAAAACGCCGGATGTTCTGGTTGTTCCTCGCCGCATGCCAGCTTCCTGGTGCTACACCTGTGGGGCAGAGGGCCTGCTTGGCATGTAGAAGGAGCCAGAGTCCGTCCCTGGTGGGATCTGCAGCTCTAGAAATCCCCCAAATGTGCTTTTTTGAATTTCAACCACGTGGAGATCTCCAAATGGTGGAGTCTCCTTCTTTGGAGGTCTTTAAGCAGAGGCTTGACAACCATATGTCAGGAGTGCTCTGATGGTGTTTCCTGCTTGGCAGGGGGTTGGACTCGATGGCCCTTGTGGTCTCTTCCAACTCTATGATTCTATGATTCTATGATTCTATGAAATGCTAGGTTGCTGACCGAAAAATTCCCTGCCTTAAATCCTGGAGAGCCACTGCAAACCGGCATAGGCTAGATGGACCAATGATTTGACTCTGCATAAGGGCCACCTCTGGTTTTCCCAGCAGTGATGTATGGAAGTGAGAGCTGGACCATCAAGAAGGCTGATCGTCAAAGAATGGATGCTTTTGAATTCTGGTGCTGGAGGAGACTCTGGAGAGTCCCATGGACTGCAAGAAGATCAAACCTCTCCATTCTGAAGGAAATCAGCCCTGAGTGCTCACTGGAAGGACAGATCCTGAAGCTGAGGCTCCAAGACTTTGGCCAGCTCAGGCGAAGAGAAGACTCCCTGAAAAAGACCCTGATGTTGGGAAAGATGGAGGGCGCAAGGAGAAGGGGACGACAGAGGACAAGATGGTGGGACAGTGTTCTCGAAGCGACCAGCATGAGTTTGACCAAACTGCGGGAGGCAGTGGAAGACAGGAGTGCCTGGCGTGCTCTGGTCCAGGAGGTCACGAAGAGGCGGACACGACTAAATGACTAAACAACAACAACAACAAGGGCCACCTACTGTTTAAATCAGAACTTCAATTTTGACAGAGGACTTTGTCTATTCCTTTTCCTCTTTTTTTTTTCTTTCTTTCCTTCTTTATTCTCTTCCTTTTCCTCCTCTTTTTCCCTTTTTTTTAATCTCTTCCTTTCCTCCACTTCATTTCCTTCCTTTCTATTTGTCTTTCTTAGATCAGTGTGGTTTTTATTGTATCTTGCGCGGAAAAACTTTCAATAAAAGTTTGTTGTAAAAAAGAACTTTCGTTACAAATGTTGCGCTGTCATTTCTAAAGGGGAACACGGCGGCTCAGGGGCTTTGTTTTAAAAGACTGGCAATCTTTTAAATAAAAAATTAAGAAAACGGGGGGAAATAAACCTTTCCAGGCTAGGCTGGAGAGCTACTGCCAGTTCGGTCTGACTCAGTATAAGCTTGCTTTCCTTATGGGTTTGTGAATAACCGTTATATTAGGTTAGACTCGTTTCCTCAGGCTTTTCTCCTTGCAAACAGGAGTTGAGCTGGCAACTAAAACTTCAGCTGGCTGAACCTTTACGGAAGCAGGGTTAGAAACTCAGATATATAAATGCCAGGCACCCAACAGCACCTTAAACCAAGGTTAAAGGTAAAGGGACCCCTGACCATTAGGTCCAGTCGCGGCCGACTCTGGGGTTGTGGCGCTCATCTCGCTTTATTGGTCGAGGGAGCCGGCGTACAGCTTCCAGGTCATGTGGCCAGCAGGACTAAGCCGCTTCTGGCGAACCAGAGCAGCGCACGGAAACGCCATTTACCTTCCCGCTGGAGCTGTACCTATTTATCTACTTGTACTTTGACGTGCTTTCGAACTGCTAGGTTGGCAGGAGCAGGGACCGAGCAACGGGAGCTCACCCCGTCATTGCGGGGATTCGAACCGCCAACCTTCTGATCGGCAAGTCCTAGGTTCTGTGGTTTAACCCACAGCGCCACCCGTGTCCCTATAAAACCAAGGTTACAATTTCCAAAATGGAATGTTTAGGCAGCTTTTGAAGAGATATTATTATTATTATTATTATTATTATTATTTCTACATCGGTTTGGAGACTTTTTCTGACGCCCTGGAGGCTGATCTAATTTGGCATTTATTATCACTACCTGCTACAACGGTTCACCGTTGTAAGACCCCCAGGGCAGCTTGGAGAAACTAAAAAAACCCAGTATTAAAACCAGCTTAAAACAAAATACGTTCACAAGAGTACAGTGGGCCTATATATTTACATAATATACATGCATATATAGTGGTACCGCGGGTTAAGTACTTAATTCGTTCCGGAGGTCCATACTTAACCTGAAACTGTTCTTAACCTGAAACACCACTTTAGCTAATGGGGCCTCCTGCTGCTGCCGTGACGCCGGAGCATGATTTCTGTTCTCATCCTGAAGCAAAGTTCTTAACCTGAAGCACTATTTCTGGGTTAGCGGAGTATGTAACCAGAAGCGTATGTAACCTGAAGCGTATGTAACCCGAGGTACCACTGTATAGTTGAACCTTGGATCCCGAGTGCCTTGCAAGACAAATGTTTTGGCTCCTGAATGCCGCGAACCCGGAAGTGATTGTCCCAGTTTGTGAACGTTCTTTTGGAACCTGAACGTCTGATGGGGCTTCTGTGGCTTCTGATTGGCCGCAGGCCAAATGTGTAATATTGCGCTTTATTATTAACATTGCATTCTAATTGTTGCAACGCAGCCTGGGAAGGTGAAGGGCGGGTAACGAATTATAATAACAGCAGCAGCAACAACAACAGTTTGTTTATAGCCTTGCTTAAATACCGTATTTTTTGCTCTATAAGACTCACTTTTTGCATCCTAAAAAGTAAGGGGAAATGTGTGTGCGTCTTATGGAGCGAATGCAGGCTGCGCAGCTATCCCGGAAGCCAGAACAGCAAGAGGGGTTGCTGCTTTCACTGCGCAGCGATCCCTCTTGCTGTTCTGGCTTCTGAGATTCAGAATATTTTTTTCCTTGTTTTCCTCCTCCAAAAACTAGGTGCGTTTTGTGGTCTGGTGCGTCTTATAGAGCGAAAAATACGGTACTTTAGGGCCTCTGTGCCATAGAAGGCAATGGTGGGAGGGGGACTCGCCTAGACCCCATTCTAAACTCGCCCCAGGTGAACAGCTGCCGACAAGCCTCCCCCGGGCAAGGTAAGAAGCAGCTATCAATAGATGAAAAGCGTCTCTCGTGTTCTGGCATTTTGATTTAGGGCGCGACATCGTGCCGTACAGAATCTGGCTTTATTCCACCTCCTTTTGGTCCTGGAACTGGCAGGCGAGACGTGGGCGGATTTGATGGGGTGCATCCAATTACTTGGTAGTGATTGAAAGCCTGGTTTATTTTTAAGTTACTGCGCTTGGCACCCTTCCAAGGAAAACAAGCGCCTTGCAGGTAAGGCTTGTCTTCGGGCGCCTCAAGGTGCAGTCGGGTCAACTGATTACGTCTGCAACCAGGGTAGGTGGGTCACTTTTCTTAGCCACCCTCTTCAGCTACATAGATGACACTGGCCGCAACCTAAGGGAATGGGGAACAGCCATAATAGTCCCAATCTATAAAAAGGGCAGGGACGCGGGTGGCGCTGTGGGTTAAAGCCTCAGCACCTAGGGCTTGCCGATCGAAAGGTCGGCGGTTCGAATCCCTGCAGCGGGGTGCGCTCCCGTTGCTCGGTCCCAGCGCCTGCCAACCTAGCAGTTCGAAAGCACCCCCGGGTGCAAGTAGATAAATAGGGACCGCTTACTAGTGGGAAGGTAAACGGCGTTTCCGTGTGCGGCTCTGGCTCGCCAGAGCAGCGATGTCACACTGGCCACGTGACCCGGAAGTGTCTTCGGACAGCGCTGGCCCTCGGCCTCTTTGAGTGAGATGGGCGCACAATCCTAGAGTCTGTCAAGACTGGCCAGTACGGGCAGGGGTACCTTTACCTTTACCTTATAAAAAGGGCAACAGAGGAGATCCAGCGAATTATAGGCCGATTAGCTTATTAAGTGTGATTCGTAAACTCTACTCAAAGCACCTCCTTAATAAGTTTACAGAATGGCTAGAGAATGAAGATATTCTGGCAACAGAACAAGCGGGCTTCAGACCCGGAAGGTCCACGACAGATCACTGCCTAACGCTACAACATCTCATCGACAAATACAAATCAGGAGGGCAGGCCTCACTATACGCTGCCTTCGTCGACCTAAAAGCAGCATTTGATACAGTCTCCAGAACCAGACTCTGGGACAGACTACAGGGTACCGATATAGATAGAAGGCTACTGCTCTTAATTCAGGCACTGCATGCAGACACGGGTGGGTGGGGGTGATAAAATAAAAACACATTTTCACCTCCTAGGCTATTAAACCGTGGATGACATGGGGTCTCAGCACCTCCTGTACCTTATGTAGGGGGTTGCCTTATCTAGGGGTCTTAGTGGACCACAAGCTGAACATGAGCCCACCGTGTGATGCAGCAGCAAAAAAAAGCGAATGTTATTCTAGGATGCATCAACAGAAGTCTAGTGTCCAGATCAAGGGAAGGAATAGTCCCTTCTGGACACCACAGTTCTGGGCACCACAATTTAAGAAGGCTGTTGACAAGCTGGAAGGTTTGTTTGCAGAGGAGGGCAACCAAGACGATCAATGGTCTGGAAACCAAGAATGGTTTGTGCTCGCTATGTTTAGCCTGGAAAAGATGAGACTTAGAGGAGATAGGATTGTTGTTGTTGTTTAGTCATTTAGTCGTGTCCGCCTCTTCGTGACCCCAAGGACCAGAGCATGCCAGGCCCTCCTGTCTTCCACTGCCTCCCGCAGTTTGGTCAGACTCATGTTTGTAGCTTCGAGAACACTATCAAACCATCTCGTCCTCTGTCGTCCCCTTCTCCTTGTGCCCTCCATCTTTCCCAACATCAGGGTCTTTTCCAGGGAGTCTTCTCTTCTCATGGCCAAAGTCTTGGAGCCTCAGCTTCAGGATCTGTCCTTCCAGTGAGCACTCAGGGCTGATTTCCTTCAGAATGGATACGTTTGATCCCCTTCATGGATCACTGCCTTGCTGTGGCGAAGGGGCTTGAATAACTCAGAGAAGCTATGAGCTATGCCCTGCAGGGCCACCCAAGATGGACAGGTCATAGTGGAGAGTTTTGACCAAACGTGATCCACCTGGAGCAGGAACTGGCAAGCCACTCCGGTATCCCTGCCAAGAAAACTCCATGGACAAAGACAACAGGAGATATGAGGTGAGTGGGGCTGAGAGACTTCAGAGAAGTGTGACTGGCCCAAGGTCACCCAGCAGCTGCAGGTGGAGGAGGGAGGAATCGAACCTGGTTCACCAGATTACGAGTCCACCGCTCTTAGCCACTACACCACACTGGCTCTCAAGACAAGAAAGAGGGAAACTAAACAGAGGAAACCACTGACCTTAAGGAAGGAACAAAAGTAATACCATCAGCCAGTATCAGTCATCCCTAAATCACCACAAGTTTCAGGTGGAATAATGTTGCTTTCCTTCGTTAGAAGGGAATCCGATAAAAGAATGCTACCTTTCTCCAAACTCCCCTGACAAATTTCAGCTTCTCCTAACGCTTCAACTTTTAGGCCTCCAGGAAAGAGGTGGCCCGGATTTCTTGACATCAATAAACTCAAAAGCAATGCCTTGCAATACTTTGCTCATGTTGATATAAGAATAAGAATAAGAAATATATTATTTATACCCCACTCATCTGGCTGGGCTTCCCCAGTCACTCTGGGTGGCTTCCAACAAAATATTAAAATACAGTAATCCATCAAACATTAAAATCTTCCCTAAGCAGGGCTGCCTTCAGATGTCTTCTAGAAGTCTGGTAGTTGTTGTTCACTTTGACATCTGGTGGGAGGGCATTCCACAGGGCAGGCGCCACTACCGAGAAGGCCCTGTGCCTGGTTCCCTGCAGCTTCCTGTCTCACAATGAGGGAACCGCCAGAAGGCCCTCAGTGCTGGACCTCAGTGTCCGAGTAGAATGCTGGGGGTGGAGACGCTCCTTCAGGTATACAGGACCGAGGCCGTTTAGGGCTTTAAAGGTCAGCACCAACACTTTGAATTGTTCTCGGAAACGTACTGGGAGCCAATGTAGGTCTTTCAAGATCAGTGTTATGTGGTCTCGGCAGCTGCTCCCAGTCACCAGTCTAGCTGCCGATATAGCAGCATTTAGCAGCAGGACTGACTTCTTCAAACGAAAATACATCATTGTTTTCTTTTGCTTTCACGCTAACTATTTATCGTGCTTTTATCCTGTCTTTTTGTCCTGCAAATCGCCCTGAGATCTTCGAACGAAGGGCAGTATACGAATAAAATAAAACAACAACAACAATAATAATATTATAATAAAGAAATGAGAGAAAGAAAGATTTTGGGTAAAGCCCATCTCTGAAAAGGACTTTTACCAGTTTCAAAACACACACAAAACACAAAACAACCTAAGAGCATAATAAGGCCCTGCTGAATTAGGCCAAAGGCCCAACAAACACTCAATCACCTCCAAACTTGCCGCAGTCAAATCACACAGCAGATGTGCCATAATCCCTTTCCCTGAACTTGTCCAGAGCGAAAGCAAGAAAGCAGAGGTTGTTCTTTTCCCTGGGAGGTGCAGGGGACAAGAAACCCACGCACCGTGAACGCTGACCTAATCCCAACGGAGAAAACAGACCTCACGCTCAAAGGAGCAGGTGGGTGCCGGGGCTTACCTGAGGAAAGTCGCCGTTCTTCAAGAAATCGGCGAGGCCTGGAGTTGCATAGCTGGCGTCAGAGAGCGGCTGCCCGCCGGAGTAGAAATCAAAATATTGCCTGGAAGGGAAAGAGGAGGGAACGGTGAATTAGCGGAAGGGTGTGATAAGAACTGCCTTGCTAGGTGAGGCTCCTCTAACCCAGTACCGTTTCCCCTGAAACCAACTTCTATGATTCCATTAAGCAGAGGCTTGGCAACCATATGTCAGGAGTGCTCTGATGGTGTTTCCTGCTTGGCAGGGGGTTGGAGTCGATGGCCCTTGTGGTCTCTTCCAACTCTATGATTCTATGATTCTATGATTCAACCAGCTAGATGGCTCTTTAATTGGTTCATTACTGGCGTATTTTGCCTACAAGGGGCATCAGGCACGGCGCTTCTCTACGCTCCTCGACTCTTTCAATTTCCACAACAGCCCTGTGAGGTAGGGCTGAGCTGAGAGAAGAGCAGCTCTCCCCCCCCCCCGCAGGCCACCCGCTGAATTTCCTGGCTGAGCGGGGATTTGAACCCAAGTCTGCCAAGTGCTAGGGATGCGGGTGGCGCTGTGGGTTAAACCACAGAGCCTAGGACTTGCTGATCAGAAAGTCAGCGGTTCGAATCCCTGCGACAACAGGGTGAGCTCCCGTTGCTCGGTCCCTGCTCCTGCCAACCTAGCAGTTCAAAAGCACGTCAAAGTGCAAGTAGATAAATAGGTACCGCTCCGGCAGGAAGGTAAATGGTGTTTCTGTGCGCTGCTCTGGTTCGCCAGAAGCGGCTTAGTCCTGCTGGCCACATGACCCAGAAGCTGTACGCCGGCTCCCTCGGCCAGTAAAGCGAGATGAGCGCCGCAACCCCAGAGTCAGCCACGACTGGACCTAATGGTCAGGGGTCCCTTTAGCCTTTACCTTTACTGCCGAGTGCTAGCTGGATGCCCAAACCCAGCGGCTCCCAAAGGAGGCGATGGGGCAGCTTGGGCGGAGTGTGCCTGTGGCGTAAATGGCTACCCAATTTTGACAAGCTGGTACCACTGGAGCAAACCGATCGATTCTGTTGATCGGTTAAATGAGCTTTGATTGCACATTGAATAAACGTGCGGTTAATTCTTACAGCTTGGGATTTTATTGCGCTATTGGCTTCCATAGTGGGTCGTCATGGAAACTGCTATTCTGAATACTGCTTTTTTGTGAACTGGGGGGGGGGGGGGGAGCGAGGATGTGTTTATGAATATATAAGAGAAAAAATAAATAAAATAAAACCTGCATACAGCAACAGTGTTTTGTGTTGTGTAGGCTGCTAGGATGGAAGCCTGCTCCCTTTAAATATCACTGCTTTGCTCATTTCTATATATAGGGTGCCTACATTCTGCTATTTCTAATTATTAGCAGTTTGCCTCATATATTTACACCTCTTATTATTTCATTTTATAGCAAGTTTCTAGAGACTAGATTATAAATTGTGTTTCCAAATGAACTTTTCTTATTGCCAAATGCCAATGTGTTTGCATTATTAAGTTTGTTACGAATAAAAAATCATTTTAAGTTAGAGCTGATTAATTATTTCACTATTAATATACTTCTTCTTAATTGTACTAAACTATTAATATACTTCTTCTTAATTGTATTTCAGTTCAACAATTACTTTGATAAAATACATACAGTGGTACCTCGGGTTAAGTACTTAATTCATTCTGGAGGTCCGTTCTTAACCTGAAACTGTTCTTAACCTGAAGCACCACTAATGGAGCTTCCTGCTGCTGCGACGCTACCGGAGCACGATTTCTGTTCTCATCCTGAAGCAAAGTTCTTAACCTGAGGTACTATTTCTGGGTTAGCGGAGTCTGTAACCTGAACATATGTAACCTGAAGCATATGTAACCCGAGGTACCACTGTATTTTGTGATGTGCAAATGGCTTGAGATACCTGTTAGGTCCATAAATGACCATATAGCATATATTCAACACACACAAAAAACCAGCGGCAACAATTTGTTGTTGGCAAAGGACAGCTGGACATAGAAAGGGCCCCGTTACCTTCAGTAGCTTAGGGCTTCATCAAACCTAAATCCAGCCCCGTGCAGGTGGCTGCAAAAACCAGCTCTCTGACCGTTGGAAATGGCAGAGGCCTACCTCCTGGGAATAACAGATTTGGATATTCCACAAAAGAAGAAGGGTATCTTTTTATATGCCACGGCGGCAGCAAGAGTTTTGATCGCAGCAAAATGGAAGAGTAATGAAATCCCCTCTATTCAAGATTGGATCCAAAAGCTGACAGAATATGCTGAATTAGATGGTTTATCAGAAAAAATAAAGAATAAATCAAAACAGGAATTTGTTTCTAAATGGGAGGTTTTCAAAGAATATCTGAAAAATAAATATAGTAGTTTAAATTCTGTTGCAGCATTCGAGGAACTTCAGTAATAGTTGTAACGTAGATGTAAGAAATTAGATTTAATGAGAATAAGTTTAATTATTTAAAAAAATGTGTATTGGCAATAAGTAATATGAATTTGAAGTATGGAATAGACGGGAGGTTGGGTCTTTAGTGTTAAGACCAATAGATGTTTTATTGTTTGCTAAGAAAATTATGTGTCTATGGTTATTTTTGTAATTTGTGTATACTTTGGTATTTGTGTTTTTTGTTTGTTTGTTATTCTTGTTGTATAAATAAAAAACTTTAAATAAATAAAAAAAGGAAATGGCAGGTCAAAAAAAATCATGATAAGTCACAGCAGCCTCCCTTCTCTGCCGCCCTTGCTGCTCTGCGTACATCATCGGTTTCGGTTTTACTAGTGCAAAGTCCTCATTGCCACCCCGAGGGAAGAACCGTCCTTCCCAACCTCTTTCTCTCCCCTGCTCTGTTGCTTCACCGTCCTTCCAGTAAGAAGCAGCTGCAGATTTGAAAAGCAATTGGCTCGGCTGAAGCCGGAGAGATAGAGAAATTATTAAGAACTGGCAGAGAACACCCTTATGGGGATCCCCGGCCGACTGACATCTGCTTGGCCTGCACACTGTCTGGCAGACCCCAGCTTCCACCCGCTGACGACACCTCCAGATTAGGAGAAAAGGGAGGCCGATCCAGGAAAGCCCCTTCTGAAGAGACGCTGCCAGCCAGAGCGGGCGGCACTAGCCAAGGCGGGCGGCTAATCTGGCTTGTGGCGCTCGGAAGGATCGTACAGAACTGTACAGCTGGGAAAGGGACTGTGAGGGTTGAACTACTCCAACCCCCTGCAATGCAGAGGTCTTTTGCCCGGACGTGGGACTCGAACCCACAACCCGGAGACTTAAAGAGTCTCGCGCTCCGCTGGCTGAGCTATCTCAGCTTCGAGAATGTAAGGGGAGACATGCCGGATCAGGCCAATGGCCCATCTAGTCCGGAATCCTGGGTGTTCATCAGTATGCAGATGACACCTAGCTCTACCTCTCCTTTAAATCAGAACCAGTGAAGGCAGTGAAGGTCCTGTGTGAGTGCCTGGAGGTAGTTGGATGGTGGCTAACAGATTGAGGTTGAATCCTGACAAGGCAGAAGTAGTGGCGCCCACCCTATGGAACACCCTCCCTTCAGATGTGAAGGAAATAAGCAACTATCCTATCTTTAAAAGACATCTGAAGGCAGCCCTGTTCAGGGAAGTTTTTAATATTTAACAGTTACTGTTTTTAACACTTGATTGGGAGCCGCCCAGAGTGGCTGGAGAAACTCAGCCAGATGGGCAAGGTATAAATAAATTATCATCATCATCATCATCTCACGGTGACCACCCAGAATTCAGGACTCGGGCGCTCTCCCCTCCTGAAGTTTTCAGCAACTCGTACTAGGCGCTGCATGAAAAAGGGCTTTCTTTAATCTGCCCTGTTTATTTCGTTCGGATATGGTTGGTTCTGAAAACTAAACAAACACCCTTTTTCTAGTTTTTAAGAAACGGGGCGGGGGGGGGAGAGTCCACCCACGTGCGGATTCGAGCAAAGCTGGGTGAGAACGGCCACCGCAGGGAGAGAAGAAGGGGAGGGCTGCAATCGATCACGTCTACCATTTGCGATTCAATATGCAGCGGCGGGAGGGGGGGGGATAGAGAAGAACTTCTGCTAACACCTCCCAGGAGGCTTCAGAAAGTAGAATTTACAGGAATACTCTCGAAAGGAGAAAGAAAGAAAAAGCAGAGCCGTTTCCAAGAAGGGCGTCGTCCGCAGCGGAATTGGCCGCGCAACCGCGCACCGGGAGGCTTGCTGTCGAAAAAGGGGTACCAGCTTGGGCACATCTTCTTCTTCTTCTTCCTCCCCCCTCCGCACCCCGGTGCCCTGGCATCGCTGCCCCAGACGAGGGGGGCTCTTTCCAAAACGCTGCAAAAAATTGAAGCCCAAGCCGTTGTCCCACCGCTAGGGTTATGGGGCTGAGCGATGCCCTGGTGCATAGCTTGTCAAAGGTATGGGCTGCGAACCTAGGTGCTTGGGCAATCGGCAGGATTGGGAAAAGATTCTGAGTGGATCCCCAATACACATTGGGGGGGGGCAGTTCTTGCAATGGCTGGCCGTTCCTCTTTCGACTTCCTCGCTGCTCACTTTTGTCTGTGTGCTTTTTAAATAAAGGTAAAGGTAAAGGTACCCCTGCCCGTACAGGCCAGTCTTGACAGACTCTAGGGTTGTGCGCCCATCTCACTCAAAGAGGCCGGGGGCCAGCGCTGTCCGGAGACACTTCTGGGTCACGTGGCCAGCGTGACATCGCTGCTCTGGCGAGCCAGAGCCGCACACGGAACGCCGTTTACCTTCCCGCTAGTAAGCGGTCCCTATTTATCTACTTGCACCCGAGAGTGCTTTCGAACTGCTAGGTTGGCAGGCGCTGGGACCGAGCAGCGGGAGCGCACCCCGCCGCGGGGATTCGAACTGCCGACCTTTTGATCGGCAAGTCCTAGGCGCTGAGGCTTTAACCCACAGCGCCACCCGCGTCCCTGCTTTTTAAATAATCCCCCCAAAAACCTTGTTCTGTTTTGTGGCAGTGACAATAGTTTTTATATTCAAGAGAAAAGGAGAAATACAGGTTGTTGCTGTTGTTTCCCCCTAAAAATAAGACTACAGTGGCTGGCGTCCAGCTCCGAGGGCCTTCAGGCGGTTCCCTCACTGAGAGAAGCAAAGCTACAGGGAACCAGGCAGAGGGCCTTCTCAGTGGTGGCGCCTGCCCTGTGGGACGCCCTCCCACCAGATGTCAAAGAGATAAACAACAATCTGACTTTTAGAAGACATCTGAAGGCAGCCCTGTTTAGGGAAGCTTTTAATGTTTAATAGGTTATTGCATTTTAGTGTTTTGTGGGAAGCCACCCAGAGTGGCTGGGGAAACCCAGCCAGATGGACGGGGTATAAATAATAAATTATTATTATTACAGTCATACCTCGGATCCTGAACGCCTTGGTACTCGGATGTTTTGGCTCCCAAACGCCGCAAACCCGGAAGTGACTGTTCCAGGTTACGAATGTTATTTGGAACCCGAACGTCTGACGCGACTTCCGATCGGCTGCAAGAGCCAACTTCTGGAACACATTCTGTTCAACTTCTGAGGTAAAGTAAATGTAAAGGGACCCCTGACCATTAGGTCCAGTCGCGGACAACTCTGGGGTTGCGGAGCTCATCTCGCTTTATTAGCCGAGGGAGCCGGCGTACAGCTTCCGGGTCATGTGGCCAGCAGGACTAAGCCGCTTCTGGCGAACCAGAGCAGCGCACGGAAACGCCGTTTACCTTCCCGCCGGAGCGGTACCTATTTATCTACTTGCGCTGGTGTGCTTTCGAACTGCTAGGTTGGCAGGAGCAGGGACCGAGCAACGGGAGCTCACCCCGTCATCGCGGGGATTCGAACCGCCGACCTTCTGATTAAAAGGTTAAAAGTTGACCAGGTCTTTGTTTCAGCTCTGCTAGCCGGCTTTTGATATGAATGCCACACCCAGCATCTGAAGGGCTATCTCAGGGAAGGTGGAGCAAGCTTGCTTTCTGACGCTCCAGAGGGTGAGTGCCGAACCGACGGATTAAAATGTCAAGGAAGACGTCCCAACTCAGTATGAGGAAGATCTTTCTGAGGGAGAGAGAGATGTAGGGCAATGGAAACAGCTCTTTGGGAAAATGGTGAGCTCGTTGGGCGTTTTAAAGAAGACCATCATTCTGCCACAGATCGTTTAGCCGTGGTTCCTGCATTGCAGGGGGCTGGTCTAGATGGTTTTTGGGGGTCCCTTCCGACTCAACAATTCCATGCTTCTATGTTTTTAAGAGTTGGGAGTTTGCAAAACCTGGTGTGCAGCTGGAAGGGATTCCAGACACCGGCACAGCATGTATGTATGTATTCATACATAACAGTGGTACCTCAGGTTAAGTACTTGATTCGTTCCGGAGGTCCGTACTTAACCTGAAACTGTTCTTAACCTGAGGTGCCACTTTGGCTAATGGGGCCTCCTGCTGCCGCTGCGCTGCCAGAGCACGATTTCTGTTCTCATCCTAAAGCAAAGTTCTTAACCTGAAGCAGTATTTTTGCGTTAGCGGAGTCTGTAAACTGAAGCATCTGTAACCTGAAGCGTATGTAACTAGAGGTACCACTGTACATACATACATACATACATACATGCCCATCCGGCTGGGTTTCCCCAGCCACTCTGGGCGGCCCCCAACAGAATATTAAAAACACGATAAAACATCAAACATTAAAAACTTCCCTAAACAGGGCTGCCTTCAGATGTCTTCTAAAAGTCAGATCGTTTTTTTATTTCCTTGATATCTGGTGGGAGGGCGTTCCACAGGGCGGGTGCCACCACCGAGAAGGCCCTCTGTCTGGTTCCCTGTAACCTCACTTCCCGCAGGGAGGGAGCCACCAGAAGGCCCTTGGAGCTGGATCTCAGTGTCCGGGCTGGACGATGGGGGTGGAGACGCTCCTTTAGGTATACTGGGCCGAGCACCAACACTTTGAATTGTGCTCAGAAACGTCCTGGGAGCCAATGTAGGTCTTTCAGAACCAGTGTTATATGGTCTTGGCGGCCACTCCGAGGTCCCCAGTCTAGCTGTCGCATTCTGGATTAGTTGCAGTTTCCGGGTCACCTTCAAAGGTAGCCCCACGGAGAACGCATTGCAGTAGTCCAAGTGGGAGATAACCAGAGCATGCACCACTCTGGTGAGACAGTCTGTGGGCAGGTAAACGTCCGCTTAGAATACATCAGGGAGGGGAATGTCTGAGGCCCCTGAGATCCACTGCCCAAGTAGACTATAGTGAATTAAAATGGGAAGGTGTAGCCTGATACGAATAAGGACGCTTCCAGTGTATGTGGTGAACCAGGCAGCAATGTTGGTGCCGCAGAATAGGGGGACAGCGCAGGAAAAACGATAACCAAATGATATACACCGGCTCAGCCCGCCCCAAGCCAGCGCTTCCTGAACTCCATTAAGCAAGGTCGAGGATTTAAAAGGGAAGCAGCCGCCAGCTCGCAAATACCAAGGCAGGCAGGTGGAGGTCAGACAGGGGCGCTCACCCCTGCTCCATAAAAACGTACTCTCTGCCTGGCAAGGCAGTATAATCTGCATATGATCGCAGAAGAAGAAGAAGAAGAAGAAGAAGAAGAAGAAGAAGAAGAAGAAGAAGAAGAAGAAGAGGAGGAGGAGTATGGATTTGATATCCTGCTTTATCACTACCCGAAGGAGTCTCCAAGCGGCTAACATTCTCCTTTCCCTTCCTCCCCCACAACAAATACTCTGTGAGGTGAATGGGGCTGAGAGACTTCAGAGAAGTGTGACTGGCCCAAGGTCACCCAGCAGCTGCATGTGGAGGAGCAGGGAAGCGAACCCGGTTCCCCAGATTATGAGACTACCGCTCTTAACCACTGCACCACACTGCCTCTCAGAAACGTATCGGGGAGGGGGCAATGCGCACACATGCACACACAAGATCATGGAACTGTAAGGCTGGAAGGGGGCCCCAAATGCGACGCAGGAACCACAGCAAAAAAACCTCAGGCTGCTGGCACCCCCAAGCTCTTTCTACAAACATGCCACCTTCCCAGGAGGTCTGTTCCATCATCAAACGGCTCTCGCCACCAAGAATTTTGTCCTGAGTCGCTGTCAATTACCGTATTTTTCACTCTGTAAGACTCACTTTTTCCCTCCTAAAAAGTAAGGGGAAATGTGTGTGCGTCTTATGGAGCGAATGCAGGCTGTGCAGCTATCCCAGAAGCCAGAACAGCAAGAGGGATCGCTGCTTTCGCTGCGCAGCGATCCCTCTTGCTGTTCTGGCTTCTGGGATTCAGAATATTTTTTTTCTTGTTTTCCTCCTCCAAAAACTAGGTGCGTCTTGTGGTCTGGTGCGTCTTATAGAGCGAAAAATGCGGTGATCGGGGTACCTTCCCATGCTACGGTTCTGATTCCAACGCTACAGCTCTGATTCTGTTTTGCTAAACTATTTGTGTTCCTTTTCCTTTTGCCAAGGACAAATGAAGGAACTGCTGTCCTTTTTCTACTTTCTATAGCAGGAAACAAATTCAGTTTAAAAGAGCTTGATGTCTACGCACATCACATGGCCGAACTCTTTTATTTCGCGCACCGAAGCTTCGCCAATAAAATCGTGATACCCAGTACCTCTCCCGCAGCGTAGCACTTACTGGTTGTCGCTCAGGAAAGATGGCGCAGAGTACGAAGCCGATGAATAGGGCGCTTGAGTCCACCAACTGGAAGCAGAATTCTGAAACTACAAAAGAGGCAGATTCAGTAACGGGTCGCTCATAACGAGGACGACTCAAACACACAAACTGTGCAGCAGTTACTGAGGGCTGTACCCACGTCAGAGATGTTGAAATAGACGGGCATGACTAACCATGCGATGGTCACCTCCAGGCTTGACTACTGTAATTCGCTCAACGCGGGGCTGCCCTTGAAGCTGTCCCAGAAACTCCAGCGGGTGCAGAATGCTGCAGCGAGGCTCCTCACGGGGTCTCTGCCATGGGAGCATATTCACCCAGTGCTTTTCCAGCTGCACTGGCTCCCGGTGGAGTACAGGGTCAGATTTAAGGTGCTGGTTTTGACTTTTAAAGCCCTTCACGGTCTAGGACCCTCGTACCTACGGGACCGCCTCTCCCGGTGTGCCCCACGGAGGACCTTATGGTCCATATATAGCAACACCCTAGAGGTCCCGGGCCCTAAGGAAGTTAGATTAGCCTCAACCAGAGCCAGGGCCTTCTCAGCACTGGCTCCGGCCTGGTGGAATGCTCTGTCTCTTGAGACCAGGGCCCTGCGGGACCTGATCTCTTTCCGCAGGGCCTGCAAGACAGAGTTGTTCCGCCTGGCCTTTGGCTCAGAATCAGTTTGATTCCCTCCCCCCCTTTCTTTTTCCTTTCTCCTCCTATGAAGAGATTGCTCCCTAATTGTTTTAATGTTGTTATCTTAATCTTTTAAATTGTATTTTAATCAACTTGTTTTTATTATTGGTTGTTAGCCGCCCTGAGCGCGGTCTTGGCTGGGGAGGGCGGGGTATAAATAAAAATTTATTATTATTATTATTATTAACTCTGGTTCCCCGTCATTTCAGTGGGTCTACTCACAAGTAGAACTTAGTTGGATGCAGCCCTGACAGAGATGCAAAAACACTCAAGGATGGTGCAAGGCAAGGCCACTGAGGTGCATGTTTTGGGGAGCGAGTTCAGGGAACCTGATAAAAGGCATGGATGGTTGTGTTTGGACCCAGGCCTGAGGTCTCCAACCCTGAGAACCCATCCCACCCCCAATAAATAAATACAGCTGTACCTCGGACGGTATCCGTTCCAGAAGTCTGCTCGACTTCCAAAACGTTCGGAAACCAAATTGTGGCTTCCGATTGGCTGCAGGAAGCTCCTGCAGCCAATCGGAAGCACCGCTGGGCATTCGGGTCCCAAAGGAAGGTTCACAAACCGGAACCGTCAGTTCCGGGTTTGCGGGGTTCAGGAATCAAAACGCCCAAGTTCCAAGGCGTTCGGGATCCAAGGTACAAATGTGGATTGAAATCCGGATGTGGCGGGAGAGAGTCCTCGTGGCTCACAAGGAGACCCTTCCCGGAGTCTGGAGAGGGCAGAGGAAGCCCCAAAGCTTCGATTCTAGCTGTGGATATTTTGGGGTACATTATTTTTGGCACGGATTGAAGAGAAAGTTTGAAATATTTGAGGCTTTATTGTGTTTTTAATATTCTCTTGAGAGCCACCCAGAGTGGCTGGGGACACCCAACCAGATGGGCAGGGTATAAATAATAAATTATTAGAATTATTATGATTACTCACCTCTAGGGTGGGCATGCTTAGTTGGGCCGGCAGGGTGGGCACCCCGCAAAACATGTTGACCGGCTGCTGGTGTGTGCAAGGCGGGTGGAAGCTTTTCCCGCCATCCATGGTGAGGGCCGAAGAGGGCATCAGGCTTCTTGCCACCTCATGGAGGAAGCTGTTGGTGAAACGAGCGGTCCCGATTGCTGCGCGGTGGAGGAGGAAAGGAGAGCGAGAGGCTTCACCGGCACCCTCCTCGCTGCAACATGCCCTAAAGGAGCGAAGGAAGGAGGAAGAAAGGCAGGAGTTAAAGACGCTTTATTGTCCTGTAACATGAGTCCTCTCATGTGGGATGTGAGCTCCGTCTTGCAAACTGTCTGATCTTACGTTCTACAATTTCATTCATATATATATAAAATTGGTTTTTAACATACAAAATTAGTGATGTATGGAAGTGAGAGCTGGACGATAAAGAAGGCTGATCGACGAAGAATGGATGCTTTTGAATTCTGGTGCTGGAGGAGACTCTTGAGAGTCCCATGGACTGCAAGAAGATCAAACCTCTCCATTCGGAAGGAAATCAGCCCTGAGTGCTCCCTGGAAGGACAGATCCTGAAGCTGAGGCTCCAATACTTTGGCCATGAGAAGAGAAGACTCCCTGGAAAAGACCCTGATGTTGGGAAAGATGGAGGGCACAAGGAGAAGGGGACGACGGAGGACAAGATGGTGGGACACTGTTCTCGAAGCGACCAGCTTGAGTTTGACCAAACTGCGGGAGGCAGTGGAAGACAGAGGAGTGCCTGGCGTGCTCTGGTCCAGGGGGTCACGAAGAGTCGGACACGACTAAACGACTAAACAACAACAACATACAAAATTATAAAACATACCACACAAAATTATCACAAATACAATCTTACTGGACTTCCATCAGCACCTCTGATAATCTTCCGCCTTACATCACTTCTTATGCATTTCCTAACTTAATACTGTCTTTATGTCTCTTAACCTATCTTCTCTCCATTTCCATTTTAACAATATTTCCATTAATACTTCTCACAGAACTTCTTGCAAACCTACAAACGTCGTCTGACCATCACAAATACTTTTCAAATAGTCGGTAAATTTACTCCAGTCTTCGGTAAACTTCTGGTCCCGCCGGTTTCGGATCCTTCCTGTTAGTTTGCCTCGTTCTACAATTTCATTCAGCCAGTATGGGTGGAGAAAGCTGATTTGATGTGTGTTGGGGTTGAGACACCCAAAGGGCTTGCAGGTTCTCCCAACCCTGGGCTGCGTGTTAGAAGCGTGGAGTGGGAAGGGACCCCCAAGGGTCATCCAGTCTGACCCCCTGCATTGCAGGAATCTCAGCCACAGCATCCATGGCAGGTGGGCATCCAACCTCTGCTTAAAAACACCCAAGGAAGGAGAGTCCACCATGTCCCAAGGGAGACCGTAGTCACAGGCCTCTGGTCGGAGCTAGGGTCTCTCTGAGGAGATTTCACCCCTCCCATATCCAAGAATCTGCTGGTGTTCTCTGCTGATTCTCCAGAGAGGAGGGGGCAGTTTCTGCTCTCTACTTATTCCGCTCCAGCCTCACATCAAAGAGAGAGAGAGAGAGACTGAGTATTAGAGAGAGACCGTGTGTATAGATAAGGTTGCTGCTAAGAGCAGCTGCAGAGACTCAGTGCAGTTCAGCATTTTCGTTTAGACCTCATTTAGCTCTGTACATAGTTGTGTATTATAGTTGTAGATAGAATAAAAGAAGATATTCTACAGAGCTGCTCTCCGAGTCGTTTATGCTCTGCTATACTCTGCTGTGTGACGACTGTCTTCTTGTTGGAGTGAATCCGGTGCTCACGACTCTAAGCTGTGAGTCCACAGCACTTTGACCTGTTCCTGTGCAGAAGGTGGTCTCTGGAAGTGCTACCCAGCTCGCCTAGCCCAGTTGGGGCTGAAGTGTGTGAGTCCAGTTGGTGGCACTGGCTCAAGGGCGATGCTGACACTCTCCTGATGTTCAGATAAGGGTCTTGCACCACAGGGCCTGGGAAGAACTCCGCATGATGCGCCAGAGCTCCGACGCAAGAGTCTGTGGCCTGGCGAACAGCTGGTTTCGCAGATCAGCTGCCGCCGCCACCTCTGCCTTGAGGTCTAAGATGCCTGGAATTCCTTGGAAAGCGACAAAGCTACGTCGTCGGGACTGATTTCGCAAGCCGGGTTTCCCCTTCTGTCTGCGACAAACGGAAAGAGAAACCAGCTGCACGAGGGCAGCCAAAGGTACCCGAAGATTTGCAGGAGCTCTGCTGTGAACTCTCACCATTAACAACTTCCATTCCAGATGAACGGCTCACCTTTAAAAAGGCCAAGCTAGTGATGTATGAAGTGAAAGCTGGACCATAAAGAAAGCCGAAGAATGGATGCTTTTGAATTATGATGCTGGAGGAGACTCTTGAGAGTCCCATGGACTGCAAGAAGATCAAACCTCTCCATTCGGAAGGAAATCAGCCCTGAGTGCTCACTGGAAGGACAGATCCTGAAGCTGAGACTCCAAGACTTTGGTCACCTCATGAGAAGAGAAGACTCCCTGGAAAAGACCCTGATGTTGGGAAAGATGGAGGGCACAAGGAGAAGGGGACGATGGAGGACGAGATGGTGGGACAGTGTTCTCGCAGCTACCAGCATGAGTTTGACCAAACTGTGGGAGGCAGTGGAAGACAGGAGGGCCTGGCGTGCTCTGGTCCAGGGGGTCACGAAGAGGCGGACACGACTAAACAACAAAAAGAATTGAGACCGAGTCCAGCACCCTGTTGTCACAGTGGACAACAAAATACCGCTGGCAGTGTTTCTCAGACTTGGGTCCCCAGCTGTCGCTGGACTACAAACAGTGTTCGAAATCTCCTAGGCGCGTTTTGCAAGTGGCGCAGATCCAATTGCGACCCCGTGGAGATCTCTGGACGCCAGGCTGGCTGTTGACATCTCCATCTGGCTGGCCCCTCCAGCTTTCTGAAGCAGGGCAGCGGAAGAGTTTGTTCCTTGCATTAATCTCCCACCTTTTTCTCCATGGTTCACCCCCCCCCCCAAGTTAATCCCTAAAACAACCTTGTGAGGTAGGTCAGGAGGCTGCGACTGTTTCCAAGGTCACCCTGTGAGCTTCCTGACGGAGTGGGGATTTCAACCATCATCTAGGTCCTAGTCTGACCCTCTAACCACTACACCCCACTGCCTTCCTAGAGTCCTTCTGCCATGGGGCAGATCTATAAACTAAGTAGGTAAAAACCGTATTTTTCGCTCTATAGCACGCACCCGACCATAACACGCACGTCGTTTTTAGAGGAGGAAAATCCGTAGGCATGCCACCCGTAGGCATTTCCTCCATAACACGCACAGACATTTCCCCTTACTTTCTAGGAGGAAAAAAGTGAGTGTTATGGAGCAAAAAATACGGTAAATAGGGAAGAAAGCAAAATGTCGCTTAGAGAAGGATCTGAAATACTTAGTTGAAGCCTGAATTTGTTCATTCTGGATTGCTTTATTTGGCGTCTTAATGTGTTGTCAACTGCTTTCTTTAAACTATTAAGCGGTATAGAAATGAATAGTAATAAGAAATCTCATTGTAAAAAAGAAACGGAGCCTGGACTTTCCATTGTGGCGAATGCAACCTAGGTTTTAAGCTGCCATTTGGCGATTAGTTTATATATCTGAGTTTCTAATACTGAAAAAATGAGGTGTCAAAGACAGACAGAGAGAGGGAGTTAACGTCACAAACTTTTGCCTCTTCCCCACTAAGTGGTTTCATCCCCATGGCATGCGGCCCCCGACAGACCACTGCTAACGGATTCTGGCCCCCAGGAGGGAATACGCCTTCCAGCTTGGCTCAACAGGACAAGCCTTCCTGAGAGCCAGCTAGCCTGATTTTCTACAGGTCCACTCCTCTCACCTGTGTAGGAAAGTGATTACCATATTTTCTGCTCTATAAGACTCACTTTTTCCCTCCTAAAAAGCAAGGGGAAATGTGTGTGCGTCTTACGGAGCGAATGCAGGCTGCGCAGCTATCCCAGAAGCCAGAACAGCAAGAGGGGTTGCTGCTTTCACTGCGCAGCGATCCCTCTTGCTGTTCTGGCTTCTGGGATTCAGAATATTTTTTTTCTTGTTTTCCTCCTCCAAAAACTAGGTGCATCTTGTGGTCTGGTGCGTCTTTATAGAGCGAAAAATACGGTGTTTCCATTGTGCCTTGGTTCATGCACTGAAGAAGGCCGTCTGGAAGTCACCGTCCCGTCCCCCCGCTCACTGCTGTAAACCACATGCACCCCCAGCTTAGCCCCGTGCCCAGAGTCCTTTGCCAACATTCAGCATTTCCCGCTTCAAGGCGCCCTGCAAGCAAAACCTAGGAAGTCTGCAGAAGCTGCAGCCATAGCATCGCAAAACTATCAAGGCGGAAGGGGCACTGAGGGTCATCCAGCCCAACCCCCTGCAATGCAGGAAACTTTTGCCTAACACGGGGCTCGAACCCACAACCCAAGAGTGAGTGTCTTGGGCTCTACCGGACTGGAATTGGAGCTGGGGAAGCGGGGGAAGAGAGGGGAGGACAACACAGAATAATTTAAGGTTTGGGAAGCTTTAAATCTCTCGCTTGGCTTTCTTCCTAAGCGAGCGACACATGGCTTGTCCTTTACGAGCAAAGCCATCTCATTTTTACGACGCCGTTAAAAGAACGCAGCTAAAAGATAGTAGCTGTTTAAAAGGTGTCAGTCTGCGCTCTTGAAAGACGTCCAGGCATTCCCAGCTGCTGGGGCCGCCGATGTCCTTTCTCATTACAGCGGTACCTCGGGTTACATACGCTTCAGGTTACGTACGCTTGAGGTTACAGACTCCGCTAACCCAGAAATAGTGCTTCGGGTTAAGAACTTTGCTTCAGGATGAGAACAGAAATCGTGCTCTGGCGGTGCGGCAGCAGCAGGAGGCCCCATTAGCTAAAGTGGTGCTTCAGGTTAAGAACGGACCTCCGGAACGAATTAAGTACTTAACCCGAGGTACCACTGTACTTTAGAACCACAGAACTTGTGGCGCTGGAAAGGACCCGGGGGTCCTCTATTCTGACCCCCTGCGATGCAATAATCTTTCGCCCGGCGTGGGACTCGAACCCACAACCCGGAGACCAAGAGCCTCGTGCTCTGCAGACTGAGCGATATGGACACTTTATAAGAACTGGAAGGGTCCAAACTAATTGGAAAAGCTTGCAAATAACAGACAGGCTTAGGATTTAAATACGTAATGTGACGAATTAATATGTCTAATGCTGTACTGCAAAGAAAGAAAGATGTTAAGCGATTAAGTTAATTTTTTAAGAATATAGGTTTTGGAAAACCGTTAAAATGATATACACTGAAATTCAAAAAGGGGGATACAGGAAAGTCATGTAACAATGTTATTAAGTTTGGTTTAAATACAGTTGAGATTTACGTTTGTTTGTTTAAAAAAAAAATCTGGAAAATTAATTTAAAAAATTGGGGGGAAAAGAAGAACTGAAAGGGTCCATATGCTATTCTTCGTGTTCCCTTCGGCGGCAGCAAGGAAAAAGGCCCTGGAGGAGGGCGGCAGAAAGTCCCTCCCCAATTTGCCGCATGCTCTGGCAGCAGCTCTACCAGAATCGCGGGGTCTTTCCCGTCAACTGCTCTGCAGTCCCCTTTAAAAAAATAAAATCTGGAGATGCCATGGTGTAGAAGATAGAATGGAGGTAGAATTCGGCATCGTCGGATGGGCGGGGGCAGAAATCTGAGCATTAAAAAAAAATCCTCAAGTTTCTAGCCCTCAAGCCGCTGGGACGATATCCCTGTGGCGTGGAATCTCACAAAAGAGGAGGCCAGTTCTTTTTTCTCTTCCTATTTTGAAAACGGCGTTCCAGGTTCCCAGGAGCAGAATAGATTATGAATAGATTATGCAAAACCACCGTATGGAGGCAACCATTCTGCATAATTCATGCAGGACGAAGAAGCGGAAAGAGAAATATCTCTCTGTACAGACGGGGGTTCGAGAAGGGTGAACTCGGACTTACGGTAGATTCTCCCCCTCTCAAAGGCGGCCAGGCGGTGGTGCCTTTGATAGGATCACAGAACTGTCAATCTGGGAGGGACCCCAAAGGTCATCCAGCCCAACCCCCCTTGCAATAATAATAATTTTTATTTATACCCCGCCTTCCCCAGCCAAGGCTGGGCTCAGGGCAGCTAACAAGCAATAATAAAAAACAAGTTGAATGAATACAACTTAAAAACAAGATTAAAATACAACGTTAAAATATTGAAATGTTAAAATGCAGCCTCATCACAGGAGGAGAAAGGAAAAAGGAAGAGGGGGAGGGAATCAAATTGGCTCCAAGCCAAAGGCCAGGCGGAACAGCTCTGTCTTACAGGCCCTGCGGAAAGAAATCAGATCCTGCAGGGCCCTGGTTTCATAAGGCAGAGCATTCCACTAGGTCGGGGCCAGTGCTGAAAAGGCCCTGGCTCTGGTTGAAGCTAATCTGACTTCCTTAGGGCCCGGGACACTAGGGTGTTGCTATTTATGGACCTTGAGGCTCTCCGTGGGGCATACCGGGAGAGGCGGCCCCGTAGGTACGAGGTCCTAGGAACTTCAACTAAAGAATCCAAGACATGTGGCCCATCTCTTTATCTCTTCTTCTTTTATACCCCAACCTTCCTCCACAAGGGGTGTCGCACACGGTGATGCCCCTGCTTGCCTCCTCGCAACAACCCTGAGAGGTAGGAAAGAGAGGAGGGGTGGGATGACTTAGGCTGAGGGCCACATTCTGCACCAGGCGGGCCACATAACAGTGGCTGGCAGGGCCAGAGGGGAAAGTGAGCAGGTGCAATGAAAGCAGATCTTACTTTTGTAAGGTAGGCTTGTTTCTAAACACACAAACTTCTCTATCCTCCATCCAAGCCAGGGGTAGGCAACCTAAGGCTCGTGGGCCGGATGAGGCCAAATCACCTTCTCAATCCGGCCCGCAGACAGTCCGGGAATCAGTGTGTTTTTACATGAGTAGAATGTGTCCTTTTGATTAATGAATGTTAGAATGATGCTGGATTGAAGTTAAGGGGTTAGGTAAAGAGGGAAAGGTAAAGTTAAAATATTAAGATAAATATTGAGATAAAAGTAAAGAGGGAAAGGATTTGCTGAACGAACAATTGCATTGGAATACAAAGGGGGGGAGGTGTGGGGAAGTCTAAGAAACAAGCTAAAGCAAGAATTGTTTTGAAAGATGAAGTTATTTTTAATTGTTGTTATTTTTTGTGTTTGTTTTTATTTGTTATTGTTTTTTCTTTGTATTTTTCTTTGTTCTGTTTGTACTATATTGTGAAAACCTTAATAAATATTATAAAAAAAGAAAAGAATGTGTCCTTTTATTTAAAATGCATCTCTGGGTTATTTGTGGGGTATAGGAATTCATTCATTTTTTTTTCTTTTCAAAATATAGTCGGGTCCCCCACAAGGTCTAAGGGACAGTGGACCGGCCCCCTGCTGAAAAAGTTTGCTGACCCCTGATCCAAGCCAACAAAGAGTTCGAAAACATGTTCCGGCCAGGCCAAACCACTAAAGGAGAGTCCCCTGGCTTCCTAGAGTCCTTCTGCTGGGGGGGGGGGTAGCTCTATAAATGCAGGAACCAGACTTATTGCTCCATTGTAAAAAAGGTAAAGGGTATAGAACCCCTGGATGGTTAAGTCCAGTCAAAGGCGACTCTGGGGTTGCGGCGCTCATCTCGCTTTCAGGCCAAGAGAGCCGGTGTTTGTCCGCAGACAGCTTTCCTGGTCATGTGGCCATCAGGACTAAACCGCTTTTGGTGCAACGGGACACCATTACGGAAACCAGAGCGCATGGAAACGCCGTTTGCCTTCCCGCCACAGCGGTACCTATTGATCTACTTGCACTGGTGTGCTTTCAAACTGCTAGGTTGGCAGGAGCTGGAACAGAGTAACGGGAGCTCACCCCGTCGTGGGGATTCAAACTGCCAACCTTCCGATCGGCAAGCCCAAGAGGCTCAGTGGTTTAGACCACAGTGCCACCCACGTCCACTGAGGCCAATACTGTCAACACGGCAGGCAGGGGCTCTCCTCTCTTGCAGACCGGGAGTCTCTCCCAGCCCTGCCTGGAGAGGCCAAGGATTGGAGCTGGGGCCTTCTGTACGTATAGCAGATGTTCTGCCATAGAGCCGTGCTGATCCAATGGAGCTTCTGTGTTCCATGGCAGCATACCTGAAAAGGGCAGGTGCAAAAGGCGACTGGGGTAGGCCTGTTATAAAGGTAAAGGTACCCCTGCCCGTACGGGCCAGTCTTGCCAGACTCTAGGGTTGTGCGCTCATCTCACTCTAGAGGCCGGGAGCCAGCGCTGTCCGCAGACACTTCCGGGTCACGTGGCCAGCGTGACATCGCTGCTCTGGTGAGCCAGAGCCGCACACGGAAACGCCGTTTACCTTCCCGCTAGCAAGCGGTCCCTATTTATCTACTTGCACCCGGGGGTGCTTTCGAACTGCTAGGTTGGCAGGCGCTGGGACCAAACAACGGGAGCGCACCCCGCCGCGGGGATTCGAACCGCCGACCATGCGATCGGCAAGTCCTAGGCGCTGAGGTTTTCGTATTTGTGAATTTCTCAGCAGTTTGAGATGGTCAGAGAAGTGGAACGAGGCAGATTCTTGGTGCTTGCAATTATTTATCTCTACACCTGCAATGGAGTCTTTTTCTCTTTTTTTAGCCACTACTTCTACTTTTTAATACGGGTTTGCCCCTCCTTCCCCTCCCCCCCTCCTTTTCCCAACTTTGCAAGAGCTTTTGATAGGAAATCTGCAGCTGGCGATTCCCGTAAGAGCAGCTTAAGCCGGGCTTCCTTTACTTACGTTTTACGAAGGGTAACTTATTATGAAGAGTATAAAATCAATAGCGCAGAGGGAGAGAGAGAAAAGAAAAAGAGACCTCCCTGTTATTATCTGCTTTGCCACCCGCTCCTGGAACACTTAAGATTTTCAATTTAGGGTGAACCTTCCTTCAACAGAGAACACTCGCTCCGGCTGAGAAAGAGAAAGTTTGCCTGGTTATACCGGAGGCCGGCGGAGCAGAGAAATTCCAGAACAGCAGCCAGGGGTGTGCAGGCGGCAAATAAAAATTCCGTTTCAAGTTTCTAGCCCTCAAGCCGGAAAGGGAACGGAGAAAGTATATTATCAGCAACAGCCGGGGAAAATGTCAGAATCTCGTGGTAGACCAAGTTTCTGAAGCTGAGGCGAGTGGGATTTTGCTTTGACCTGCGCAGCTTAAGCAAGCCGATCCAATTCGTGCAATTTGTTCTACTTTTGCCAAAGACAACAGGAGACATTAGCGAGCTTGCTCCTATGTGCAGCGTGTCAGCATTCGGGGCAGAGGGGAAAGAGAATAAAAAGAAAATAACCCATTGTCTTAGTCCCCTAGGGCTGATCGCTTGGAGAAAATGTCTCGCTCGCCACGGGAGCTTCCAGGAATCCGCAGCACAGAACTATCACTTCCTTCTATACTCCAGATGCATTCTGAATAATTCTCTCCCCCGCGAATTTGCCCAATTCTCTTTTAAAGCCATTCAGGTTGGCAGCTGCCCTTGCCTGCTGCAGAGGGAGTTCCACAGTTTAACTCTGAGTGAAAAAGGACATTTACCCATCCCGATAAATCGGATGCCCTTTATAATTTTATAAACGTCTTCCTTGCCCTCCCGCGAAACTACAAAGTCCCAAACTCTGCAACCTCGGTTGCCCTTTTTGGAACCTTTTTCCGAGTCTACAATATCCCTTTTGAGGAGAGGCGACCAGAACGGCCCTAACATTCCAAACACGGTTGCGCCACAAGGGAATTAATGACACCAGTGCTTTTACTTTCAGTTCTTTTGCTAACAATCCCTAGCGTGGAATTTGCTTTTTTTTCTGCAGCTGCCACACACTGGGCGGAAATCTTCATCAATCCAAGGCTCCTGGGTCAGCCATCACTAGTATAGACACACACACACACACACACACACACACACACACACACAGAGTGATACCTCGGGTTAAGTACTTAATTCGTTCCGGAGGTCCGTTCTTAACCTGAAACTGTTCTTAACCTGAAGCACCACTTTAGCTAATGGGCCCCCCTGCTGCCGCCGCACGGCCAGAGCACAATTTCTGTTCTCATCCTGAAGCAAAGTTCTTAACCCGAGGTACTATTTCTGGGTTAGTGGAGTCTGTAACCTGAAGCATATGTAACCTGAGGTACCACTGTACTTGCCGCAACATCACTCTGAACCGTGTAGGCCAGTGGCTTTCAACCGTTGTGCTGTGGCACCCTGGGGTGCCTAGAATGATGGTCAGGGATGCCGCGGGCGACACTGGCCTCCGTCCCCCTTTCCTTCGCTCCCTCCTCTGATGCCCTCTAGCGTCTCTGCCTCCCAAAGGCTTGTATGGCTGTTTGTTGCAGCAGCCTTGGCTGCAAGCTCCCCAGGCGACTGGTGCCTCTGGGGGTGCTGGGTGCCAGGGGCTGAGGCAGCCTCGGAGTAAGCAAGCAAGTGGGCGAGGGAGCCCAACCAGCCAGTCCCCCAGCCCTTGCTGTTGGGAATAGGCAGACAAGTGGGAGGCTGGGCAGCCAGGCAGGCACCATGCTGGCCTTTCTTGTGCTTGCTGTGGGCAAGGCCTGCCTGAGAGCTGAGTGCCCAGCGCTGAGTTGGAGCCCTTCTGCCCTGCAGGCCTGGCAGCGCCCACTGCTGCCCTCCAAGGTAAGGTGCTGGCCTCTGGCCTGTCTCCATTGGGCCACTAAGACTCGGGAAAATCATCTTCCCAGGCCCCTGTGGGGCAGTACAAGGAGGCACCTCTCTTTGGGCGAAGCTCAGAGACCAGGGGCGGCAGCAGCGGCTGCCCTGAGGACTCCCAAGGAGAGGGGAGAGGAGGCCGAGGGAACACTCCACAAGGGAGGGTGTTTGGAAAAGGGTGAGGGGCTGCAACCTCTGCAAGGAAGGGGGGACATAACTGGGCTCCTGAGCCCCACAGGGGTGTCGCAGAAAAAGAATGCATTTGGTCAAGGGAGCCGCGGACTCAAAAAGGTTGAAAACTCTGGCCATTTTGCTCAGTTCTCTGCAATCTGGAGCTCTCTTTTTTACTCTAGCCGCCCCAAACGATTGCAGGGACGCTTCCTGGACGCCCGAAATGTTTCTCCCCGTGCGAACGGAGCGGTCAGCCTCCCGAGCAGCGAGACTCTTGCTGAGCCAGCGTTCCCTAACCGGCACACCGAAATACGATCCCTCTGGGGCAAGATTCGATTGCCCGGTGTGCGTTTAGAGGGGTGCCCGGCAGCTTCCCAAGAG
Organism: Podarcis tiliguerta; assembly: GCF_965153285.1. Classification (NCBI taxonomy): domain Eukaryota; kingdom Metazoa; phylum Chordata; class Lepidosauria; order Squamata; family Lacertidae; genus Podarcis; species Podarcis tiliguerta. The sequence continues at coordinate 3,948,911 of NC_139551.1, read as the reverse complement.
GCAGCGTTTAATTATCTGAGCTGATAAGCTCTCAGCCGGCCCTGATAGATGGGACCACGGGCAGAGCGACGGTAAAAAAAAAAAAACATGCTGCGAACCCAAAGGGTCAGGGTGGGGAGTAGTGATTTATACGTTCTGAAAATGCACGTGGTATAGCTCTTCCCCCAAGGGCCGTGCCGTTTCAGAGAACGCGGTTGGCAGGAAACTGGAGTTTTAGTGCTTCGCCAGCAGTACGCAGCGCAGGGAATACTTGCCTCACCTGTGGGAGGATCACAGAGTTGGAAGGGACCCCCAGAGGTCATCCAACCCAACCCCTTCCAATGCAGGAACCTCAACTAAAGCACCCAAGACAGGTGGGCTCATCTCTTTATCTCTTCTTCTTTTATACCCCAACCTTCCTCCAAGGTGTGTTGCCTACCCTGCGAGGTAGGCCAGGGAATACAGCAGGGTTGGGGGACTTTTTATCAGGTGGGGGCTTAATTCCCAACCGGGGGGGGCCACACACCAGTGGCTGGCAGGGCCAGAGGCGAAAGTGGGTAGGTGCAATGAAGGCAGAACTCGCTTTTGTATAGAAGGCTAGTTTCTAAACCTTCTCTATTCTCCATCCAAGTCAACAAAGAGGGTCATGTACAGTGGTACCTCGGGTTACATACGCTTCAGGTTACAGACTCCGCTAACCCAGAAATAGTGCTTCAGGTTAAGAACTTTGATTCAGGATGAGAACAGAAATTGTGCTCCAGCAGCGCGGCAGCAGCAGGAGGCCCCATTAGCTAAAGTGGTGCTTCAGGTTAAGAACCGTATCAGGTTAAGTACGGACCTCCGGAACGAATTAAGTACCGTATTTTTCGCTCTATAAGACGCACCAGACCACAAGACGCACCTAGTTTTTGGAGGAGGAAAACAAGAAAAAAAATATTCTGAATCTCAGAAGCCAGAACAGCAGGAGGGATCGCTGTGCAGTGAAAGCAGCAATCTCTCTTGCTGTTCTGGCTTCTGGGATAGCTGTGAAGCCTGCATTCGCTCCATAAGACGCACACACATTTCCCCTTACTTTTTAGGAGGGAAAAAGTGAGTCTTATAGAGCAAAAATTACGGTACTTAACCCGAGGTACCACTGTAGTCTAAATCCCACCCCCACCATGTAGGAATCCCAACTGAACATATTCTAGCTTCCGTCTGGGAGAGGCTGGTTAGGCCCACCCAGGGGACATGGGAAGAAGGGGTTCACACACGCAGTGCTACGTAGAAGGGGTCGTGGCTCGGTGACAGAGCACTGCTTCATACACAGAAAACCCCGGGTTCAAAACCCCTGGCATCTCCAGTTCTGACTCAACACAAGGCATCTTTCTATGTACCTATTTAAAGCAGTGCTTTATTCTGAGTAATGAGGACTAGCGTCTTGCTTTGTTTTTAGGGAAAGGACCGTTGCTCAGTGGTGGAACATCTGCTTTGCATGCAGAAGGCCGCAGGGTTCGATCTGCGATAGCTCAATCCCAGGTAAGGCTGCGAAACGCACCCACAAGCCTGCTGGCTGCTGCCAGTCGGTGCAGACAATATCAAGCTACATGGACCATTGATCTGACCCAGGAGAATGCAGCTTCCTGTCTCCACCGAAGTAAGTCTTGCAGACCCAAATCGTTTTCCTTCTGGTGCAACCTGAAGTCTCAGGGTGGGTTGAATCAACTAAAAATACACTTTTATGAAAGGGGGGGCAATCAATAAACCATGAAACAGACGCAATAAAAGCATAATACGTTGCAGGTAAGAATTGCATCTGCAGAGAGGGCAACTAAGAATTCATAGGTCAGGATATAAGGATAAACGTTAAGAAGAACTTTGAGGCAGGAACAGCTGCTCGGCGGCGGAATGGAGGCCCTCAAAAGGTTGCAAGCAGAGGTTGGGTGGCCATCTGTCCTTTCGCTGGGATCCCAGCATTGCAGGGGGTTGGACTGGATGACCCTCAGGGTCCCCTTCCGATGCTAAGATCCTATTATTCTGTGAGGAGGGTGCCCCCTTTTCTAAATCCCGCGCAAAGGGCAAAGGAGCAACCTAAACTGGCAACGTGGCTTTTACCCGTCACCCACCAGTGCCCAAGCCTACAAGCGCTGCCAACTATGTCCTCATCTGTTACAAGCTCACACCGGTCGCTCCTTTTGCTGAGAAAGCAGCTTGAGAAAAAGGTCTCTGTACAGGTATAGGGCTATAAAGGCCAGGACTAGCCGCCTGAGAAACAGTTTCTACACAAATGCAATTCTGGTTCTAAATACACTATAGTATAGTGTATTTTAAAATGGGGTGTCAGAGTTTTTAGGGGTTTTTGAATGTTTTATGTAGTTTTTCAATTTCATTGTTCTGCATGGGACAATGACAATAAAGATATCATATATTATTAATTATTAATTAATTATAATTAAAAAGAGTGCCCAGCCACTCTGGGCAGCTTCCACAGAAACCAAAAATACACTAAAATGTCACAGATTAAAAACTTCCCTGAACAGGGCTGCCTTCAGATGTCTTCTGAATGTCAGGTAGTTGTTTATCGCTTTGACATCTGATGGGAGGGCATTCCACAGGGCGGGCGCCACCACCGAGAAGACCCTCTGCCTGGTTCCCTGTAGCTTTGCTTCTCGCAGGGAGGGATCCGCCAGAAGGCCCTTGGCGCTGGACCTCAGCGTCCGGGCAGAACGATGGGGGTGGAGACGCTCCTTCAGGTATACTGGGCCGAAGCCGTTTAGGGCTTTAAAAGTCAACACCAGCACTTTGAATTGTGCTCGGAAACGTACTCCCTCCATCTCCCTGGCCCTGTCAGTAGAGGAACCTAGGAGAATCGTTCACCAACACAATACTCTTCAATATACAAACTCGGACCTCTAGATGTTTTGAGACTACAATTCCCATCATCCCTGACTACTGGTCCTGAAAGCTAGGGAAGATGGGAGTTGTAGCCCCAAAACATCTGGAGGGCCGAGTTTGCCTAGGCCTGTTTTAAGCCAACCAGCCAGGAGATCAGCAACCAGATTTCCACTCAAAATTTGACTGCAGAGGAAAAACCACAGAGGCTGCCTCTCCAAACTCCAAAAACGCTAGGAAAAGACGACAAGCAAGCAGACAAGCAACTTTCAAACATGACAAGCCTTTTAACTCCGACTTCCACAAGGCAACCTCTGCATTTGCAGAGGAGCAAATCTTTTTACCAGCACAAGGTTCGCTGGCTCGCCGCTCCTTGATTCCAGGTTAGCTGCTCAAAGATGAGAGCCTGCTTGATTCCAGGTTAGCTGCTCAAAGATGAGAGCCAGTGTGGTGTAGTGGTTAAGAGTGGTAGTCTTGCAATCTGGGGAACCGGGTTCGCGTCTCTGCTCCTCCACATGCAGCTGCTGGGTGACCTTGGGCCAGTCACACTTCTCTGAAGTCTCTCAGCCCCACTCACCTCACAGAGTGTTTGTTGTGGGGGAGGAAGGGAAAGGAGAATGTGAGCCGCTTTGAGACTCCTGAAGGGGAGTGAAAGGCGGGATATCAAATCCAAACTCTTCTTCTTCTTCTTTTTGCTCTTTCGTGAGTTTCTACCAGAGGTCCCGCGAAGATGCAAAATGGCATTTGCAAACTCCGCAGCCCAGCCTCGGATGACACAGAGCCTCCGGGAAGATTTCCGCTGGCTGATAAGTACGGCCGGCAGTCAGATCTTATCTGGGATGTTGTAGCCACACATCTCTGACTGGCTGTGACTACTGATTCCATGTCAGGACAGAAAACCCGCAGAATGCGTTCCTGGGCAGTGAGATCTGACTTCCTGGAAATCCCAGCTCTCTTTAAAAATAGTCCCTAGCTGAATGGCTCCTGATCAGGAATACTGCGCCAGTGGATTTCCTGCACTGTGCAGCACAGCTGGACTTGGCGAGCTTTGATGCCATTTTGGGGAAACCAACGAGCACGATCTGGGCACGAGAACAACACTCTCCTCTCCTGGGGTTTCCGGAAACTGGGAACCCAAACCACTCTTGAGGGCAGAGACAGAGCACAGCCAGAGTGGCAAGCAGCCCTCGATAGCCCTCTTCTCCTCCATTAATTTGCTTGATCTTCTTTTAAAGCCATCCAAATTGGCAGTCACCATTGCTTCCAGTGGGAGGGAGTTCCGCAGTTTAACTCTCTCTAGGGCCTCAGGCAGGAACGTGTGTGGCACTGTGGGTTAAACCACAGAGCCTAGGACTTGCCGATCAGAAGGTCAGTGGTTTGAATCCCTGTGATGGGGTGAGCTCCCGTTGCTCAGTCCCTGCTCCTGCCAACCTAGCTGTTCGAAAGCATTTCAAAGTGCAAGTAGATCAATAGGTACCGCTCCGGCGGGAAGGTAAACGGCGTTTCCGTGTGCTGCTCTGGTTCGCCAGAAGCGGCTTAGTTCTGCTGGCCTCATGACCCGGAAGCTGTACGCCGGCTCCCTCGGCCAATAAAGCGAGATGAGCGCCGCAACCCCAGAGTCGGCCACAACTGAACCTAATGGTCAGGGGTCCTTTACCTTTAGGGCCTCAGGCAGAGAGAAGTCTGTCCCCTTTCCGTGCTTAGCTTGAGATGGAATCAGAGAGCCCTTGGCTTTCAGAGCAGGAACTCTGCCAGTGGGCCTAAGGCCCATCCCCTTGGCCCCGAGGTTGCCGGCCGCGGCTTTCCAAAGAGTGGTGGCCAAGCACCGCCATGGTGCCAAACCGCCCCGATGCCAGCTTCGCCCATCTTGCGGAGCCAGGGGAACCCGCGGCGCTTCCCACAGACGCAGGTGTGCCGGAAGCGGAGAGGAAAACGCTCCTTTTTAACGTGCGAGCCTCGTTAAGCCGAAAGATCTGCCCTCCCGCCCAGCTGCTCCGAACGAAAAACCACTTCCTCAACCGTGAAAACCCACTACTTGCTACTCCCTTCCCGCCAGCTGATAAGCAAAAATAAAGGGGGAAGGAAGTGTTTTGCAAGGAGAGAGAATGTGCTGGATCAGACCAGAGGCCCAGGGGGGCGGGTGGTCATCTGCCAAGGATGCTCTTGCTGAGATTCCTGAATTGTAAGGGGTTGGGCGCATGGAAACGCCGTTTACCTTCCCGCCGCAGTGGTACCTATTTATCTACTTGCCCTGGCGTGCTTTCAAACTGATAGGTTGGCAGGAGCTGTTAAGTTAAGCCGGATGTTTAACTGAGAATCCATCACAGTCAGTCCATCCTTTGAAAAACAAGACCCTTGTTTTACTTGATGCAACATGTTGGCGACCGCAACCCTGGTTTAATGAGCCATTTGGCACCTAGATTGTATACCTGAGTTTCTAACACCACCAACGGCACCAGAGGAGACCACCATGAATCGTCCCGTTCCTTTCTCTCTCGCTATTTGAGAAAAGTCATCTAAGGTAGCGACAATCACAAACATGCCCTGGCAGCCAACCCCCGTCAGTTAATTGCTGGTTATTTTAAAAGCACACTTCCTCCTGCCTGCCCTGATCTCGCTGCCAATCAGCCACATCAAGAGGTGCCCGCAACTTTCCAGGATTAGGCCATGGTGGGAGGAGAATTCACTTCCAGTGAGTCAGCCCCCGCCGGACCACACCCCATCTGGTGTTTCCCATCGAGTACCCGATCACCTTTGCTTATCCAGTCCTTTCTCTCTGTTTCGGTCGCAACACAAAGCAGAACGCCCAGAGCAAAAGCTGCTTCCCTGCGCCCTACAAATGCCCCACATCAGTTAGCAGTCAATGCAAGGTTCGAACCTAGAGGATTCCTTACCAGGGTGGATTTGATTTAAATCAAGATTTAAATGACTAGTCTGTAAGACATGATTTAAATCTTTTTTTTCTGTTTTACAGAAAGACTCATTCTTACTGGTATCATCTTAATATTTACAACCAGGCGAATGTTTCATTTTTGGAATAATAAATTTTCAGAGTAGTTTTTACAGTTATATCACAAATTACTGATTTGGTTATATACTATTAAGAAACTACTGTGAGGTTTAGTAAGTTAACTGTTTATATTTGGACAACGTTTCTGCTGTGCTTTATTAGAAGGAGAAAAATAATCATTTCCTTAACAACAATTTAAACAATTTATTTAACTAAAACAATAACATTATAGCGTATGTATCCATGTTTGTTAACTGATGTGGTTAGACAATTAAAAAAACCACACACCTTAAGACTGAGTTTCAGCACACATGAAAAACTTTTTAAAAATCCTATTTCCTGATGAATAGCCTTTTGACTATAATGTAACTTAAATAGAAAACTATCTTTAGAAAGGTTTTTCCTCCCAAAGCATTTTATTTTAAAAATCCAATTTAAATTTTTAAAAAATCTGATTTAAATAAAAAGAAATCCGATTTAAATTAAAAAATCTGATTTTTTAAATTTTATTTTTTTAAAATCATTTTATCCACCTTGATTCCTACGTAACAAGCAGATCCTTTGCAAGACCAAGTCCAGAGGCATTGCTTTCTTGTCCGGGTTTCCATCCACAGGCAAGAACACCCAAACCCAAGATTCCATGCCTTTTAGCACAGCATAAATCCGAGACGCCTCCCTGTACTTTTCTTTCTTAATGCAAACATCAATACACTGGGTGCTAAAAGTCACAGGGGGTGAGCTCTATCCGAAGACTGGGCACTTCAAGTTTTACCGCCCGGCCAGCGGGTTCTCATGCCAAGCTCGTTTTTCACGCAAAGCTCGTTTCCCATGCTTCTTCTTCTTTGGCGATCCCTCGTAGCCGAGTAAGATTGTCTTCCATAAACACGATTTTAACAGTGAGTCCGTAAGTGACTGTGGAGGCCAATTCTGGATCCACACATCCTTCCACAGTGGGGACATAGGTTTCTGGGCGGGAGTTGATCCTGGTGACGGTTTGCCAAGTGTGCCTTCCTCTTAGCACATTTCTCCCTTGCGTCCTGAGTTTGAGCATCTTCAAAGTCCACGACACCTTTGGGAAAGGCTGTTCTCCAAGTGGAGCACTCGCAGGCCAGTGTTTCCCAGTTGTCGGTGTTCATACTACATTTTTTTAGATTTGCCTCCAGAAAGTCTTTAAACTCTTTTGTTGACCACCAGCATTACGCTTTCCATTTTTAAGTTCGGAATAGAGGAGTTGCTTTGGAAGACGATCACCGAAGACGCATAAGACAGACACTTTGGGTTTCTTCGCCCCACAATGGAATCGCTACAGAAGGTGGGGGGTTTGTGGGGGTCAGCACCCAGGACGTAAACTCTTTCTGCGGAAGCAAATATATTTCGCACAATTCAAACGCTGCTCAACAGGTGTGTTTTTTTAAAAAAAGAAAACCTCAAAGTGGTTTGCAAAAAAGACAACAAAAAGATGAAATCAACAACAAGCTAAGATTATAAAACGCCATCAACGTTCTGCATGTCTGGGGTTGTTGTTGTTGTTTAATCGTGTCCGCCTCTTTATGACCCCCTGGACCGGAGCACGCCAGGCCCTCCTGTCTTCCACTGCCTCCCGCAGTTTGGTCGAACTCATGCTGGTCGCTTCGAGAACACTGTCCCACCATCTCGTCCTCTGTCGTCCCCTTCTCCTTGCACCCTCCATCTTTCCCAACATCAGGGTCTTTTCCAGGGAGTCTTCTCTTCTCATGAGGTGGCCAAAGTCTTGGAGCCTCAGCTTCAGGATCTGTCCTTCCAGTGAGCACTCAGGGCGGATTTCCTTCAAAATGGATCGGTTTGATCTTATTGCAGTCCATGGGACTCTCAAGAGTTTCCTCCAGCACCAGAATTCAAAAGCATCCATTCTTCCGCGATCAGCCGTCTTTATGGTCCAGCTCTCACTTCCATACATCACTCCTGGGAAAACCATAGCTTGAACTATACGGACCTTTGTTGGCAAGGTGATGTATCTACTTTTTTAAGATGCTGTCTAGGGTGAACTTGCCTAAACAAAAATGTGTTTAGCAAGTGCCCAAAGGAGAACAAGAAAGGCACTTGTCAATAGGCAGGGAGTTCCAGAGTGAAGATGCTTCCCCTAAGATGGAAGGTGGATGCCTCAACACAGGTTCAAATTATCAGAGAGGAGGGCCAACACCAGACCAGTGCAGTGTTAGAAATCAGCCAGGGGCCAAGCACGTTTTGTGACTGGCAGTTCCAATTGTGACCACATGGAGATCTTTGGATGCTGGGTTGGTGACTGGGGGAAGCCAAACGTCCCTTAGAGAAGGATCTGAAATATATTCCTTGATGCTTGGATTGAATTTATTCCCGATTGTTTTATTTGACGTTTTCAATGTGCTGTAAGGCCGACGCTGGTGGCGCTGTGGGTTAAACCACAGAGCCTAGGACTTGCCGATCAGAAGGTCGGCAGTTCGAATCCTCGCGACGGGGTGAGCTCCCGTTGCTCGGTCCCTGCTCCTGCCAACCTAGCAGTTCAAAAGCACGTCAAAGTGCAAGTAGATAAATAGGTACTGCTGTGGCGGGAAAGTAAATGGTGTTTCCGTGCGCTGCTCTGATTCGCCAGAAGCGGCTTAGTCCTGCTGGCCACATGACCCGGAAGCTGTACGCCGGCTCCCTCGGCCAATAAAGCAAGATGAGCGCTGCAACCCCAGAGTCGGTCATGACTGGACCTAATGGTCAGGGGTCCCTTTACCTTTACCAATGTGCTGTAAACCACATTGCAATTTGTTCTTTAAAACATATAGAAAGGAAATAAACAACAAGAAATTTCATTGCGCACACACACAAAAAAACCCCCCGGTGCCTAGACATTCTGTTGTGTTGTGCGACCTTAACCTAGGCTTAAGGCGTCATTTGGCAATTGCATTATATATATCTGATTTTCTAACACTGGACCGCTGGAACCTTCATTTACAGAACATTGTGGGGTGGGGAGAAATCATGCAAGATGTGAAATCCAGAAAAGGTTTCTCAGCACCAGACTTCCTCAGATTTGATGTTCTTTTTGTCTAATCGTCTTTTAAAGCCGTCCCGGTTGGTGGTCATCAGCTGCCTCCCGCAGGAGAGCGTTCCAGAATTTAATTCTGTGCTGCATGAAGAAGACTTCTTTTTATATCCCATCTTGAATCATCCAATGCTGGAAGGCCGCAAGTTCTGCCCTACATGATTCTGCAAACTTCTGTCACGCCGCCTCTTCCTCGACTTTTCCATCGTTCGAGCTCCGGTTGCAAATACCGTCACCGCAGCAGCCAGAGCAGGATGAAGCCAGGGAATGAGTATCATAGGACCACAGAATTGTGGAGTTGGAAGGGACCCCTGAGGATAATTTGGTCCAGCATCCAGCAATGCAGGAATCTCAAATAAAGTATCCATGACAGAGTCAGGTGGGCAGCGTACAATTAATACAGGGAGATCGTGTCATTGCTGCTAGCGCAGCTGTTTGACTTCACCCCCGGAGGTGTGCGCCACTGTCTCTCGAGACTGACAGATGCCAGCAGGACGTAACACATATATAAATGCAGGCCCCTTGCCTGAAACCCTTGAGAGTTGCATCCCGTCAGTACAGATGTTTCCGAGCTGGATGTGCCATGATATTAAGGACATGAGACTCTTAATCTCAGGGCCGTGGGTTCGAGCTCCGTGTTGAGCAAAATAATAATAAATTATTGTCACTACACCACCTGTGTGCAGTGAAATTAAACAAACCCCCCCCTCCATATACTCAGTCTTGTTCGTGCTCTGTGTGCTTGTCAGAAGTCAATTACACCACTGTTTTTGTCCATTCAGCAGCCCAAGGATAAAAACTATTATTTAACCTATTGGTGCGGCTGACTATACTTCTGTACTTCCTGCCTGAAGGTAGGAGATTAAATAAGTGCTGGCCGGGGTGTGAGTCGTCCCTAAGAATTTGCCTCGCTCTCCTGAGGCAGCGGTCTCCCGCGATGTCATCTAGCGAACTCCGGGGACAGCCCGTGATGTCATGTGCTGTATTCGCCACCCTCTGTAGGGACTTCCTGTCCGCGGCTGTCAAACCAGCGTGCCACACTGTAATACAGTATGAAAGGGCACTTTCTATTGTGGCCTGCTAGAAGGAGATGGGACGCGGGTGGCGCTGTGGGTAAAAGCCTCAGCGCCTAGGGCTTGCCGATCAAAAGGTCGGCGGTTCGAATCCCCGCAGCGGGGTGCGCTCCCGCTGTTCGGTCCCAGGGCCTGCCAACCTAGCAGTTCGAAAGCACTCCCGGGTGCAAGTAGATAAATAGGGACCACTTACTAGCAGGAAGGTAAACAGCGTTTCCGTGTGCGGATGTGGTTCGCCAGAGCAGCGATGTCACGCTGGCCACGTGGCCTGGAAGTGTCTCCGGACAGCGCTGGCCCCTGGCCTCTTGAGTGAGATGGGCGCACAACCCTAGAGTCTGTCAAGACTGGCCCGTACGGGCAGGGGTACCTTTACCTTTACCTAGAAGGAGATGATCAATTTTTGTTTGACATTGTCCTTTCGCAAGACCCTGAGGAAATGGGAGTCTCTGTTGGGCCTTCCTAATCACCTGGGTTGTATTGAATTTCCAAGTGAGGTCTTCACTAAGGTAAACTCCCTGGAATTTAAAGGAAGAGACTCTTTCCACACAGCGCCCTCTGATATACAATGGGGCTAGTTCCCCTCTCTTTTGCCGAAAGTCCAATACCATCTCCTTTGTCTTGCTGATATTAATAATAATAATAATATATCTTTATTGTCATTGCCCCCTTCGGGGACAACGAAATTACTTGACTGCTCCATAAAACACTAATTAAACAATACAGTATGATACAGCAAGGGAGATTAGTTGACTTTCAAAGTCCGAGCTTCCCATTCAGGGCCGAGATTGCTCTGGAGAAGAAGCTGTTCTTAAGACGGCTCGTTCTTGTCTTCATCGTCCTGTATCTCCGTCCCGACGGCAAGAGCTCGAAGAGACAGTGACCAGGATGCGATGGATCTTTTACTATGTCCAGTGCCTTCCTGTGGTACCTTGTGGCATAAATCTGCTCCAAGGTGGAGAGTGGGCAGCCAACAATGCTCTCTGCTGCCTTCACAACCCTGCACAACCCCATCCTGTCCTGGGTAGTACAGCTTCCGTACCACACACATAAGCCATACGTGAGCACGCTCTCAATGGCACAGTGATAGAAGGCAAGCAGCAGTTTAGGCGCAAGTTGTTCTCTGGGCACCATGTGGAGATTTTTGAACCTCCTCCCTATACGCTGATTCATCTCCACCTGTAATTAGACCCATTGTGGTGGTATCACCTGCAAATTTAATAATTGCAGTGGATGGATCAGATGAAATAAAGTCATAGGTATACAACGAGTACAGGATTCCTGCATTTCAGGAGGTTGGACTGGATGAGCCTTGGAGTTCCCTTCCAACGCTACAATTCTATGATTCTCCTTTGGGGGATAGGATAATAATAAGAGTAATTTATTATTTACACCACACCCATCCGGCTGAGTTTCCCCAGCCACTCTGGGCGGCTCCCAATCGAGTGTTAAAAACAATACAGCAGGACATTCCTATATATTTCGTTCAAAGCTACGAGGACTGGAGTCTGGCTCCGTTCTACAGCTCCGTGGCAGGCCACCTGCTCTGAATGCAGACGGTCCCGGGTTCAATTTCCCGGGAGGGCTGGGGAAAGAACCTGCTGCATGAAGACCTGGCCAGCCGCTGCCAGTCAGGGCAGGCAATACTGAATACTCTGGCTCAACCGCAAGCTGCATCCTATGTCCCCATCGGAAAAAGCTCCCAGGTGCCTGGATTTCAAAGCTGGCGACGAACCCCCAGAACCCGCCACCGAGGAGTCCTAACCCCCGCCAAGACCTGAAAGAAAGCTACATACCGTCTGTTTCCTCGGTTGCCCCGGCCGTTTCACGAAAGCCGCGCCGAGCCCAAACATCCCCGCAGCCACCGAGATCCGCGAGCCCCGACGGCGCAAGGGGTCCCTCCCTGAGTGACGCTCCTCCTGGAACCTGATTTTCTGTTGGGGCAGGCAGCTCAGAGCTTCTCCCGAGCGTATCGGGGCCTCCTTGCCAAAGTCAACATTCAACACACCTGACCCGCCTTCAAAGGAGTCCCCCCCCCCCTCCGCACACCTCCCGAGCCTCAATTATTCTCCTGCAACGAAACCTTCCAGGGGAGTTGTCAGCAGCTAGTGAAGAGAAGAAACCTCGGGTAAACTCAGTTCCCAGTGTCGTGCAGAGAAGGCCTCCCTCCGGCAAGAGAAAAGGGGCATGCCTCTAGTTTGCTGAAAAAATCCAGGGTTTCTCCATGCCCTGCCCTAGGGGCAGAACAGAGCCAGATTTGCTGGTTTTGCTGACAGCAGCGTCAAACCCTCGCAGGGAGAAGAGTCAGATAAGAGGTGATGACTTGATTTTCTAAAGAAGGCGCGCGATGGGTTCAAGCCTGACGAGAAGCCACAGGGACCCCAGCGCCTAATCCTGGCTACGTGGAGGAGGCCGGCTGCAAGTTCCTTCGTGTCGAAGCAAAGGAGCAGGCTCAGAAAGACCCGTCAGCGTTTATGATATCCCAGAGGTCCCGAGTTCCGATCCCACTCTGCTCACTGGGCAATCCTTGGTCAGCTTCCTACGCTCGGCCTAACCTACCTCGCAGGGTTGTTTGGAGGATATTATTAAGATTTATTTACTGCCCTTCATCACAAGAGCTCTGGGTGGTTCAAGACACAAGCGAACGGTCAAAATGAAAACAACAGCAAACCCCATCCCACAAACGCATTTGAAAGGATGTAGTATATGTAGTAGTAGGATGTAGTCGTATAGCCTTAGAGAACCAAAAAAAATGCAAAATACAGTTGTACCTCAGAAGTCAAACGGAACCCGTTCCAGAAGTCCGTTCGACTTCCAAAATGTTCAGAAACCAAAGCACAGCTTCTGATTGGCTGCAGGAAGCTCTTGCAGCCAATCGGAAGCCCCACTAGACGTTCAGGTTCCAAAGAATGTTCACAAACCGGAACACTCGCTTCCGGGAGGTTTGCATCATTCAGGAGCCAAAACCTTTGAGAACAACCACAAGTTGTTCAAAAACCAAGGTATGACTGTACTAACCCTTAAGAACAATTTAAATCAGCCCCGCCCCAAATAAACAATACCCTCCCCCCCAGTTATAACACCATCCCCATTAAGACGATAATGTTAGCAAAAGTGGGCTGGCAGACGCCCTCATTCCTCCTCCAAAGAGAGGGCCCCCTTTGGTATCTCCCCCGTGCATGGATTGTACAGTGAGAACTATGCATGCCGCCCTGACCTCACAGAATAATAGAACTGCAGGGCTAGAAAGGGCTATCAAGAGTCATCTAGTCCAACCCCCTAAAATATAGGAAGAACAAGCTATACAAGGAAACTCAGAAGGAAAGAAAACGTTCCAGGAAGGAAGCTCAGTAAACCATAAGAAAGAGTCAAAAGTACATCTTCAGACTAAACATAATTAGCTTAAGGGACTCACTGCCACAAGAGGCAGCCACACGCCACTTAGGCAGCTTTCTATATTCCTACATACTTTTCAGATTCATGCATTTCGACATTTCAAAACCTGACTTCCTTCCCCCACTTTCTGCAGCTCCTTAAATTAACTTTTTAATACCTTCTGCATATCCAAATTAACTAAGTTTGTTCATTTATTCATCTTCTTTAAACATATGCTCTTGTGAAACTGCAGGTTATTACAATAATCCTGCCGAGGTTTCAATCTGTTTGCAATTTATCTGTAGCTTTCTATATTCCTGAGCCTCCTAATGCTGTCTGCACGGCTCGGCTATAAGGGAGCCTAGCAAGCTTACACCTTCCAGGCTGCAAGGCAAAACTGGGGCAGCGTCCCAGAATCATACCATTGGAAAGGACCCCACGGGTCATCCAGCCCAACCCCCCGCAACGCAGGAACGTCAGCGGGCCCCGTTTCAAAATCTGGGCCACGCAGATGCCAAAGCGTGTCGCAACAGCCCAGGAAGAGGTCAGGAGTTTGCGGCACGCCTGGTGTCCCCGCGCACGGCAAATCAGCTTTCGAAAGAGCTGGCCTGCCACACCCCAGAGCCAGCTGCCTTCCGGGCATCAGGGCTGCTAGCAGGGCTCGGCCACACCCTTGGCCAGAGGGGGTGTTGTGGGCTCCTTTTAAGGAAGGCGCTCCAGGAAATGAATCAGAACAGCTGTGCTTACTACAGGGGTGCTAATTCATTGGAGATTTCCAACCAATTAATCACCGCACCTTTCAAAAAAGGGGGAAGAAAGGGAAAAGGACCTCAAAGGAGGAGCCATGGGGCAGGGGAGAAACGACAGGAAAGTATGTACTGTACAGCGGGGAGCAAACCCTCCTGGCAAATCTACTGTATTTTTTGCTCTATAAGACTCACTTTTTCCCTCCTAAAAAGTAAGGGGAAATGTGTGTGCGTCTTATGGAGCGAATGCAGGCTGTGCAGCTATCCCAGAAGCCAGAACAGCAAGAGGGATTGCTGCTTTCGCTGCGCAGCGATCCCTCTTGCTGTCCTGGCTTCTGAGAGTCAGAATATATTTTTTCTCGTTTTCCTCCTGCAAAAAATAGGTGCGTCTTGTGGTCTGGTGCGTCTTATAGAGCGAAAAATACGGTAATCGCCGCACCTTTCAAGAAAGGGAAAAGAACCTCAAAGGCGGAGCCATGGGGCAGGGGAGAAACGACAGGAAAGTTATGTACAGCGGGGAGCAAACCCTCCTGGCAAATCTAACTCTTATCGAGGTGGAGGCAAGGGGTGCAGTTGAGTGGGAGAGCGTGGTCCCGGGTTCGTATCCCCGGCATCTCCAGGGGGGCTGGGGAAAGGCTCCCGATCTGAAATCCTGGAAAGCCACAGCTAATCAGTGCAGAGAACACCGAGCTAAGTCAGCTTCAAGCAGCCCTGTCTTCTACATGCAGCACAGGTGCTCTGCCGCAGAACTACAGCCTTTTCTTGGAGGAGGAAGTAGACGAGGGGAAGGAACAGCCGCAAGAAAGAAGAGTCTAGTGTTTCTTTAAGGAAGAAGAAGTGGTATCTTCGCTATCCTGACAGGCGGCAGGGGGACTCATAGAATCATAGAGTTGGAAGAGACCACAAGGGCCATCGAGTCCAACCCCCTGCCAAGCAGGAAACACCATCAGAGCACTCCTGACATATGGTTGTCAAGCCTCTGCTTAAAGACCTCCAAAGAAGGAGACTCCACCACACTCCTTGGCAGCAAATTCCACTGTCGAACAGCTCTTACTGCCAGGAAGTTCTTCCTAATGTTGAGGTGGAATCTTCTTTCTTGTAGTTTGGATCCATTGTTCCGTGTCCGCTTCTCTGGAGCAGCAGAAAACAACCTTTCTCCCTCCTCTAGGTGACATCCTTTTATATATTTGAACATGGCTATCACTCCTCGGAGGCAGCAGGCCAGCCCCATGCACAAGTCTTTGAGGGCAACGCAAACTCCTTCCCCTGTCCAGACGGCTTCCAGAAACTCGGGGCCAGGCCAAGTACAGTGGTACCTCGGGTTACATACGCTTCAGGTTACAGACTCCACTAACCCAGAAATAGTACCTCGGGTTAAGAACTTTGCTTCAGGATGAGAACAGAAATCACGGCAGCAGCGGGAGGCCCCATTAGCTAAAGCGGTGCTTCAGGTTAAGAGCAGTTTCAGGTTAAGAACGGACATCCGGAACGAATTAAGTTCTTAACCTGAGGTACCACTGTACGGGCGAACAGGGGGACCCATTTCCGTGGGACCAAGGAAGCTGGCCGTCATTAAGGAGAACCTGCCCCAGTGAGAACTCTGATCAGCAGATCGCTGACCAGATCGCTAACCAGTTCAGATCGCTAACCAGTCCAGGCCTCAAGACCCGAGGGGCAAAAGTGCTGACTCTTCCGACCCTTTGGCCTGTGGATTGGAAGCTTAATAAGGATTTTTTTATTTAAAAAAAAAGGAATTTTGAGAGGTCTCTGTCCCAGCGTGCGGAAAAGGGACATTTGGGCAATTGGTCCGCCCTCATAAAGAACACACGCCTGCTGAGAAACCACTCAACAGGTGGGAGGAACTGCGCTTCCTTCAGGACAGCGATAACCAGGACAGGGTCAGAGGTCTGCTTCCAGGAACACTATAAGTAAGAGGATGAATCACAGAAGAGAGAGGAGAAAAGTCCATCTTCTCCTGTATATCTTCTTGTGATCTGGAAACAAGAGGAAGCGATACTTCTTCGGGAAGCCAAGGAAATCTGCCCCCTCCTCGTTCACAGTATGGACGAGGGGGGGTCAGGATGCAGAGGGTGACAGAACCATTAGAGAAGAGGGTCGCCGTCCTTCTGCAGGAGACCCCCCTATACAGGAGTCTGCAGAGGGGAGGAAAACGAAGCGCAGGCCGGAAGGGCTCAGAGATAAGATGTGTGGAAGGTCTCTCTGTCTGGCCGATGACCAATAAGTCAAAGAGGGGTTGGAGGATGAGTAGGGAGAAAGAAATGGAGGGGAGGGGGTTGAATTAGATGACCCTTCCCACTCTACAATTCTAGAATTCCCTGAAGGAAGCCTGTGTCCCCCTCCCATTCCAATTACAGTGGTACCTCGGGTTACATACGCTTCAGGTTACAGACTCCACTAACCCAGAAATATTGCCTCAGGTTAAGAACTTTGCTTCAGGATGAGAACAGAAATTGTGCTCCGGCAGCAAGGCGGCAGCAGGAGGCCCCGTTAGCTAAAGTGGTGCTTCAGGTTAAGAACAGTTTCAGGTTAAGAACAGATCTCTGGAACGAATTAAGTAGTTAATAATAATAATAATAATAATAATAATAATTCATTATTTGTACCCCACCCATCTGGCTGGGTTTCCCCAGCCACTCTGGGCGGCTTCCATAGAAACAAAAAATACAGTAAAATATCACAGATAAGTACTTAACCTGAGGTACCACTGTACTCGAGGGTTTGTTGAACTAGTTAAGACCCCGCTTTTGCTTCCCAACCCCTCTGTCGAAGCAGAGTTCTTTGCTTTTAAAAAACACATATATATGATGTAACAATGTGCTCCGACAGGTGTGTATTCGATTTCCGAAGAAGCAGCTTTATCCCCCAAGTCCTCCACGGAGGTCCCTCGACCACCAGTCACCCCCAATTTGGGGAGAAGCAAGAGGAAACAGAGAACCACAAGGCGAAGCAGGAAGGAACACACACACAAATGAAACACAGGGGGTGCTGGATTAGTGAACGGAAACAAGTGAAAATTTGTGGAGAGGTGGAATAAAACTTCTCCGGCTCGACCCTCCCGCCACCACAACACCATCTACTGGCCGGAACAACCATGGAAGCAGTATCATCCCGCTGTAAACCATCCCAGCTTCCTCCACAGGGAACTCCTGGAAGCTGTAGTTCATGACGGGCGACCCCCCCCCAACAAAACTCCAAAGGTTTAACAATCCACCCCTCTTCTCAGGGAGCTTTGGGAACCATAGCACCACATGGGGAGAGACCGGGTCCCCTAACAATTCTCGGCACCCTTATCAAAGTACAGCTCCCGACTCTGTTTGGGGAGGGAGCAGGGAACTAGCGGCTGTTTAAAGTGGGACGGATTGCTTTAGAGTCAGGTAACAGGTAAAGGCCCCCCCCCCCACGGTTAAAGTTACAGTGCAAATGGGGGTGTCTCTCTCACACACCTTTGGGGAATGAACTCATCCCACCCTTCCCACTGGGAAAGCAGAAAGCCTTAGGAGGCAGGCCCCCACCAACTCAAAACCAATCCACCGTTCAGAGCGGGAGGAGAGGGACTCTCCTTGGGCTCCCCTACACCCCCCCAAAAAAATACAACCCCCAAATTGCTCCCTCCTTGAAATAACCCCCCCCCAAAAAAGAGGAGTTGTGGGGGGGGGAGAAGGGGAAACGAGGGGGGGTCTGCCTTCCAGCTGCCAATCCATCCCCTCCCCACGGGACCCGGGAGAGGACTAGGATTTGGGGAAAGGGGGGCAAGCAGGGGAGGACAGACACCCCCTCCCCAATACAAGTTGGGGGTTGAGGGGCTGAGCTGTAGGGGGGTGTAGTGACGTCAGTGAAGGGGAGGGGCTTGGGGAGGGAGGGAAAGGGGAGCAGCTCAGCTGGAAGGGGCGCAGGGAGCGGGCAGGTGGGGGGGCCGGCTTGAGGGGGCGTTGCTGACGTCACGGGAGTGGGAGGGGTCATGGGGGAGGGGAGGGGGTCGCTCTCACCTTGACTTCGCCCTCCTCCTGCTCCCGAGTAACGCGCGCGAAGGCCGGCGGGCGGGGAGGGAGGGACGGAGGCGAGGAGCGAGGCCGGGCGGCCGCTGCCGCCGCCGCTTCAGCCCGGGCTCAGGGCTCCCGGCTCCCCTTGGCTGGCTGGCTCGGGCTCTCGCCGACTTCCGGGTTCGCCATCTTGGAGGAGGCGGGCGCGGACTTCCGGTCCGGAAAAAGGGAGCGGGAGGGAGGGGGAGAAGGGAGGGGCCGCCGGACTGTGACGACACTTCCGGGTTCCCTCCCTCTCTTCTCAGGACATTCTGTGGTTTCCCCTGTTTAGGAGGAAGCTGGGGGAGGCGGGAGGGGTTTGGCTTTTTAAAATAAATAAATATGGAATGTGAAAGTCGCGCAGGGCTCTTTTTACAACACATACAATCTATATTGTATTTTTTTATTTATCTACGTTATTGTGACTTTAATACTTTTTATAATATATGCAAAATTTCTCTGCATTTGTATGTTATGTATATATCTATTGTAGATTTGTGTATATAATAATACGCAATAATAGTAATAATAATAATATTTTATTTATACGCAGCCCATCTGGCCGGCTTTCCGCAGTCACTCTGGGCAGCTTCCAGCAAAATATTTAAAAAGGTAAAGTGACCCCTGACCGTTAGGTCCAGTCGTGGCTGACTCTGGGGTTGCGGCGCTCATCTCGCTTTAGTGGCCGAGGGAGCCAGCATACAGCTTCCGGGTCATGTGGCCAGCAGGACTGAGCCGCTTCTGGCGAGCCAGAGCAGCGCACAGAAATGCCGTTTACCTTCCCGCCAGAGCGGTACCTATTTATCTCCTTGCACTTTGATGTGCTTTCGAACTGCTAGGTTGGCAGGAGCAGGGACTGCGCAACGGGAGCTCACCCCGTCGAGGGGATTCGAACCGCCGACCTTCTGATCGGCACGTCCTAGGCTCTGTGGTTTAACCCACAGCGCCACCCGCGTCCCTTAATACCTTTTATAATATATACAAAATTACTCTACGATATACTATATCTTTATTGTCATTGTCCCATGCAGAACAATGAAATTGAAAAACTACATAAAACAATCAAAAACCCCTAAAAACTCTGAAACCCCATTTTAAAATACACTATACTACAGAGACCCCTTATGCTGTGTTTAGAACCAGAATTGCATTTGTGTAGAAACTCTTTTTCAGGCGGCTAGTCCTAGTCTTTATAACCCTGTACCTTCTTCCAGAAGGCAGCAGCTGGAAGAGATCATTTCCGGGGTGTGTACTATCCTGCGCTATCTCTGCCGCTTTCTTATGGCACCTGACATTATTATATTATTTATCTGCATTATTGTGACATTAATACCTTTTATAATATATACAAAATTCCTCTACGTTTGCACGTTATGTATATCTCTGTGTTATATCTTTTCTAGATTTGTGTGCTATAATAATAATAATAGTAATAATAATATTTTATTTACACCCCGCCTATCTGGCTGGGTTTCCCCAGCCACTCTGGGCGGCTTCTAGCAAAATGTTAAAATACAATAATTCATCAAATATTAAAAGCTTCCCTAAACATGGCTGCCTTCAGATGTCTTCTAAAAGTCAGGTAGTTGCTTATTTCTTTGACATCTGGTGACATATCTATAATACGTTATAGCGTGATAATCTACATTATTATTATTATTATTATACACAGGCTTTCTCAAACTCTGCCCTCCAGATGTTTTGAGACTACAATTCCCATCATCCCTGAGCAATGGTCCTGCTAGCTAGGGATCATGGGAGTTGTAGGCCAAAAAAAACATCTGGAGGGCTAAATTTGAGGAAGCCTGATTATATATGATAAAACCCAAGTATACATGGAATAGCCCAAAGGCTGAACTCCAACTCCCATCAGCCCTGGCCAGAAGACCCGCTTGCGAGGCATTATGGGAACTGAAGTTCAGGATGGCCATTTCCCCCGCCCCTGTGGACTACAAGCAACTTCCGGGCCGGGGGCGGGGGGCGATCTCTCTACCACATGCCATCTCTATAGTTGGAGAAGCCCCTTTGGCAATAGACTGGGGGCGGGGCTTCAGATGGGAGGCGCTTAGGTGGTCTCACAGAATTGCAGAAGTGATCCCAAATATCATCTAATGACAGGAATCTAATACAGTAATCCAATAGCAGGAACCTTTTTTTTTAATCCAACATGGGGCTCAAACCCACGACCCTGAGATTCAGAGTCTCACGCTCTTACCGGCTGAGCTATCCCAGCCGTCGAATAACCAATGGTTGTGGGGAGTGATGTAGAGATCAGGGATGTGCTCCTGACGGGATGTGGCGGCTGTCGAATGGAATCCGGACGTGTTTCATCACTCTTTACCCTTATCTATTTATTGGGAGCCACCCAGAGTGGCTGGGGAAACTCAGTCAGATGGGCGGGGTATAAATAATAAGTTATTATTATTATTACTATCTAGCTATCTTTATAGAAGTGGGTGGCTAAGCTGAATGGGGAGGAGTCGAGGGGAGTGGGCGGAATGAAGCTTAGGGAACGCGCGCAGGGAATTTTTCTTAATTGTTTGGATCTAGGCAGCAACAGTAGTCAGTAATAATAATACACTTTGCAATTTTAAATGGCCTTAACCTGTTTCTAATTTAATTGTGTTTTCATATTAAAGTTGGGTTTTGGTTTTCGTAGCTTGCCCGTTCTTTAAAATGTATAGAAAGCAGGAACAACAACATCCAATAACAACAACAACATACAAAAACAACAACATCGAATTTTTCCCAGGCTTGCCACATAGTTAAACAAACCTTAGTTCATTAATCATTTCATTCTGATTAATTCATTCCAACTGATTGACATTATTATTATTATTATTATTATGCATACAGCAGTAGGCATGTTGTTGCCATAAATTAAAAACTGAATTGTTACGATTGGCTGTTTAATCATTTTGAATTGTTTTTACTACTAAATTTATTACAATGTCTTGTGTTTGTCTTTAACCCAGGTTAAATTGGACATTTAAATTTTTATCCTTGCAGTTTTCCTTAGCGCAGAATTGTTAATTTGTCGTTTAATGGGCCCGTCTGTGTGAAGTTTTGTAACTATTGTTTTTCTCTATTTATTTTTATTACTTCCCCTGTCGGGGATTGAAAACATCCACTGAAGCGTGGGCCATAAATACTGTACATAAATGAATAGAAATAAATAAAGTTAACCTGTTGGTGGATTATTTATTTGCTATTTTGTTATTATTTATAGTTTGCTATTTATCTATTTCATTATACAATGGGTCGTTAAAGGGTTGTGCATACCGACAGAGAGGTTAAAAAACAATAACAATGAGTCTGCAGAAATTAAGCATGGCTGGGTCCTTCTGCCTGAATCCTTCTGCATTCCAGGCTGGTGTCCTCCCACTGAACTATCATCCTCCGGAGATCTCTCAGTAGATCCCGTCCCACTTCCTGTCCTAGGGGGTCTTAAACCATCTCCGATCTGATCTCTGCCCTTACCTGGGAAGTCTGGCTTCTCTGACCTGCTCCTTCAGAGGTGAGGATCCAGAAGTAGCCTTTCGTTCACTCTCCACACGAAGTCAGAATTCTAAATATCTAGTTTCACTTTCTCCTTTGTCAGCCCTGAAGCTGCAGGAGGAAGTGGCAGAAGCTACAAAAGGAGACAGTTGTCTTTTATTATTGTTGACATTATTTTATTTCGTTTATTTGAATATTTAGGATCCCCTCTTTTGTAAACGTTGGGCAAAAGATTCCTGCATTGCAGGGGGCTGGAGGAGATGCTCCTCGTGGTCACTTCCAACTCTCCAATTCTGTGATTCTATAATGGCATGGGACTTTTGTCTGTGGTTCTCTGAGGCTCTTGCCCAGTACAGCTCCCAGTACGTTTCCGAGCACAATTCAAAGTGTTGGTGCTGACCTTTAAAGCCCTAAATGGCCTCGGTCCAGTAGACCTGAAGGAGCGTCTCCACCCCCATCGTTCTACCCGGACACTGAGGTCCAGCTCCGAGGGCCTTCTGGCGGTTCCCTCACTGCGAGAAGCCAAGTTACAGGGAACCAGGCAGGGGGCCTTCTCGGTAGTGGCGCCCTCCCTGTGGAACGCCCTCCCACCAGATGTCAAAGAGAACAACAACTACCAGACTTTTAGAAGACATCTGAAGGCAGCCCTGTTTAGGGAAGCTTTTAATGTTTGATGTATCACAGTATTTTAATATTTTTTTGGAAGCCGCCCAGAGTGGCTGGGGAAGCCCAGCCAGATGGGCGGGGTATTAATAATAAATTATTATTATTATTATTATTATTTGAGAGTTGGGGGCCAAGCAGAGTGTGGGCCAGGATCCTACCGGCACGCTTCTCCTTACATATGCTCCAACATTTTCCCAATGAAAATAGGGACGCCCTATTCCATAATAGGGACGCGGGTGGCGCTGTGGTCTAAACCACAGAGCCTAGGGCTTGCTGATCAGAAGGTTGGCAGTTAGAATCCCTGCAATGGGGTGAGCTCCTGTTGCTGACTCCCTGCTCCTGCCCACCTAGCAGTTCGAAAGCACAAATTGCAACTAGATAAATAGGTACCTCTCCAGCGAGAAGGTAAACGGCGTTTCCATGCGCTGCTCTGGTTCGCCAGAAGCGGCTTAGTCCTGCCGGCCACATGACCCGGAAGCTGTACGCCGGCTCCCTCGGCCAGTAAAGCGAGATGAGCGCCACAACCCCAGAGTCGTCCACGACTGGACCTAACGGTCAGGGGTCCCTTTACCTTTTATTCCATAATAATTATTATTATTCCAACATAATAAATCATTAAACTTTTTTTTTTAACTTCCCTATACTGGGCTGCCTTCAGATGTCTTCTAAAGGTTGCATAGTTACTTATCTTCTTGGCTCCTTGGGGGGAGCAGGGTCACATAACTCCAGCCCCTCCAACATTTCTCTGATGAAAAGAGGGACGTCCTAAGGAAAAGCGGGACATTCCAGCATCAAATCAGAAACCGGGATGGCTTCTGTAAATCCATAATTTGTCGCTGGAAAAGAGGGACACTTGGAGGGTCTGTCCTTACAGAAGTAAAAGGCACTAGAAACTTTCTTGTCTGGTTTTAATGGGAGCTGAACGTTTATGGGCAAGGGATCTGGAATATTCATAAGCAAGGGAGGGGAATACTCTGGAAGACTCATAAGCAACGTACAAGTCAGTCTGTTTCACAGCTCACTCTTTGGCTAGACTGGACCTAAGGTCGTGGAAATGAAGGCTTGGCATACGAGAAGCCACTTCCCTGATTTTTTTTGTTCTGTTTCCCTTCTCCCTACGCCTTTGGAAATTCCCCGCATTATCTGAACCAGCAGGTTGCTGTCCTTCCTTCTCCCGCCATAAACAGCAGAAACTGCAAGCTGGATTTCTGAGGACAGAGATCAATTCGGAATCTGAGAGGGCTTCTCCAAGTCAGGGACATCCCTGGAAAATAGGGGCACTTGGAGGGTCCGCAACTCCCTGGGGCCTGGGCACCCACAAATTTCAGTGCCAGGGCCGTGCATGCTGTGTGATAGGAATTTTATGGTCTTAGATATATGGTAATGTTCATAAGTGTACCAACCAAGCACATACATAGATCAGCACAGGAAGACCGACCTGGAACCATTTTGATTCCTAAACTGAGCAAATGTTTTCTCTGCAAGGTCAAAGTGGGAAACCTCCCCATTGTCTCTTTCCTCACAAATCCTGTCTTAAGGGCACATTTAAGATATGAATAGGGTGTGAGCCTGTGACCTGGCCCAGGAACTAAGTATTTATCATTACAAAAGACTGGCCAGGCTCCCCAGGCAATCCAATCAAGTAACCTGCCAGACAGGAGATAAACAACGACAGGAGAAAAACATTAAAATTTCTGTTTTAGACTGCCTTTTCTGTGATGTAGGTAAGATGTATCTGAGGGGTGGTCTTAGGTTACACCCCTTCTGTGATGTAGGTATGATGTTTCTGGGGGTGGTCTTGATCTACAGGGCGGCAATTTCAAAGGTCTATATAAGGCCTTGCCCGTCATTATTCTGGGTTCCTCCTCCTTTCATGTGTGTGAGGGGAGCACCCTGTTGCAACAGATCAATAAAGATCAAGCTTACTAGCAGCTTTGCTTCTCAATATTCTCTGGTTGGCCTCTGTTATTTTCTCCTACCAATAGGGAACCTATGTAAGGACTCTATATGGGCTCTTGGGTACCCCATAAGGGAAAAGGGCATTTTTTGTTTACAACAGCTGCGTTGCACCCACAGCCCCAGGTACCCAGGGCCGAGCTGGCACTCCTGGTGATAAGAACGTCACTGCTTCTCTCAAAGTGTTCTCCAAAATCTATCTGGGGAAGCCACTTCAGAGCTTGCTGGCCTTCAGTTCTGCCAGGGCAGCTGTCTGTCAAGGGTTTTCTGCGGGACGCGGCGTCCTCTTGCGAGAGACAGACAGACTGGCTCTTGGGAGGAGGAAGGGGGGATTTGGCCGGCTTCAGCAGATGCAAATCAACCCATGAGCAGCCTCAGCAGAGGCTCTCGCCACCGGCACCGACTCTCTTGAGCGCTCAGGTTTCTCTCAGGCCCAGCTCAATCGATCCGGCCTCCCCCACCCACCCCCTTCTGGGAACCGGCTTCCCCTGCAAGGAAGAACTTCCCAGTAGCTGGGTGGGCCCTTTCCAGGATTCTCAAACTGGAGGCCAACATTTGCTGCAAAAATAAATAAATAAAATGGGTCGTTGCACCACTCGCAAGTGTGATAGGAATTTCATGGTATTAGATAGATGGTAATGTTCATAACTGCACATACACAGATCAACACAGGAAGACCAACCTGGAACCATTTTGATTCTTAAACTGACCAAATCCTTTCTCTGCAAGGTTAAACTGGAAAAGCCTCCCCATTGTCTCTTTCCTCACAAATCTTGTCTCCAGGATATGTCTGTTTGAATAAGGTGTGACCTGGCCCAGGAAATAAGTATTTTAACACTACAAAAGAATGGCCAGGCACCCCAGGCAATCCAATCAAGTAACTTGCCAGACAGGAGATAAACTGTGACAAGGAGAAAAACAACATTTAAATTTCTGATGTAGGTGGGATGTATCTGAGGGGTGGTCTTAGCTTACACCCCTTCTGTGATGTATGCATAATGTTTCTGGGGGTGGTCCTGATCTAGAGAATGGGAATTTCAAAAGTCTTTATAAGCCCTTGCACGGCAATTTGGGGGGTCCTCTTCCTCTCCTGCGTGTGAGGGGAGCACCCTGTTGCAACAGATCAATAAAGATCAAGCTTACTAGCTGCTTTGCTTCTCAATATTCTCTGGTTGGCCTCTGTTATTTTCTCCTACCAATAGGGAACCTGTGTAAGGACTCTATATGGGCTCTTGGATACCCCATAAGGGAAAAGGGCATAGTTTTATTTACAACACAAGCAGCGATCTTAAAGGGAGAGTTAGTGGTGCTGTGCATATAGTGGCAAACAGGCGCCGGCTTGGGACAGAGCAGGGTTGGGATCCTCAGCCCCGAGAGAAGCGGAGGGACCGGTCTCTTCAGGCTGAGCTGCCCTCCAGGGTTGTTGTGAGGATAGAGTAGTCGTAATGGGGAGGTGAGTATCAGTCGCTGGAAACAGCCAGGTCCTGTTGCGTCGGACAGCCACTGTGACAACAGGATCCTGGGCTCGGTGGGTCACTGTTGGCAGTGGCGTAGCGTGGGGGGTGCAGGGGGAGCCGGCCGCACCGGGTACAACATCTGGGGGGGGGGGCGCTTGCACTCGCAGCTCTCTGCCCCTACCTGGCTCACTCACTCTCTCTCACTGCAGTGCTGGCTGTGCAAATCCGATCCGAGCCGCCGGGTCGCCGCCCACTGTGGAGGGGAGGGTGCCAGGCGTGCGGTGCGGTGCGGAGAGAGAGCGAGGGACTATCTGGGGGAGGGACAGTGTAGCGGGGGGGCGCAAATTACTTGCCTTGCCCCGGGTGCTGACAACCCACGCTACGCCACTGACTGTTGGCCTCATCCGACAGGCTCTTTCTGGGGAAAGTTAGCTGCTGAGGAAACGTCAGGGAGATGGGACAAAGGTCTTTCTAAAGGCAGCCACTTTCTCCCTCGCCTTTGCTTCCCCTAAACGCTGAGATATACATCAGCAGCGCCGGTTCTGCATGCCTCTGCTGCTTCCTAGTGGAACGACCCAGAAATGTGCAGGAAAGGTGAGGAGCCGTTCCTCCTTCCGGGGATGGTGCAGGGAACAATTGCCTGCAGGGTAGCTTAGTTGCTACAGCGTGAGACTCTTAAACTGAGGGTTGTGGGCTACTTTGTGGGGGAAAGGATTCCTGCACTGCAGAGGGTTCAACTAGGGGTCTCTTCCAAGTCTAAAGGTAAAGGGACCCCTGGCCATTAGGTCCATTCGCGGACGACTCTGGGGTTGCGGTGCTCATCTCGCTTTACTGGCTGAGGGAGCCGGCGTACAGCTTCCGGGTCATATGGCCAGCATTAAATGCCGCTTCTAGCGAACCAGAGCAGCGCACGGAAACGCCGTTTACCTTCCCGCCGGAGCGGTGCCTATTTATCTACTTGCTCTTTTACGTGCTTTCGAATTGCTAGGTTGGCAGGAGCAGGGACCGAGCACACCCTGTCGCGGGAATTCGAACCGTTGACCTTCTGATTGGCAAGTCCTAGGCTCTGTGGTTTAACCCACAGCGCCACCCGCATTCCTTTTCCAAGTCTAAAGGTAAAGGTAAAGGTACCCCTGCCCGTATGGGCCAGTCTTGACAAACTCTAGGGTTGTGCACCCATCTCACTCAAGCGGCCGGGGGCCAGCGCTGTCCGGAGACACTTCCGGGTCACGTGGCCAGCGTGACATCGCTGCTCTGGCGAGCCAGAGCAGCACACGGAAACGCCGTTTACCTTCCCGCTAGTAAGCGGTCCCTATTTATCTACTTGCACCCGGGAGTGCTTTCGAACTGCTAGGTTGGCAGGAGCAGGGACCGAGCAACGGGAGCTCACCCCGTTGCGGGGATTCGAACCGTTGACCTTCTGATTGGCAAGTCCTAGGCTCTGTGGTTTAACCCACAGCGCCACCCGCGTCCCTCTTCCAAGTCTAGGGTTCTGTAATTTGCCAAAGGGAACTGGGTCAGTCCACAGGGATGATGGTGGAGGTGATAAAGAGCTTCTGATTTGCATGCAGAGTTATTATAATTATTATTTAATTTTTTTATACCGCCTTTCATCTGAGGATCGCAAGGCCATTCACAACATAAACATACAACACGTTAGTGTGTCGGCTGCGGTGTGTAGCCGCAGTCACACAAACGCTCCCCGCGCTCCTCCCAGGGCTGGAAAGGTTTGCCGATAAAACTGAATTACGGCGTCACAAAATGATGCACGCCTAAAAAGTTCACCAAAGTTTGGAATGCTCTGCTTTAGAGATTAGAAGATGGCTTTCGCATCTCCGCATATCGCCTTTCTCCATCTCACAGGCAAGAGGCGTTATCAGAGGTACGCTGGGACACAGTTTGGTCAGGCAAAACACTCGAGGAATGTGCAAAGCAGAGCTGGTGAGGGGTGTGGCCTGGACAGAGGAGGTGTGGCTTCAGATAAGGGGTGTGGCCTAGAGAGGGGATCTGTGTTACAGCCAGAATCCGGAAGGTCAGATCGACTTGGAAGTCTGTATTTGGGGCCCCAAGGCCTGAGATTCCCCACCCATCGCCCTGAACGACTTGCTAGCAGCTTTCTCTTAGGTTCCAGGCATAACCCAACCCCTCTCTGTCTCTCGCTCAAAGCCCGGCTTTGCTGATCTGTAGGAAAGGCACTAAATTTAGCCGGTGCGAAGCCTCCTACAATGCACAAACAGGGGATCTGCTTGCAGAACCGTCCAGCCTGGTGCCAGGGCAGGCTTCCCTCGGAAAGGAAGTCACATTGACCTCTTCAGCAGTGGGGAGATTTCCCACCCTCCAAGTGTCCCTATTTTCCAGGGACGTCCCTGATTTAGAGAAGCTGCCCCCGGTTTCCGATTTGATCCTGAATGTCCCACTTATCCTTAGGACACCCCCATTTTCATTAGAGAGGTGCTGGGAGGGTATGGAGTTATCCGACCCCTGGGTCATCTGAAGGCAATCCTGTATAGCAGTGGTTTTCAACCCTTGTGCCATGGCGCCCTAGGGTGCCCTGAATGATGATCAGAGGTGCCGTGGGCAACACTGGCCTCTGTCCCTCTTTCCTTCCCTCCCTGCTCTGATGCCCTCTTGCATCTCTGCCTCTCAAAGGCTTGCACAGCTGTTTGTTGCAGCAGCCCTGGGTACCACAGGCGAATTGGTGCCTCTGGAGCTGGCCAGGGGGTACTTCCCAGGCCCCTGTGGGGCAGTGTGAGGAGGCACCTCTTTTTAGGGCGGGGGGGGCAGCTCAGAGACCAAGGGCGACCCCTACAACTGACCAGAGGACCCCCAAGAGGGGAGGAGGCTGAGGAGACACTCCACAAGGGAGCGTGTTCAAAAAGGGGTGAGGGGCTGCCAGCTCTGCAGGCAAGGGGGGACATAACTGGGCTCCTGAGCCCCACAAGGGAGCCGTAGAAAGAATGTAGTTGGTCAAGGGAGCCGTGGACTCAAAAAGGTTGAGAACCTCTGCCGTATAGGGAAGTTTTGTTTTTTCAATGTTTAATGTTTTAGTACCGTATTTTTTGCTCCATAAGACGCACCTAGTTTTTAGAGGAGGAAAACAAGAAAAAAAATATTCTGAACGAAACAGTGGATGTATGATTTTTGAGGTTCATGCTGTGGCCACAGACATGATATGTGATTTGACGGTGAGTTTGGGGTAGCCCGTTGCAAAAATCCTGAGGATCCATGCTTTGTAACCACATTTTTGTGCCATTGCGGCCCCATGAAACAGTGGGTGCGTGATTTTTTGGGTGCAGGCTATAGCCATGGACATGCTATGTGATCTGATGGTGAATTACATTTTTATATACAGTATGTTGGAAGCTGCCCAGAGCGGCTGGGCCAACCCAGTAAGATGCGTGGGGTATAAATAGTAAAATTATCGTTATGGAATGGGACGACCCTATTTTCATCAGAAAAATGTTGGAGGATATGGCTTTACCTTTACCGGAACGCTGCGCTCACTAGGCCTGAGCTGTTCGGTTTCTTTGAATAAAGAGTTCATTTGGCGAACTTCCGACTCCCGCTTTGACATGGTGCCTGTGAGTTTTTCAAACAGCTCTTCCAAGCCCTAAGAAGCTTCCCTCCTGGAATAATAAAGCTAACCAACCACACATTGGTTAATATGGTATTAAAAATAAAGGAAGATTATAATGAAGCCAGAAGATGAAGGTTAGATCCGAGGATCTTCAGCAACAGTCAAACAGTAAATAAGATAGGGAAAGAATTATTAGACATAAGGGGGATTCATGAGAAGGGGCAAAGTACTCAACCAATAATATGGGATACAATACAGTGGTGAGGGGAATTAGGATTAGGGAATCCAGTAAATTGTGGGGAAAACAACAAGAAGAAGAGATGAAAAAGTTAGAGGAAGAAATGAGGACACTGGAAAATCAATATATGAATGAAAAAGATAAAAGAAGTTAAGCACAATTACAGGCAAAAAGGAAGGAGTTAGAAAATAAAGATATGGAAAAGAAATTTGCTCCCTTAAATCACAGGCATGCTGATTTGCCTTGACCCCGATGGCTGAACCGGCCACAACCTGAACTGACCTCTGTCCTGCCGCAAGCACCAAGGTCTCAGCTGCTAAGGTAGCAGGAGTCTGCTCAAATTTCTTTTGACTCCTCCGGTGTTTATACTACATTTTTAAAGATATCCCTTGAGAGAGAATCTTTGAACCTCTTTTGTTGACCACCAGCATTAGGCTTTCCATTTTTAAGTAGAGTAGTTGCTTTGGAAGACGATAATCAGGCATCCGCACAACATAACCAGTCCAACAAAGTTGATGTTGAAGAATCATCACTTTGACATTGGTGATCTTTGCTTCTTCCAATACACTGGCATTAGTTCACCTTTCTTCCCAAGCGATGTGTAAAATATTTCGGAGACACCGTTGACGGAGTTGGATTTCGAGGAGTTGGAGATGGTGTTTGTTAAGTTGTGGGCGAACACAAGTGAAGCCATGATCCCGATGCCGGCGTGAAGGGCGATGGATGGAACACCGTGCTCTAGCCAGAACAGTCAGCTCTGAATTGGTTCTGTTCAGTGATTTTGCTCAGTGATTTCGCTCAGTGATTCAGCTCTGTTCGGAGGGTGGCTGCATCTGGCTGTGCTCTGATGTCCATCGATCCCATCCTTCGTCGCCAGTGTTAAGTTGTGGGCGAACATATCCGACGACACAGTGATTTCTCCAGAGCAGCTCTTCATTGTAGCTGGACAGAACTGAACTCCAAACAGCTCAGCCGGCCTCCTTTTATAGGCAGCCGGCTGTCAACATTGTAACAACAACAACCCAGGGTTTCCCGCCTAAAATAACTGAGGTGGACCTGAGTGAAAACTATCTACAGTAACCCCCTGCTGGCCCAGGGTGAGAACACCAGTACATAACAGCGTTTATAAGTGGCCCATGTTTCACAAGTGTACAGTAAACTTGGTAGTGCAATAGCTTTGTAAAGGAGCGTTTTTAAACTATAATGTAGTGAACGAGAACAGTAAGTGAGAGGACACTGAATTTTGCCACTGCGCAAGGCGCTGCTGAAAGACCAATAATTCGCCGCTGCCAGTCCAAAGTAGTTTGACTTCACTCCCAATGGCGCATTCCTGCATTGTCTCTTAATAATAATAATAATAATAATAATGTATTATTTATACCATGCCCACCTGGCTGGGCTTCCCCAGCCATTCTGGGCAGCTTCCAACCAAATATTAAAATACAGTAATGCATCAAACATTTTTGATAAGAATAATGATCTGTTGTTAGCTTGACGGAAGTGTACAATAGATGAGCTTTCCTGCTTTGGCTCATCTTCCTTTTTCTTTTCTTTCTATTTTTCTTTCGTCCTTTCTTTTATCTTCCCCATAGTTGCCTATGTTCTGCGCCATGTACTTCGATATTTTATTTAGGTTTTTTTCCATTACTATTACGGAATTTTCCTTTGCAATTTTGGTTGTCTATATTTATATGTACCTGTTTAAAGCAAAATAAAAGTTAAAAAAAACCAACAACCATTAAAAGCTTCCCTAAACAGACAGACTGATGCCAACCATTCTGGGGTGCCAACTTGAATAAAATATTGGGGGGTGGGGACGCCCTGGTAAGCCTTGCCCCCACATTATTGATCGCACACACGTCATTTGAATGGGAATGGCCGTCAACTTTGTGGGGGCCATAGGCCCCCCTCAAATATTTTATTGTGTGGAGGGGCCCGTGGCCCCTAGGACTCGGCTCCTATTCAACCGTGTCCTTTTCTTCCTCTTTTATTCCCCTCAGACATCTCGAACTACAACCCCCATCAGCCCCGGCCTGACTAGGCGCCCTGCCGGGGATTGTGGGAGTTGTAGTCCAGCCGCGTCAGGCGGCTCGAACCCCATTGGCTGGCGCCGCCGCGCGTAGACGTCGAGCAGGCCTCCCCTTACGCGTCCCCATGGCAACCCCGCGCCCTCCGCCCCGCGCCCCCGACCACCCAACCAGCGACCGTCTCTTCCACCTCCCGCGAGGCGAGGCGGAGGCCGCTTAGCCAATCGGGCGAGAACGACGAGGGGAAGTGACCTATGACAGCGAGAAGACGCCGCGGTGGGGCGGGGCGTCCTCTTCGGGGGTTTTTTTTAGCCAGTACTAGAGCGCGCGGACTGCGCATGCTCGGAGGAGGAGGGGGGAGGTAAACAAAATGGCGGCGGCGTGTTAGCTGCGGCGGCAGGAAGGCAAGGAGAGGGGCGAGGCGGCTTTGACGTAGTCAGGGGAGGGGAGCAGCCGGCCAGCCAGTCCCCCACATAGCCGCCCCTTGGGGAGCGGCAGAGCCCCCCCAACCCCCCCACCTATCCCCCGTCAGGCTCGAGGGGGGAGGGGTCCCAAAAGGACTCTGACTCACCCCCCCTGCTACTTGAGCGCAGGGCTTGGGCCTAGTGGATTTTTTCCTGGGGGGGTGGGGAAGGCTGCCCCTCATAAACAGCAGACTCCCCATATTCATTTTAAGCCGTGTGTGTGTATGAGAGAGGGGGGGGTGCTCTCCTTGCAGGGGGGGGGAAGGCGGAGGGGGGAGGCTCTGTGTGTCTGTGGTCGGGGGGGGGTGGAATAAGCTATTTTTATATAATTTATATTTTTTATTTAAATAGAGAAAAGTGTGTGCGTCTATATATATATAGGCACACACTTGGTGTTGGGGGTTTGTGGGGTGGAGTTCGGTTGCCTGTCATTTCGGGAAGGCAAATTGATTGATAGGAGTTCTGTTAATTGACTCCTCTGGCAATTCAGGGCCCTTCTTCCCCTTAAGGAGGAAAGTTTCTTCCCCAGTTTTTATTAGTGAAAGTCCATTAGTTAATCTCCATTCCCAACCCTTTCTTTTTCTTTCTTTCTTTTTTTTGTGGGGGTGACATTTATTTTCCCCCACCCCGTTCTTAAAAGAGGGAGATTGGGGAAGAAGTTGTAGGAAACTCTTAGGTGACAGCCAGTGACCCTTCTTGAGGAAAGATCCTTCTCCCCCACCCTAATTTTTAAGTTGAATCCCACAAGGAATTGAACCCCCTTTTTCGTTGGGGAGGAGTGATCCTGAGTTGAAAGGATACTTGCCTCTTTTTTTGTTAGCGATTCCTCCTGTTAGAAATTGTGACGGGGAATTAAGTCAAAGAGTATTACATTAAGCAGAGGTGTCTCCGTTAATCGACTTCCCTCTTCCCCTTCCCCTTTTCCCCCAATTTAGAAACTCTTCTGAGAAGGGAAAACCCTTACCTCTTCTTCCCTTGTGGTGGTGTTATTTTTTCGCTTCTGTTGCCCCTTCTGTTAGGGTCAGATTTTCTCTCCCTCACCCCACTTGCCTTTGCAGAGAGCTATCGCCCTTTAAGTAGCCCTTGTTAATTGCCACCGTTTGGGGGAAATTGTTATAGCTGCCTCCCAATCCCAATTGGCACTTGTTTTTCTTTTAGCCCTTAAGTTCTCTCTGGCTGAGAAGGGACCAGGTACTTTATGTCCCTTAACATTTCCCCCCCTCTGGGTTGAATGCATGGGGGTCTAGGCATCTCCCATACTACAGATTTCCCTTCCACCCCTCGTCTTGTAGAGGGAGGAGGCTCCACATAAGGACTCCCTAATTTTGTGGGTGCCAATCTTGTCAAGAGGAAGATACTTGGGGATTATTGAAGCTCTTTAAAAGAGTCCCATTAGGGATTTGGGAGGAAAGGGTCTGCTTTCTCTCCCCCCCCCCCAAAGTTGTTAATCTCCCTTCCTGTTTGACAGGCATCTTGATCTCTTGTGGGAACGGTACAATTACCTGTCAAGGGAAAATCTCCCAATTCCTTTTTTTTTTCCTTTTCCCAATTCATGTGCCAAGGATACCTTTCTCTTGACTCTGTGGGCTTGTGAACATCACATTGCATTTCCTTATTTAGATCGGAAGGCCACATAAACAGAACGGTGTGTGTGTGTGTCTGTTCAGAAAGGGACTTAATTACTCTCAGCAAGATCGGTCAGGAGTCTGGCACTAATGGGATCAATCTGTTCTGAGTGATGCCTTCAAAAGCCTGGTGTTGCTGCAGAATAGCTTGAAGGTAGAGGGGTTCCCCAAAGCGGAATGATTAGAGGCTTCTCTTTTTTCAAGACAGTTGCTTAAGCTGGATGAATTGTGTAAGCTTAAACTTGCGTCAGGAGAGCTTGCTCAAGCATCATCCCCTCTTCTGTCTCTTTTTTTGTGGGTGCTTAGTTCTGGGAGACTTGAATAGGGTTTGAGCTGCCTGCCTGCCTGCCTGCCTGCCTGCCTACCTTAATACCTGAAGCAGTGGGGTGACACATCATGTGTCAGGTAGACCCCAAGTGGTTGAAGGATGCCCCTGGTAGTACCTACTAGACACGGAAGGCCTCAAACATTTGTCAAGGGCGGAAGAGAAGCAGTTGAAATCAGTATTGAAAATTCCTTTAAAAAGACTTGGTTCCAGCTGCCGAACGGCTGAGAGGACTCTCATCGGAGGTCGTACCCGGGTGGTGAGAGTGGTCAAAGCCGAGGGGTGCATTTGGGCTCCTTGGTTCTTCACCTCACAGTTTGGAAACAGGAGCTGCCATGCCTTGCTAGCGATGGAACACCCTCCAAGAGACTAGCTTTCTGTTTCCAAACGCAGGAAGTATTCTTGAAGATGACTTAGGTCCTCAAGGAAGGGGGGAAATACCTCGGACTTCCTCAGGAGAACATTACCCGATGTGAAAGACTTGGAGCAGCAAAAACGAGATATTTTTTTTCAAAGAGAAGTTAAAGCTGACTGTAAATCAACTTTGTTGCTTTCCCCCATCCACATTGCTTAAGAGAAGCTCTATAAGTATTGGAACGAGGTGCTGGATCTCTGCAGGGCCCTCCTGGGCTCGAGAGAAAAGTTCTCATAGGCTTTTATTTTTCATTTGTAAGTTAAAACGTTTGTACAATCTTTTTGGGAATTCTCGATTTACCTCTGCTGAACATCCTTCTTCCCCACCCGCAAAAAATTGGGAGTAAAAAGGGAGCATCTGATACACCAGGAAAGTGGATTTTTAAACCTTTGGCACGCGCGCACACTTGTCGTAGAACGCAAACAGGCTTGGGTCATCATTTCGATTCGCGATGGAGGACTCTCAGCAGCTGGGGATGTTTGTCGAAAGCGAACTGATCTCGGTGGGCATGGATACTTTCATCCACCGCATAGACTCCACGGAAGTGATCTACCAGCCCCGCCGGAAAAGGGCAAAGCTCATAGGCAAGTACCTGATGGGAGACCTGCTTGGGGAAGGATCCTACGGCAAGGTCAAGGAGATGTTGGACTCCGAAACCCTCTGTAGGAGAGCAGTCAAGATCCTGAAGAAGAAGAAGCTGCGGAGGATCCCCAACGGGGAGGCCAATGTTAAAAAGTAAGTGTTGGGGTTTTTTGGGGGGTGGGTGGGAGAGGGTTTGGGGGTGAGGGTAGGCCCATACCTACAAAAATTGAGTGTAGTTGTGTGTTCGTAGCATGTTGTTGTTGTTGTTGTTTAGCCGTTTAGTTGTGTCCGACTCTGTGACCCCCTGGACAAGAGCACGCCAGGCACTCCTGTCTTCCACTGCCTCCCGCAGTTTAGTCAAATTCATGCTTCGAGAACACTATCCAACCATCTCGTCCTCTGCCGTCCCCTTCTCCTTGTGCCCTCCATCTTTCCCAACATCAGGGTCTTTTCCAGGGAGTCTTCTCTTCTCATGAGGTGGCCAAAGTCTTGGAGCCTCAGCTTCAGGATCTGTCCTTCCAGTGAGCACTCAGGGCTGATTTCCTTCAGAATGGAGAGGTTTGATCTTCTTGCAGTCCATGGGACTCTCAAGAGTCGTAGCACGTTACTGCAGAATGAAGTAAAGGACCCCTGGACGGTTAAGTCCTGTCAAAGGCGACTGGGGTTGCAACGCTCATCTCGCTTTCAGGCCGAGGGAGCCGGCGTTTGTCCACAGACAGCTTTCCAGGTCATGTGACCAGCAGGACTAAACTGCTTCTGGCGCAGTGGGACACCATGACGGAAACCAGAGCGCACGGAAATGCCAGGGACGCGGGTGGCACTGTAGTGTAAACCGCTGAGCCTCTTGGGCTTGCCGATCGGAAGGTCGGCAATTCAAATCACCGCAACAGAGTGAGCTCCCGTTGCTCTGTCCCGGCTCCTGCCAACCTTGCAGTTCGAAAGCATGCCAGTGCAAGTAGATAAATAGGTACCGCTGTGGCGGGAAGGTAAACGTCGTTTCTGTGTGCTCTGGTTTCCATCACGGTGTTCCATTACGCCAGAAGCAGTTTAGTCCTGCTGGCCACATGACCTGGAAAGCTGCCTGTTGACAAACACCAGCTCCCTCGGCCTGAAAAGCGAGATGGGCGCCGCAACCCCAGAGTCCCTTTGGACTTTCCATGGGTCCTTTACCTTTACCTTTTACCTTTACTGCAGAATTCATTCCCACAAGACATAGTGGTGGCCGCCAACTTGGATGTCTTTGAAAGAGGATTAGACAGATTGGAGGATGCTGTCGATGGGTTTTGTCCGGTGGCTGTGTTTTGCCTTCCCCATTGGAGGGAATTTTCCACTGCTGGAACTCAGAAGTGGGGAGAGTTGCTCTCTCGCTTAGGTCGTGCTTATGGGCTTCCCATGGGGCCATCTGCTTGGCCAATGTGAGAAGAGGATGCCGGTCTCAATGCCCCCCCCCCCCGGCCTGATCTAGCAGGAAGGCTGTTATGTTCTTATTACAGCAAGCGCTGGGAACCTCTGGCCTAGGAGGATACATGCTGCCCTCTGCGTAATTGCAAAGAAGTGGGAGAAGTGGGTGCGGAAAGGCAGGAGGGGATGGGTGCACACATTAGGCCAGGCGTGGCCAAACTTGGCCCTCCGGCTGTTTTGGGACTACAGTTCCCATCATCCCTGACCACTGGTCCTGTTAGCTACGGATGATGGGAGCTGTAGTCCCAAAACAGCTGGAGGGGCCAGGTTTGGCCATGCCTACATAAGGCCCAGCCCCCTCTCTCACTGCTGGTTGTGACCTACAGCGGATTGCCCTTTCCCCTGAGGTTATGCGGCCTTCAAAGGGGAAATGGTTTGTACGTCTGAAAAATGTGCGGTTGTGAAGCAGAGAAAACAGCCACCTGCTGGCGTTTCTGTCATAAAAGTGGGAGCTCCAGGATTGACCATGGGGGTCCCACGGGACAGCCATTGGAGGTAAGGGGGTTGGGACGATTTGCAAATACAGTGGTGCCTCGCAAGACGAAATTAATCCGTTCCGCGAGTCACTTCGTCTAGCGGTTTTTTCGTCTTGCGAAGCAACCCTATTAGCGGCTTAGCGGATTAGCAGGTTAGCGGCTATTAGCGGCTATTAAAGGCTTAAGGGATTAGCGGATTAGCTGCTGAAAGGCTATTAGCAGCTTAGCGCCTTAGAAAAAGGGGGTGGGGAGCGGAAAAAAACCCTCAAGAATTGCAAGACATTTTCATCTTGCGAAGCAAGCCCATAGAGAAATTCGTCCTGCGAAGCACCTCTGAAAACGGAAAACCCTTTCGTCTAGCAGGTTTTCCGTCTTGCGAGGCATTCGTCTTGTGGGGCACCACTGTATTATGGTCTGCCACTGGCTGGCTCAACTCCCATGTTCAGATGTGTACTTGCTGGGTGGTGATTGTTGTTTCCTCAGGCAGGAGGAGCAGTTATGTATTCCCTCTCAGGGTGCCTTGGGCAACAGCCTGGGCAGAAACAGTTAGGTGGGCCTTTCTCCTGCACCTTCTCCCCTTGTGAGTCTCTCTAGGTTCCTTTTTGTGCCTTGTCTGAGCTAGGGATGTCTTTCTCTGTGACGTTGAAAGGACATCTCCCCGCCAGTGTCTTCCCAGCTTCACTTTCCGGCACTTTTCAGTGCTGGGGTGCACTTCAGCGAATCACCTTCCAGGGAATAACCAGAAATGGCAGAAAGAAACGAGAGCTGGAATATAGACTGGAGCTCGAGAAACCCACTGGCTTGCAAGTTATAGAAAATGCGACCGCATCCTTTGGAGGCATCCTGCGTGGTTGGATATTGTCGTGCTCGTGGGTGGTTCAAAGTGGTCTCCTGGGCAGCAGTTTCTCCCCAGTAGTACTGGGCAAGTATCCTCAAGAACAAGGGTGATTAACTTGGGCGCCCTCCAGATGTTTCTGGGACTACCAGTCAGTGTTTGGACATGATGGGAGTTGTATTCCAGCAGCTTCTGGAGGGCCAAAGAGTGCCCCCTCCCTTTGTGCACTATCTGCCTCTGCAATTGGCCAGGCAGCATGAACCCTCTGGATTGGCTGTGCAGGTGTAAATTCCAGCAGGGTCTCCTCCTGCTTTGCTGGCTGTGGTTTCCTTCCTTTACCTAGGTCCTTAGCTCCCAGCAACTTATGTAAAGGTAAATGGACCCCTGACCATTAGGTCCGGTCGTGACCAGCTCTGGGGTTGCGGCGCTCAACTCGCTTTACTGGCCGAGGGAGCTGGCATACAGCTTCCGGGTCATGTGGCCAGCAGGTCTAAGCCGCTTCTGGCGAACCAGAGCAGCGCATGTAAACGCTGTTTACCTTCCCGCTGGAGCGGTACCTATTTATCTACATGCACTGGTGTGCTTTCAAGTTGCTAGATTGGCATGAGCAGGGACCGAGCAACGGGAGCTCACCCCGTCGCGGGGATTCGAACCTCCGACCTTCCGATCGGCAAGTCCTAGGCTCTGTGGTTCAACCCACAGCGCCACCCCGCGTCCCTCCCAACAACTTACATCTGAGCTAAGTGAGCAGCTGCTGCAGCTCTGGGTTTAGGGATCGGCTTGCCTGGGACTCTAGGCTAGCCCTGACAGGCCCCTGTCCTCCGAATCTGGGAAATGCAACCGGGATAACCTCAGTTGTGCAGGCTGAGTTGTGGAACGCCTTCCCCACAGAGCTGCACCTGTCACCTTCACTGAACAAAGACTGATGGGGCACCTGGCCTTTGACACCTCAGGTGTCCTTTTCCAGGATGCACCCTATGCTTGTACCTGCAGCCTGTTCTGCCTGGGTTTCACACTGGTTTTTAAATTGTTGTAACCTGCCCTGGGACCTGCTGGCAAACAAGCCCGGCCACATCCTTGCCAGCCTAGGAAAACAGTGCAGTGCTGTTGAGGCTTGCCTGGGCCCAGCACTTCGCAGCCAGTAGAGGCAACCCATGTTTCCTCAGGCGCCTGTGGCCCTTCGGACGTTGCTAGCAATGTTAGAAACTCAGGTGTGTAATGTAATTGCCAAATGGCACCTTAAACCTGGGTTACGGTCGCCAGAGTGGAATGTCTAGGCACCTTCCTTTTCTTTTTTGCTGTGGAATCTATTTTTTATTATGCATTTCAATAACGCTTTATATTTTGAAGAACAACATCACAAACATGTTAAAAGATTGCATTAAAAAAGAAACGCAAGCTTCAAGGAAAACATTTCAGATACTTCTGAAAGTGACATTTTTTCCTTTCCCATACAGTAGAACCCGAGGGTAACGTAAACTCTGGGTTGTGAAAGCAACAAACCCGGAAGTATTTTTCTGGGTTTCTCCGCTCGCGCATGCATAGAAACATGTGCCGCGCACATGCGCAGAACAGGCACCTCCGGTTACGGACAGCTCGGGATCCGACCAGAGCTCCGGAACGGATCCTGTCTGTAACCGGAGGTACCAGTGTATCTACAGTGGTGCCTCGCAAGACGAAATTAATTCGTTCCGCGAGTCTCTTCGTCTAGCGGTTTTTTCGTCTTGCGAAGCAACCCGATTAGCGCTATTAGCGGTTTAGCGGCTATTAGCGGCTATTAAAGGCTTAAGGGATTAGCGGATTAGCTGCTAAAAGGCTATTAACAGCTTAGTGCCTTAGAAAAAGGGGGTGGGGAGCAAAAAAAAAACCCCAGGAATCGCAAGACATTTTCGTCTTGCGAAGGAAGCCTATAGAGAAATTCGTTTTGCGAAGCACCTCCAAAACGGAAAACCCTTTCGTCTAGCGGGTTTTCCGTCTTGTGAGGCATTCGTCTTGCGGGGCACCACTGTATTTGCCTACTTAATTTATAGAGCTGCCCCATAGCAGAATGACTCTAGAAAGCCATTGGGGTGCAGTGGTTCCATTGTTGGACCAGGACCTGGGAGATCAGGGTTCAAATTGCCACTCTGTCAGCCAGTCACAGCCTCTTAACTTACCTTACAGGGTCCTCATAGGAATTAACGGAGGGGCTTGGTAAACCGTGTACTTTTTAATGACCTTTTGGACTACAATTCCCATCATCCACGACCACTGGCCCTGCTAGCTAGGGATGATGGGAGTTGTAGTACAAAAGCAGGTAGAGACCCAAGTTTAGAAAACCCTGGTGTAGACAGCACTGAACTAGACGGAGCAACTGGTCTGAGTCGGTATAAGATAAGACAGTTCCCTGCATTTCTGTGTCAGTTCTGCAGTCAAATATTACTGGGGGAGTCTAATCCAGCTAGTATTCCCCCCCCCCCCAGGCTGGTACATCATCACCTGCCTGCCTTCATTTTCTTTCCTCCATGTGACCCCGCAGTTCTCCCAGGCCTTTTAAATGTGAGGGACCACCTTATCAATAAAGGTAAAGGTACCCCTGCCCGTACGGGCCAGTCTTGACAGACTCTAGGGTTGTGCGCCCATCTCACTCAAAGAGGCCAAGGGCCAGCGCTGTCCGAAGACACTTCCGGGTCACGTGGCCAGCGTGACATCGCTGCTCTGGCGAGCCAGAGCCGCACACGGAAACGCCGTTTACCTTCCCGCTAGTGAGCGGTCCCTATTTATCTACTTGCACCCAGGGGTGCTTTCAAACTGCTAGGTTGGCAGGCGCTGGGACCGAACAGCGGGAGCGCACCCCGCTGCGGGGATTCGAACTGCCGACCTTTCGATCGGCAAGCCCTAGGCACTGAGGCTTTAACCCACAGCGCCACCCGCGTCCCACCTTATCCATAGCCCCCCCCCCAAAACAACAACCCAGATATTGGTATCTGAAAATACTGTGACAGTGCCAACCCCTGCCCCCCAAAACAAGCTGGTTTCCTCTTTAAAAGCCAGCATCCACCCAGCTTGTTCCGGCATCTGCTGAGCGTCAGCCCCGTGGGGTTTTTCTGCCTCTTTAGGCAATCTTGGATAAACGCCTGGATGGAGACGTTCGCCTCCCTTGTCCATCTTTTTGCGCCTGGCTCGGGGGGGGGGGGGGCTGTGAGCGCTGCCGCCAGTGAATCAGCTTCGCTCTATTATTGCTTCTTTGGACAGGCCTTCAGAACCAGGTTTTATTTCCACTTCTGGAAAAACGAGATCTGCAAGAGAGAGGGGGGGGGAAGAATCGAAACTACCCCCCAAGAAACAGCTTCTCCGTATCGCCCTTTGAGGTTCCATCTGTGCAGGAGGCTGAGAAGGCGGTTCTGTGCCAACCTGGGGGCTTCCTGATGTTTCGGCCGAAGCTCTCATCACATCAGCCCCTCTGCGCTGATGGGAATCAAACTCCAAGCATGCTGTGGTCCTCCATCACTGCCCCTCTCAGTTTCTTTTCTCTCTCGCCTCTCTTTGCAAGTGCTATTTACTCAGAATTCCTCACATCCTGGGGATGTGTCTCCCTCCCAGGCAAGTTTAGTTCCAGGGTTCTCGATCCTTCGCATGAAACAGAGGCCAAAAGCATTAAGGATGAATTGCAGGTGTTCACACATGCGGTTTTATATTCTGATTTTATCCTGCCCTGAGACATGGAAGGATAGGGTTGCCGTACGTCTAATCTCCCGGTCATAGCTTCAATTTCTTTTGAGATTTTGCAAAAGAAAAAGCTGGACAAATTTGGGCAAAGCGAATTGTGTACAGATTTTCACTTTTTGAAATACGGCGAGCCTAGTACAGTGGTGCCTCAAAAGACGAAAAGAATCCGTTCCGTGAGTCTCTTCGTCTAGCGGTTTTTTCGTCTTGCGAAGCAACCCCATTAGCGGATTAGCGCTATTAGCGGTTTAGCGGCTATTAGCGGCTATTAAAGGCTTAAGAGATTAGCGGATTAGCTGCTAAAAGGCTATTAGCAGCTTAGTGCCTTAGAAAAAGGGGGTGGGGAGCGGAAAAAACCCCCAGGAATCGCAAGACATTCTCGTCTTGCGAAGCAAGCCCATAGAGAAATTTGTCCTGCGAAGCACCTCCAAAACGGAAAACCCTTTCGTCTAGCGGGTTTTCCGTCTTGCGAGGCATTCGTCTTGCGGGACACCACTGTATAGGGTGGTATGTATAGTGGTACCTTGGTTTACGAAGTTAATCCTTTACGGAAGTCTCTTCTTAAACCAAAGCGTTCTGCATAAAGTTTTGTATTAAATGTTCATTGCTTGACAGAACTGACCCCATTATTTACACCACTTTCTGCTATGTACTCTTCGTATTTTTAGAACAAAAATGCAACCAGTGATAGTGTGGGATAGTCACCAAGGTCAGAGTAGTTAGGCTCAAGACATTCACTGATGGTTTACTGGTGATCGCTTTTCTACATAAAAAGGCAACCATAATTTTAAGCGATAGACATTAAAAAGGTAAAGGTACCCCTGCCCGTACGGGCCAGTCTTGACAGACTCTAGGGTTGTGCGCCCATCTCACTCAAGAGGCCGGGGGCCAGCGCTGTCCCGAGACACTTCCAGGTCACGTGGCCAGCGTGACATCGCTGCTCTGGTGAGCCAGAGCCACACACGGAAACGCCGTTTACCTTCCCGCTAGTAAGCGGTCCCTATTTATCTACTTGCACCCGGGAGTGCTTTCGAACTGCTAGGTTGGCAGGCGCTGGGACCGAACAACGGGAGCGCACCCCGCCGCAGGGATTCGAACCGCTGACCTTTCGATCGGCAAGCCCTAGGCGCTGAGGCTTTTACCCACATTAGGCTAGTATAAAAAGATTGAGGCAAACTTCATCTCTATTCAAGGAGCATGCAGAGAATAGCTTATATACCTGCGTTTCTAACACTAGTGTAAAGGTTGGAGTTAGCTGGCAATGGAATGCAAAAGGTACACTCTGTGGCAGTTCAGTTAGAGCATAAATAGAGGCAAAACGGCCCTTTGCAACAGCAGTCATAGGTAATAAGGCATCCTGAGTAGTATTGCTAAGTAAATTAACCTTCATAGCAAGGCAGAAAGCCATTGTCTTTTTTCTGACACAAATGGGGGGAAGTAGAGGTTTTGATTCAGCACCCTTACGCCAAAGTTCTCTTGTTCTCAGGCGGATGCCTTCAGATAAGATCAGGAACAGAGTGACCTGGTGGACTGAAATGTCCGTGTTCTGGTTTCTGGATAATGTGCCATTTCTGATGTCAGATTACTGTGCATAGTTCTCCTTTTGTGGATCCTGCACCCCCTCCCCGCGTTCTGGATATGCCAGCTTAAATACAGAAGAGCTTCACCCTAGCTGTTGACAATGAAAGTTTCCATTATCCCCTTCTAGGGATGCGAGTGGTGCTGTGGCCTAAGCCACTAAGCCTCTTGGGCTTGCCGATTGGAAAGTTGGCGACTCGAATCCGTGCAACACTGCTGAGCTCCCGTTGCTCTGTCCCAGCTCCTGCCAACCTAGCAGTTCGAAAGCACACCAGTGCAAGTAGATAAATAGGTACCGCTGTGGCGGGAAGGTAAATGGCATTTCCATGTGCTCTGGCTTCGTCACGGTGTCCTGTTGCGCCAGAAGCGGTTTAGTCCTGCTGGCCGCAGACGCCAGCTCCTTCGGCCTGAAAGGGAGATGAGCACCGCAACCCCATAGTCACCTTTGACTGGACATAACCGTCCAGGGTCGTTTATCCTCTTCTGGATAATTCTAGAGCCCACAGCTAGCTTTGGCAAAGCTATAAGGCCTAGAAATACAGGGTGAGTCCTTTAAAAGAGCCCCCGTGGATACAGAGTACACATGTTCCAGGGGGCCTCTTTTAAAAGGCTCACCCTCTATAAGTTGCATGTGTTAAGTTTCACAACAGAGAATGGAAACGCCTGCCAGGTTAAAGTCCCCATTTTGTTTGCGTGTGTTGTGTTATTTCTGAGCTGTGTGCTTTTCAAGTACCCTCCTCCATAACTCTTCTCTTTTTTTGCCTTTCTCAGTCGGTGGAGCGTGAGACTCTGTAATTTCAGGGTCGTGGGTTCGAGCCCCACGTCAGGCAAAAGATCCCTGCATTGCAGGGGTTTGACTAGATGACCCTTAGGGT
This sequence comes from Podarcis tiliguerta, assembly GCF_965153285.1. NCBI lineage: Eukaryota > Metazoa > Chordata > Lepidosauria > Squamata > Lacertidae > Podarcis > Podarcis tiliguerta. Next base: position 3,905,011 of record NC_139551.1, on the reverse strand, counting down.
CCCTTCCAACTCTGCAACGCTGTGATTTTGTGATTCTGCCTGCTCCCTTGCCAGGGCTTACATGACTAAGCCTGGCAGGCAGCTACCCCGACAATTACCTCCGGGCTTTTCCCCGTGAAGTCAGTGCCTCCGTTTAAAACTCTGCCGCTTGTTATTTATTAATTTGTGACCTCACCATCCACATATATCGTCCCAGGGAGATTTGCAGGCACATCTTTAAAAACAGCAGAAATAAAGTTGCAGGCGGTGCAAGGAGAACCGGGTATAATAATAATAAATAATAAATTTTATTTATATCCCACCCTCCCCAGCTGATGCCAGGCTCAGAGCGGCTAACAACAATAAAACGATAAAACATTCTAAAATCATTTCATTCTAAAATTAATTCCAATCAAATGAATGGCAACCGTTGGGCTAGAAGTTCTTTGAGGATTGCCAAAGGAGGGAATCAGGCTGTGCCCTGAGCAAAGGCCTGGTGGAACAGCTCCGTCTTGCAGGCCCTGCGGAAAGATGTCAAGTCCCGCAGGGCCCTGGTCTCTTGTGACAGAGCGTTCCACCAGATCGGAGCCACAGCCGAAAAAGCCCTGGCTCTGGTTGAGGCCAGCCTAACCTCTCTGTGGCCTGGGACCTTCAAGATGTTTTTGTTTGAAGTTCCTCTGTGGGACATACCAGGAGAGGCGGTCCCGTAGGTACGAGGGTCCTAGGCTGTATAGGTCTTTGAAGGTTAAAACCAGCACCTTAAACCTGATCCTATACTCCACCGGGAGCCAGTGCAGCTGGTATAGCACCGGGTGAATGTGAGTTTAAAAGTGACACAGCATGAACTTCGCAGGGGATTGGACTAGATGACACATTTGGTCCATTTCTGACTCTACAATTCCGCGATTACAACACCTGAAATGGGAGTGCTTGTCAGCCAGCTGGAAAAGCTTCTCAATGTAAAGAAACAAAAACAAAACACCTTTAGGAAATTGCGGACAAGCAAGTAGTCCCTGCCCTTCCTTGACGGGTTAAGCTGCGGGCAACCGGAGTGGCTGTTCCTTCCAAAGGTTGTTGAACGAAAATTCCCATCACCCCTGACCTTTGACCCAGGTGGCTCCCAGGGCTGATGGGAGATGGAGTCTGAGATCACCTGGAGGGCAGCGTGTCTTCTACCCCTGTAAGCAGAATGCAGAGTTCCCAGTGAAGGTGGAAGAACTGATGAGAGTCCCTTGCTAAGTTTAGGCCCCTACATCTGTTGCGGCCCATCTTGCGGCACTGTAAGCAACAGCTGTGGCCTTTGCTCCATTGCGAAAAGCTCTTCCTGGGCATCCACTGCCTTTCCAGTTCCTTTTTAGCTCTGGTGCGCCCAGTTCCTCTGAGGTCGGGCTTTGCAGCTCAGGCAGGCTTTCGTTCTTTCCGTTCCCCTTCTCTTTCCCCTGCTCGCGTCCACCCCAGTCAAACTTGGCTAAGACCAGCTTGAAGGCAACACTGGAGTACTCCCATATACTTGAAGGAGCGTCTCCACCCCCATCGTTCTGCCCGGACGCTGAGGTCCAGGACGGAGGGCCTTCTGGTGGTTCCCTCATTGCGAGAAGCAAAGCTACAGGGAACCAGGCAGAGGGCCTTCTCGGTGGTGGCGCCTGCCCTGTGGAACGCCCTCCCATCAGATGTCAAAGCGATAAACAACTACCTGACATTCAGAAGACATCATAAGGCAGCCCTGTTCAGGGAAGTTTTTAATGTGTGACATCTTAGTGTATTTTTGGTCTCTGTGGAAGCCGCCCAGAGTGGCTGGGGAAACCCAGCCAGATGGGTGGGGTACAAATAAATTATTATTATTATTATTATTATTATTATTATTATTATTATTATTAATTTATTCCTAGAGGTCATTTCTCCTCTGGTCACTGCTGTGGATGTACAAACTGACAAACTGACTCCTATCTCCAGGCACTGTGGTCGTCTATAAGGTTTTCCCCCATGGCAGGGTTGGCGTTGGCAGCCTTCATGCCACGTTTGCAGACGTCTGCCAGTGGGCCTGGGGCCAGAAGTCAGCTCCCCATAGCATAGAGCATGTCCTTGGGGGATCCTGCCATCTTCCATTCTGTGGACGTGACATCGCTGAGACAGGAGTGGGAATGTGCGGGGAATGTGGGCTCAGGAGAACACATCTTTGTGTGGAATTCTGTCCTGACATGTTGTTGTTTACCATAGTGGAATTGGCCATACACAGATCATAGAATTGTAGAGCTGGAAGAGACACCAATGGTCATCTAGTCCAACCCTCTGATAGTCCCGGATTCAAGCCCTGACATCTCCAGGGCAAGCTAGGGGAGACCCCCTGCTTGAGCCACCCCTTCCCATGTTTCACACCCTCCTAGGGTGGTTTTTGCCTGGAAATGAGTCCTTGAACTTCAGTCATGCCGCTTGCTTCCTCGGACGGATGGCACGTGTGTAGCAACTAGCCTACTGTACACATCACTTGCTCCGCCCACTTTTGCCCCCGGCCCCTCCCACTGCCACCCTGCGGCCTCTGGGAGGAAATGTGGCCCCCAGAAAAGAGTTATCTGCTTTGAGTTCCTCTACACTGCCGTGCAATAGAGCAGTGCGCCTGAATTAATGGCTGGGGACAAACGTCCCTCTCTGGCTCTCTGGGAGAAGCTTCTCGATGGCGCCAGGGGTGGTTTATTTTTCTCTTTTCCCCTCCTCTCTCCCCTACTGCTGCCGCTGCTTTTCACTTGCTGATTTGGCCATCTGGCTGCCTCTGGCTACCGGCCAGATTCCGACATCCTGCCTTGTCATGGTGACGGTAAACAGAGGGGGAGATCCTTGCGTGAACCTGTCGGCCGTGTGCGGCGGACTTCTTGTCCTTTTAAAGAACTCGTTGCTAGGGCAATGCTGGCCAGAGCTTTGAAGCTGGGCCCAGAGAGGAAGTGCTAAGGAAAGGGTCTGGGAGGTAGACAGTCCGCAGGGAAGCCTTGGCTCAGGCTTAACCCATCTGGGGTTCTACAGATGTTTCAGCAGGGATCTGATTTTTGGATGCAGTGGGTGCTTCTCCCTGGGCTACAAAGCCAGTGTTAGAAACTCAGGGGGGGGGGTGTGTACACACACATACATACACACAGTGGTACCTCGGGTTAAGTACTTAATTCGTTCCGGAGGTCCGTTCTTAACCTGAAGCCATGGGCCAGTCCACCGTCCCTCAGACCATGTGGTGGGTCAAACTATATTTTGAAGGGGGGAAAATGAACAAATTCCTATGACCCACAAATAACCCAGAGATGCATTTTAAATACAGTGGTACCTCGGGTTACATACGCTTCAGGTTACATACGCTTCAGGTTACAGACTCCGCTAACCCAGAAATAGTACCTCAGGTTAAGAACTTTGCTTCAGGATGAGAACAGAAATCGTGCTCTGGCGACGTGGCAGCAGCAGGAGGCCCCATTAGCCAAAGTGGTGCTTCAGGTTAAGAACAGTTTCAGGTTAAGAAAGGACCTCCGGAACGAATTAAGTACTTAACCCGAGGTACTACTGTAAAAGGACACATTCTAGTCATGTAAAAACACCAGGCAGACCCCACTAATAACCCAGAGGTGCATTTTAAATAAAAGGACACATTCTACTCATGTAAAAACATGCTGATTCCCGGACCGTCCGTGGGCTGGATTGAGAAGGCGATAGGGCCACATCTGGCCCCCGGGCCTTTGGTTGCCTACCCCTGGGCTAGCAAGGTGTCTGTCCAAGCTGCGGCTGCACAGAGATGGCAGCAGTGAGCGGCTTCTCCTTTATATGGTGTCCTGCAATTTGCACTGTCAGAATACTTCAGCTGTCCACAACATCTACCTTGGGAGTGAGCCAGGAAACGGACAGGGCCTTGCTCCGAGGGGTGGGCAGACATGGCCCAAAACCGCAGGAAGGAACAGTCTGTCCCCTTGTACGAGTGCGGCATCCTCTGCTTGGCAACCAGAGCCTCCTCACGAGTCGCCTTTTCTCTCTCTCTCTCCCTTCCTGCTGCCAATCAGCTGTTCCCTTTCCCCAAAGCTTGACACAGAGCTGAGTCTCTCTTCCTGTTTTCGAGCTTTTGGGTGTCAGAATGAAGCAACAGAGGTTGCCAAGAACTGGCAGCCTGAACCGCAGAGGAAGGCCGGGCGCAGGGTGAGAGGGAGGGGGGGCGGATTCTCTAGAAATCAAAGCGCCCCTTTGCGTCGCTCGTTTAGCCTCGCAGGCGCTTTGCAAAACACTTTGCGCAAGCCTCTTGCAACAAGACAGCGCTGGCCATGATTCTCCCAACATGCCGTTCCCACAAAGAAGGGGGAGCTTGAGGCCGCGGCGAAGGACTCGCAAGCAATAAAGCTCGCAGCAAGGATTTCCGGAATTTTAGTAGCAGCTAGGGACACGGGTGGCGCTGTGGGCTAAACCACAGAGCCTAGGACTTGCCGATCAGAAGGTCAGCGGTTCGAATCCCTGCAACGACGGGGTGAGCTCCCGTTGCTCGGTCCCTGCTCCTGCCAACCTAGCAGTTCGAAAGCACGTCAAAGTGCAAGTAGATAAATAGGTACCACTCCAGCGGAAAGGGAAACGGTGTTTCCGTGCGCTGCTCTGGTTCGCCAGAAGCGGCTTAGTCCTGCTGGCCACATGACCCGGAAGCTGTATGCCGGCTCCCTCGGCCAATAAAGCGAGATGAGCGCCACAACCCCAGAGTCGGTCACGACTGGACCCTAATGCTATAATGCTATAAGATCCACTGTCCTGTGAGATCATATATGAGTTTGTACTACTGATGGAGCCCAGGACGGCAAAACAAGGCTAATATTCTGGAAATCCTTGTCTTAGACTCTGTGAAAGGACTCTGTGGAACTGCAACAACCTTTCGTGTGGATTGTTGGACTCTATGAACAGACAGGTGGAATAGACACTTTCACATATATGGACCTTATGCATAAACTGATTGGAGAATGAACTGATCCACTGAGTCTCCTACTTTCTTCGTTGAACTTTACGGGCCACTTCTGTTGATATCCACAGTTCAATACAATGAATAGTATATATTATTTTTTCAAATGTACAGCCGGTTACGTCTTGTGTGTTTATGGATTACATAGACCAGGCATGTCCAGCCAGTAGATCCCCGGCTGGTCCTGGTAGATCGCAAGACCCCTATCGATCGTGGGATTAAATAAAGTTTACCGAAAGTTAACAAATAAAAGCTGAAGAACTCTGGGCGATCCTACCCTCCAAAAAGCTCTGGGCAATCCACCCACCCACGCTCCTCCTCCCTCAAGTGAATAGATCACTGCCAGTTTTTTTCATATTGGGAGTAGATCACAGTCTCTTGGGAGTTGGACATACTTGATAGACCAATGGCTTGATCTGGCAGGCCCTTCTGATATTCTTACGTTGCATTTAAGGTTAAGGGACCCCTGACCATTAGGTCCAGTCGTGACCGACTCTGGGGTTTCGGAGCTCATCTCGCTTTATTGGCCGAGGGACAGCTTCCGGGTCGTGTGGCCAGCAGGACTAAGCCGCTTCTGGCGAACCAGAGGAAACGCACGGAAACGCCGTTTACCTTCCCGCCGAAGCGGTACCTATTTATCTACTTGCACTGGCATGCTTTCAAACTGCTAGGTTGCCAGGAGCAGGGACCGAGCAACGGGAGCTCACCCTGTTGCGGGGATTCGAACCACCGACCTTCTGATCGGCAAGTCCTAGGCTCTGTGGTTTAACCCACAGCGCCACCCGCGTCCCTCTTAGGTTGCATATGTGTGCTTTATACCCCAAACGCAAGGACCCACAAGTGCTGAGTGCTGTGTGGAGGCCGAGAGGACTATCAGCATCTACTACGAGGAAGGATGGCTGTTCTCTGCCTCCACGGTCAGAGAAAGCAATGGTTCTGAATTCCAGTTGCTGGAAATCACAGGAGGGGAGAGTTGCTCTCCTGGTCGGATCCTGCTTGTGGGTTTCCCATTGGGGTATAGAATAATAGACTCATCTGGTTGGCCACTGCGAGAACAGAATGCTGTCTCTTCTGGTGTTCTTAGAGACGGGTGGGTTCAGAGAGCAACCTCCGGCGGTGCCTGCAACAAGGAACAGCCTCTGAGCCTCCATTCTCTCCCCACGCAGCAACAGGAACAGAATTCATTCCTAGAGCGAATGGAGCACCCTCCCTTGACTCCCTCTGCGAAGAGGAGGTTGCTTTGGGCACCTGCATATACCGTATTTTTTGCTCTTTAAGACTCACTTTTTCCCTCCTAAAAAAGTAAGGAGAGAAGTGTGTGCGTCTTATGGAGCGAATGCAGGCTGCGCAGCTGTCCCAGAAGCCAGAACAGCAAGAGGGATTGCTGCTTTCACTGTGCAGCAATCCCTCTTGCTGTTCTGGCTTCTGAGATTCAGAATATTTTTTTTCTTGTTTTTCTCCTCCAAAAACTAGGTGCGTCTTGTGGTCTGGTGCGTCTTATAGAGCGAAAAATACGGTATATATTTGTAGGGACACGGGTGGCGCTGTGGGTAAAAGCCTCAGCGCCTAGGGCTTGCCGATCGAAAGGTCGGCAGTTCGAATCCCCGCGGCGGGGTGCACTCCCACTGTTCGGTCCCAGCGCCTGCCAACCTAGCAGTTCGAAAGCACTCTCGGGTGCAAGTAGATAAATAGGGACCGCTTACTAGCGGGAAGGTAAACGGCGTTTCCGTGTGCGGCTCTGGCTCGCCAGAGCAGCGATGTCACGCTGGCCACGTGACCCGGAAGTGTCTCCGGACAGCGCTGGCCCTTGGCCTCTTTGAGTGAGATGGGCGCACAACCCTAGAGTCTGTCAAGACTGGCCCGTACGGGCAGGGGTACCTTTACCTTTACCTATATATATATATTTCTCTCTCTCTTTCCTTCCAGGGAAATCCAGCTCCTTCGGCGGCTGCGGCACAAGAACGTCATCCAGCTGGTCGACGTCTTGTACAATGAAGAGAAGCAGAAGATATATCCTTTCTCCCCTGTCTGGGGCGTGTACGGCTTCAGGCTTCGTCCGTTTCCCCCCTCTTGCGAGCCTCGTGGATTCTAAGCCTCTTCTGCCTTGGCACCCAAGGAGTGAAGTCGCCCATTTCATGGTGTGCAGAAGGTCTCGGGTTCAGCCCTCGCCATCTTCAGTTAAAAGAATCAGGTGGCAGCCGGCGGGAGACACGTTTCACTACCTAAAACCCATCAGAGCAAGGTAGACCAATAGTCCTGGCCTTACTCCCTCTGTTAAATCCTTGGCCTGGCTAAAGGTAAAGGGACCCCTGACCATTAGGTCCAGTCGTGACTGACTCTGGGGTTGCGGCGCTCATCTCGCTTTATTGGCCGAGGGAGCCGGCGTACAGCTTCCGGGTCATGTGGCCAGCAGGACTAAGCCGCTTCTGGCAAACCAGAGCAGCGCATGGAAACGCTGTTTACCTTCCTGCCAGAGCGGTACCTATTTATCTACTTGCACTTTGACGTGCTTTCGAACTGCTAGGTTGGCAGGAGCAGGGACCGAGCAACGGGAGCTCACCCCATCGCAGGGATTCAAACCGCCGACCTTCTGATCGGCAAGCCCTAGGCTCTGTGATTTAACGCACAGCGCCACCCGCGTGGCATACAGTGGTACCTCAGGTTAAATACTTAATTCATTCCAGAGGTCCGTTCTTAACCTGAAACTGTGCTTAACCTGAAGCACCACTTTAGCTAATGGGGCCTCCTGCTGTTGCCACGCGATTTCTGTTCTCATCCTGAAACAAAGTTCTTAACCCGAGGTACTATTTCTGGGTTAGCGGAGTCTGTAACCTGAAGTGTCTGTAGCCCGAGGTACCACTGTGTATCTGATTTTTCTAACCCTGCCTGGCTGCCGCTTCCTTAACTCTTCCTCTCACGTATATGGTGATGGAATACTGCGTGTGTGGGATGCAGGAGATGTTGGACAGCGTCCCTGACAAAAAGTTCCCCGTCTTTCAAGCGCATGGGTAAGTTAAGCAAGGCGGGTGCCATTTCATTTGCCCCCCCCCCCCCCTGTCTGAGCAGTCCTGGCTTTGGTGCTAGTGGAAACTGAATAATAATAATAATTTATTATTTATCCCCACCCATCTGGCTGGGTTTCCCCAGCCACTCTGGGCGGCTCCCAACAGAACATTAAAAACACAATCAAACATCAAACATTAAAACCTTCCCTAAACAGGGCTGCCTTCAGATGTTTTCCAAAAGTCAGGTAGTTTTTTATCTCCTTGACATCTGATGGGAGGGCGTTCCACAGGGCAGGCGCCACTACCGAAAAGGCCCTGTGCCTGGTTCCCTGTAGCTTTGCTTCTCACAGGGTGGGAACCGCCAGAAGGCCCTCGGAGCTGGACCTCAGTGTTCGGGCTGGACGATGGGGGTGGAGGCGCTCCTTCAGGTATACTGGGCCAAGGGTTTGTGTTTTCCCTTGCTCTGTCCTCCTGATCTGATTGCAAGATCACCTTGGCATCCTCACCTCTGTTGACGTCAACTCCTGAAAACCTTTGTCTCCCTGGTCCTGAATGGGGTAACTGTGCCCCTGAAGGACCAGGTGCGCAGCCTGGGAGTCATTTTGGACTCACAGCTGTCCATGGAGGTGCAGGTCAATTCTGTATCCAGGGCAGCTGTCTACCAACTCTATCTGGTACGCAGGCTGAGACCCTACCTGCTCGTGGACTGTCTCGCCAGAGTGGTGCATGCTCTAGTTATCTCCCGCTTGGACTACTGCAATGCGCTCTACGTGGGGCTACCTTTGAAGGTGACCCGGAAACTACAACTAATCCAGAATGTGGCAGCTAGACTGGGGACTGGGAGCGGCCGCCGAGACCATATAACACCAGTCTTGAAAGACCTACATTGGCTCCCAGTATGTTTCCGAGCACAATTCCAAGTGATGGTGTTGACCTTTAAAGCCCTAAACGGCCTCAGCCCAGTATACCTGAAGGAGCGTCTCCACCTCCATCGTTCTACCCGGACACTGGGGTCCAGCGCCGAGGGCCTTCTGGCGGTTCCCTCATTGTGAGAAGCAAAGCTACAGGGAACCAGGCAGAGGGCCTTCTCGGTAGTGGCGCCTGCCCTATGGAACGCCCTCCCACTTGATGTCAAAGCGATAAACAACTACCTGACATTCAGAAGACGATCTTAAGGCAGCCCTGTTCAGGGAAGTTTTTAATGTGTGATTTTACTGTATTTTTGGTTTCTGTGGAAGCCGCCCAGAATGGCTGGGGAGACCCAGCCAGATGGGCGGGGTACAAATAATAAATTATTATTATTATTATTATTATTTGTCTCCCCTTCTCCGGTGCTCCAGTTCCCGCAGGATCGTTATGTTACTGATATTTGGCAGCAAGCGTGGATCTTGGTTGCCCTCCTCTGCCCACCTTCCAGCTTGCAAATATCCTCCTTAAATTGTGGTGCCCAGAACTGGGATGCAGGACTCCAGGTGTCGCCTGACCAAGGCAGAATAGATCAGTACGATTACTTGAATCTCAACGAATTTGTTTTTGCGTCCTTTTTGAATCCAGGTTTCCCCCTCTCCTTCTCCCCTCTCCACACGCAGGTACTTCTGCCAGCTTATCGACGGCTTAGAATACCTGCACAGCCAAGGGATTGTCCACAAGGATATCAAACCAGGAAACCTCCTGCTCACGACCAACGGGACGCTGAAGATTTCGGATCTGGGCGTGGCGGAGGTAAGTTTTTTAAGCTCCCATGCTCAGCCATGCCTTTTGTTTGCCTACGAATCTCCCTCTTGGTGTGCGCCAAGGCAGTTTACAAAAATAGGACATAAACCACCAAAAAGAAAGCAACACAAATGACGAAAGAGAGATTTTTGGAAGCAATACGGAAGGAACATCCGAGGCAATAGAACTTCTCGTCCGGCTGGGAGAGCTTCTTGAAACAGCAATGTCTTCGTTGACTGAATGAAGACGTAGTTGTCTAAAAGCTTTACCAGAAGTGTGGATAGTGGTTGAGCCACGGAAGAGGGGCAGCCACACTCAAAAGGTCCTGCTCCCTGGTTACTATGGAGCAGGCCGCTGGTACCGTATTTTTCGCTCTCTAGGACGCACTTTTTCCCCTCCAAAAATGAAGGGGAAATGTGTGTGCGTCCTGTGGAGTGAATGCAGGCTCCTTGGCTTCAGCGATAGCAACGCAAAGCCTCCGAAGCGCAGAGGGAGAGCTCCACCCGCGCTCCGGAGGCTTCGTGTTGCTTTCGCTGAAGCCCCCGGAGCACAGGGAACGCCCGCTACGCTCCGGGGGCTTCAGGCAGCTATCCGCAAGCCTTCGGAGTGCAGCAGGAGTTTTTGCTGCACTCCAAAGGCTTGCGGATAGCTGCCCGAAGCCTGGAGAGCAAGAGGGGTTGGTGCACACTGATCCCTCTTGCCCTCCAGGCTTTGCTTTGCTGGAGAGGCGCTGCACAGTTTTCCCTCTCTGCGCAGCGTCCCTTCAGTGAAGCAGGAGGAGAAATGGAAGGGGCTCTGTTTCTCCTGCTGCTTCGCTGAAGGGGCGCTGAGCAGAGAGGGGGAGAATATTTTTTCTTCCTGTTCTCCCCCTCCTATGGTCCGGTACGTCCTATAGAGCGAAAAATACGGTATTTTTGGAATCTAAAGGAGGTTCCAAACAACTCCTGAAACAATTCCTACGGAGTACAGTGAGCTATGGGGTATATAAGAGATAAGGCCTATCTCTCAAGGGCCCCTATACATGTTTGTGATTGTGGAGGTGAAAGCTGCAGGCTTCAGGAAGCATTCGCAAGCCTTGGGAGCCCGTGGGAGTTCCCGCCGGGCTCCCTAGGCTTGCGGATAGCAGCCTGAATCCTGAAGCCTGGGGCGCGCTGAGCAGGGTGCCCCAGGCTTCGGGCAGATATCCGCAAGCCTGGGGAGCCCGGATAGCAGCCTGTGCCCCTGCCCTGCTCCTGGGGGGGGGGGGGTTCTTTATTCCCCCCCCCAAAAAAAAAACCTAGGTGCGCCCTATGGGCCGGTGCGCCCTATAGGGAGAAAAATACAGTAATTTTCAGGGCTCAGAAGTGCCCTGCTTCCAAAGCCCCAGGGCCCACCTTGGGTTTGGTCCATGAGAGACTGGAGGGCGTTCCTCTGATTCTCCAGAATGTGGGAGCTGATAAGTGGAGATTCTCGGTTTTCCCTTTGCTTTTGACCTAGGATTAACCTGCATTCTTCCCCCTCTCTCCCCCTACGCCTCTCTCGTTTATCTCCCTCCCGCAGGCGTTGCACCCGTTTGCAGAGGACGACATGTGCCGAACGAGCCAGGGGTCGCCGGCTTTTCAGCCCCCGGAAATCGCCAACGGCCTGGACACCTTCTCTGGTTTCAAAGTGGACATCTGGTCGGCTGGCGTCACGCTGTAAGCACAAAACCGGCAAATTCACGGCAGCCTTAGCCTCTGCAGGTGGCATTCCTGGGCAGGTGCCGAGCCCACCACCCCACTGCCTTGAACCCCCTTTCTTTCAAATTTTTTTATTAATTTTCACAAAATTATAAACAAATATAAATCATAACCTTATTAAAAATTACACTTATTGACATTGTTAAGTGACTTCCTCTCTTCCCCTTGGTTGAATTTCAGTGCATATCCTTTTAACTGTTTTCCAAATCGCAGTTCTTATAAAATTTACCGTATTTTTTGCTCTATAAGACTCACTTTTTCCCCTCCTAAAAAGTAAGGGGAAATGTGTGTGTGTCTTATGGAGCGAATGCAGGCTGCGCAGCTATCCCAGAAGCCAGAACAGCAAGAGGGATTGCTGCTTTCGCTGCGCAGCGATCCCTCTTGCTGTTCTGGCTTCTGAGATTCAGAATATTTTTTTTCTTGTTTTCCCCCCTCCAAAAACTAGATGCGTTTTGTGGCGCGTCTTATAGAGTGAAAAATACGGTAACTTGAATGTTAACATCTTTAAATATTGTATCGTTTTGAAACTAAACATATTAATTCATCACTTAACTTACATAGAATCCTAAGCCAATTACCGTATTTTTCGCTCTATGAGATGCACCAGACCATGACGCACCCAGTTTTTGGAGGAGGAAAACAAGAAAAAAATATTCTGAATCCCAGCAGCCAGAACAGCAAGAGGTATCGCTGCGCAGCGAAAGCAGCAATCCCTCTTGCTGTTCTGGCTCCTGGGATAGCTGCGCAGCCTGCATTCGCTCCATAAGGCGCACACACATTTACCCTTACTATTTAGGAGGGAAAAACTTGAGTCTTATAGAGCAAAAAATACGGTAAGTATCTGCAAGCTGCTTCCAATTAAAATAGCTTAACATATTTAACTAAATAATCATTAAATTCTGTCCATTCTTCCTGATACTCCTCCTCCTTCTGGTCGCAGACTCTTCTGGCTAGGTTAGCTAGCTCTGAAAAATCCATCATCTTCATCTGCCATTCTTCCGAACCCCCTGTTCTTGGATGAGCTCTGGGCTATTAATTCCATACTGTGCCCCAGGACTCACTGGGAATGCACAGCCACGGCTTCCCCGTCCTTCTCCAGCTTTCTAAGCCAGCCTTCCCCACCCATGAATTCTGTATTCGAAGTGGGAGAGGCTACACCCTTCAGAAAGGGACGGGGGTACCATCTTATTTAATTTTTGCATTTCTATCCCAACTTTTTCCCCTATACGGAGCTCACCTCCTTGTGTGTATGGGTTCTCCCCATCCTCTGTTAATCCCCACAGCACCCCTTTAAGGTAGGTTAGGCTGAGAGAGGGACGTGGGTGGCCCTGTGGGTTAAGCCACAGAGCCTAGGACTTGCCAATCAGAAGGTCAGACCGAGCAACGGGAGCTCACCCCGTCGTCGCGGGGATTCGAACCACCGACCTTCTGATCGGCAAGTCCCGCTTCCCCCTCTCCTCAACCCCCCCCCAAGCCACTTCAAGCAAGGTTGTGATGTGTGAGAGAGCCAGAGCAGGAAGCTGAGCCGCCTCTCTGCAGATCCACCCCGCTGATCACACCTGTGCCTTTTATCTGTTTGCAGATACAACATTACGACCGGCCTTTATCCCTTCGAGGGCGATAATATTTATAAGTTATTTGAAAACATTGGGAAAGGGGAGTACACGATTCCTGAGGACTGCGGCCCTTTGCTTTCAGATCTGCTTAGAGGTGAGTGCCTATGATGATGTCACAAGTTTGCTTTGTAGGAAAAGTTCTTTTTTTTTTTAATAATATTTATTAGAAGTTTTATAGTTACAGAAAGAAAGTATGAGAAAAAAAAGCAATAAAATATTTAACAAACAATACATCGAAAATAAAAAGAAAAACAAAAAAATACATCCAAACAAGAAAAACAAAAACATTTTAAAACACATCCAATTTCCATATCTTTATCTTTCATTTACTTGTTTCCTCAACTTCCTCACACCTCCCTTTTTTGTATTCTAGTTCAAATTAGCTAATTCAGGAAATCCTTTCCCTCTTTCTCAATTTTTTGTTCTATAATTTATCTTAACACAGTCTAACTTTAAATTTTCCACTTTAGCCCATTAACAATCAGTTTTTGCTTAATTCTTTATAACATTTCTGCTAAAACCATATAACTTCATTCCAGTATTCTTCTAACATTCATTAATCTTGCAGTATTTCTGTAAGTATACTTTAAATTTTTTCCAATCTTCTTCCATCGACTCTTTTCCCTGGTCTCGGATTCTGCCAGTCATTTCCGCCATTTCCATGTTGTCCACTTTGTAGGAAAAGTTCTACCCCGGAAAAGGGTTGTGGTTATTCTCGAGCAAATAGAACAGACTGCTATAAGAAAAAGAACTCCCTTTCCCTTAAGGGTTATTCCAGAGCCCGTATAGAGTCCTTAAGTGGGTTCCCTATCTATAGGAGAAAATAACAGAGACCAACCAGAGAATATTGAGAAGCAAAGCAGCTAGTAAGCCTGATCTTTATTGATCTGTTGCAACAGGGTCCTCACTCACCGCTCGCAGGAGGGAAGAGGAACCCAGAACAAAAGTGTGCCTGCCCTTATATAGACATTTTAGATTCCCTCCCTGGAGTCCAAGACTACCCCCAGATTCATCATACCTACATCACAGAAAGGGCGGTCTACAGCAGAAATCTGAGTGCTTTGTTTACCTCTTGTCTGCCAGGTTACCTGTTCAATGGTCACTTGATTGGATACCCTGGATTCAAGGAACTGTTGCAACAGGGTCCCCACTCACAACACGCAGGAGGGAGGAGGACCCTGAACAATGGTGCGCAAGCCCCTATATAGACTTTTGAAATTGCCCACCCTGTAGCCCAAGACCACCCCCAAAACATCATACATACATCACAGAAGTAGGCGGTCTACAACAGAAATCCTGTCTGCCAGGATACCTAATAACGGTCGCTGGTTGCATTTCCTGGGCAGCCTGGCCATTCTTTTGTGATGGTTAATACTTTAGTTCCTGAATGCAGGTCACAGGCTCACCCTGTTCATACACAAATGAGACAGGATTTGTAAGCAAAAAGACAATGGGAAGGCTTTCCCCATTTGCCTCCCTTCCTGCAGAAGAATATCTGAGGTCATTGGAAGAGTCAAAATGGCTTCAGGATTGCTCTCCCATACTGTTTCAGACACATGGTTCATATATTTAGATATGTGTGCGATTATGAATATTTATTCTATATATGAGACCTTCACATTCCCATAATGTTCCCAAATAGTTGGCACTTTCAGATGCTCTCAGTCTGTAGCTTCCTCACTGCCAGGTGGCAAAGTCTGAAGGCAAACTGACTGTGTGGTGTACTGCAACCCTTTGTTGTTGTTTAGTCGTGTCCGCCTCTTCGTGACCCCCTGGACCAGAGCACGCCAGGCCTTCCTGTCTTCCACTGCCTCTTGCAGTTTGGTCTAACTCATGACTGTCCCACCATCTTGTCCTCCGTCGTCCCCTTCTCCTTGCGCCCTCCATCTTTCCCAACATCAGGGTCTTTTCCAGGGAGTCTTCTCTTCTCATGAGGTGGCCAAAGTCTTGGAGCCTCAGCTTCAGGATCTGTCCTTCCAGTCCTAGGCTCTGTGGTTTAACCCACAGCGCCACCCGCGTCCCTGCGTCACTCTTAGCCATCCTCTTATTTTGGTGCCAGAGGGTAACTCAGCCGGCACAGCTCAAGACTCTTAATCTCAGGTTCGTGGGTTCGAGCCCAACTTTGGGCAAAAGATTCTTGCCTTGCAGGGGGTTGGGCTAGAGGGCAGGGGTCAGCAAACCTTTTCAACAGGGGGCTGGTCCCCTGACCCTCAGACCTTGTGGGGGGCCAGACTATATTTTGGAAAATAAAATAAAATGAATGAATTCCTATACCCCACAAATAACCTAGAGATGCATTTTAAATCAAAGCACACATTCTACTCATGTAAAAACACCAGGCAGGCCCCACAAATAACCCAGAGATGCATTTTAAATCAAAGGACACATTCTGCTCCTGTAAAAACACCAGGCAGGCCCCACAAATAACCCAGAGATGCATTTTAAATAAAAGCACACATTCTACTCATGTTAAAAACACTAGACAGGCCCCACAAATAACCCAGAGATGCATTTTAAATAAAAGCACACATTCTGTTCATGTAAAACACCAGGCAGGCCCCACAAATAACCCAGAGATGCATTTTAAATAAAAGCACACATTCTACTCATGTTAAAAACACTAGACAGGCCCCACAAATAACCCAGAGATGCATTTTAAATAAAAGCACACATTCTACTCATGTTAAAAACACTAGACAGGCCCTACAAATAACCCAGAGATGCATTTTAAATAAAAGGATACATTCTACCCATGTAAAAACACACCGCGGGCCGGATTGAGAAGGCGATTGGGCCGGTTCCAGCCCCTGGGCCTTCGTTTCCTCGTGGTCCCTTCCAACTCTGAATACACTGTTGAGTTTTTCCTTCGCTGCTTCAGAAGGCTGCAGTTCCTGAGAGGCTCCTGCAGGCGGCGCTGCACGCACGGGTTATTTTTCTGCTTTTCAGAAATTGTGCTTCAAAGGAGACTTGCAATCCTCATTTGCTTCGTTCCTGCCTCTCCCCGAGTGCCTGACTAACCTCCCTCCCCCTTGCAGCCAATGCCATCTGCAAGGCTATTTTGATTTTGCTTCTTTTTTTTGCGACGGTTATCACTCTGGTGTAAGGCTCCCGCATCTTATCTCTTCAGAGCGCCGTTACATAAGGCCCGGCTCGGAACTGTTCTCCAAGCAGCTGGTCCTGTTTCTCCCGCGACAGACTTTGCTTTTATTCTTGGATTTGCAGCCCGCCTCGTCTGAAGGGCCGCAACGGCATGTTGAAACACGCAGCAAGGGCCTGCGTCTCTGCACCCCCCCCCACGCTCCTGGCGGGATGAAATGCGTGCCAAAATAGATTTAAAAGAGCCCCATAAACCGAGCTGGTCTTCCCTCCATTAAAAACCGGCCCAGACAAGAACAGCTTTGCTCCCTGAGCATGGGGTGTGTCTCCAGAGCAAGTTCCCACCAATTTGGGGGGTGGGCCAGCTTGCAAATCCTCTGCGTTGGGTGGTGCCATTAACCACACGGTTCCTCCTCAAGAGTTCTCTTCCGCAGCTTGGTTTAATTATAATAATCACAGTTCCTAAATGGAGCATTGTGGAAAAAGCAGCTCCGTGAGAATTTTTTTACGGTTGCAGGGAAAAGGAGCTAAGGGATGAGGTTAAACCACAGAGCCTAAGACTTGCCGATCAGAACGTCGGCGGTTCGAATCCCTGCAATGACGGGGTGAGCTCCCGTTGCTCGGTCCCTGCTCCTGCCAACCTAGCAGTTTGAAAGCACGTCAAAGTGCAAGTAGATAAATAGGTACCGCTCCAGCGGGAAGGTAAACAGCGTTTCCATGCGCTGCTCTGCGGCTTAGTCCTGCTGGCCACATGACCCGGAAGCTGTACGCCGGCTCCCTCGGCCAATAAAGCAAGATGAGCGCTGCAACCCCAGAGTTGGCCACAACTGGACCTAATGGTCAGGGGTCCCTTTACCTTTACTTTACATCATATACAACAAATGCGGCCCCTCGGGACCTCGAGACGCTGTCTTTGTGCAGCAAATCTTTCACCCGTCCAGCAACAGGCTTGCACCCTAAAGGTAAAGGAATCCCTGCTCCTGCCCACCTAGCAGTTTGAAAGCACGTCAAAGTGCAAGTAGATAAATAGGTACCGCTCTGGCAGGAACGGAAACGGCGTTTCCATGCGCTGCTCTGGTTCACCTCTCCCAGTGTTCCCTTCCTCCCTCACCGCTCCATGTGCGTCCCTCCCGAAGCTGCGCGCTCGGTGGAAGAGGACGACCATCCCAGATAGAAGGAGTGTACCGTTCTTCGGTCAAGGGTATACGATAGCTGCGCTCCCCTGCTAGAACCTCCAAACAAGCCCAGTGCAAAAGGCAGCATTACAAGGTGTGTTGAGCGGAGGCTGAGCAAGATCAAAAGGGCTCCTCCCCGGCCAAATTGGCCCGTGGGAAGGTGCCGGCGCCAGCCTGACAAGAGCTGGGCGCGTTGTGACTCCCTTCCCACCCAATACGTTTGAAACAAAAATGACTGTGTTTTGTGCCCCAGTTTATTAGGAAATGGAGGTGCATATGCGTTAGAAAAAGCAGTGAAACAAAAACCCCGCTGTCTCCTAGAAAACCCTTCTGAGTTTTACAGAGCACTTCAGACTGAGCAAGGAGCCAGCGTGGGGCCCTCCAGTTGTTTCTGGAACTACAGATCCCTCTGTCCCGAACCATAGTCTGGGGCAGATGGGAGTTGTAGTCCAGCAGCACCCCAGAGGGTGTCCGTTTGGCTGCCTCTGGAGGTACCCTTCCTCTCTCCTGCCTCCGCAGAGAGCATGGAAATGCTCCCCGAATTATGTGTTTTGTGTCTTCATACCATAATTTTATGGGGACCCGGGCGGCGCTGTGGGTTAAACCACAGAGCCTAGGACTTGCCAATCAGAAGGTCGGCAGTTCGAATCCCCGCAATGACGGGGTGAGCTCCCGTTGCTCGGTCCCTGCTCCTGCCCACCTAGCAGTTTGAAAGCACACCAGTGCAAGTAGATAAATAGGTACCACTCTGGTGGGAAGGTAAACGGCGTTTCCGTGCACTACTCTGGTTCGCCAGAAGCGGCTTAGTCCTGCTGGCCACATGACCCGGAAGCTGTACGCCGGCTCCCTCGGCCAGTAAAGTGAGATGAGCACCGCAACCCCAGAGTCGGCCACCACTGGACCTAATAGTCAGGGTCCCTTTACCATTAGGTCCAGTTGTGACCGACTCTGGGGTTGCGGCGCTCATCTCGCTTTATTGGCAACGGGAGTTCACCCCGTCATTGCGGGGATTCGAACCGCCAACCTTCTGATCGGCAAGTCCTAGGCTCTGCGGTTTAACCCACAGCGCCACCCGTGTCCCTTATCCCTTTACCTTACCATAATTTTATGTTGTGATTGTGAACTGCCCTGGGATCTACAGGTAAAGGGTGGCAAACAAATGTAAATAATAATAATAATAATAATAATAATAGGGGACGACAGCAACAACTCTGAACCCCTTTTTCACCAGCTGCCTGGTACTTGACGCCGTACTTAAATGTTTCTCTCTGCCTCCCCATTCTTTTCCAGGAATGCTTGAATACGAACCAGCCAAGAGGTTTTCGATACAACAGATAAGACACCACAAGTGAGTGCTTGAGGTTTCTTCTTCTTCTTCCTTCTATCTGATTGTGATGGGATTTTTCTTGTGGTGTTTGGGCACGAACCACTTCTCTGCTGCTTTGCTCGGAGGCAGCAGGAAGGAAGGATAAACGGGAGCCGAGAGGGGAACAGCGCTGGGTAATTTACAACCCTTTTTTTTAAAAAAGAAAAGCATCCCATTTGGTTCTTTAAAAAGCCTTCGGGGAAGCTTTCAAAGCTCGCTCGCGGATCGATAAAAAGTATGCAGTTGCTTCGGAGGAAAGGCTGCGTTGCCCTGGTAAAAGCCACAGCGGGTATGGAATTCCCCAGTAAAACTGTCGGTGGGTGGGATCCTGTGTACTAATAAAGAACTCGATGTTCTGAGTGTGGATCCTCACCCTGAAAAAAATGTCTGCATCTGCACGCAAGTGGAAGAATGGGCAGGCATGGGAGGCTCCCCCCCCCCAAAGGTTTGCAGAAGGGCGAAATATATATACAGTGGTACATCGTGTTAAGTACTTGATTTGTTCCGGAGGTCCGTTCTTAACCTGAAACTGTTCTTAACCTGAAGCACCACTTTAGCTAATGGGGCCTCCTGCTGCTGCCACGCCACCGGAGCATGATTTCTGTTCTCATCCTGAAGCAAAGGTCTTAACCTGAAGCACGATTTCTGGGTTAGCGGAGTCTGTAACCTGAAGCGTATGTAACCCGAGGTACCACTGTATTTTTGAGGGGGGATCCCAAAAGGCGAAGTTCCCTTTTTGTTCCGTCTTTCCCCTCCAGAAGCGAAGTCCGCATTCCGTGCCCACGGAGCATGCCCAGTAGAACGCTTCCGTCAGAACAGAGCATGCTAAGGAGGTGTGGAATGCTCGCTCAGCTGCTGGGGGGGGGGGGCGGCATGGAGAGCCAGGAGTAAGGGCTGGAATGGAATGTGGAATCCGTTAAAGGTAAAGGGACCCCTGACCATTACATCCAGTCGTGACCGACCCTGGGGTTGCGGCGCTTATCTTGCTTCATTGGCCAAGGGAGCCGGCGTACAGCTTCCGGGTCATGTGGCCAGCAGGACTAAGCCGCTTCTGGCGAACCAGAGCAGCGCACGGAAACGCCTGCCTCCAGGTTAAACAAGCATTTTGTTCAGACTTAAAGATAGGGATCATTGGTTCTTGCAACCACGGATCAAAACTTTGCCACTGCTATTGTTCTAGGATTTGTCCGGTCTTCCAATAGGAACCTGACATAATGAGCCTCTGATTTTCCCAGGAAAGGTACCAGCAAGGGTAGTATCAGTTCAGCCCTGGCTTGCTCATATTTTGCACAGTGCAACAAAATATGTTTTATGGAATCGATGTCTTGAGCACACGAGCAATGTCTGTCCTGGTAGGGAACTCCTCTCAACGCTGTGGAAGGAAAGACGTTTATTCAGGCTTTGGTGAAAAGTCTTCGATAGTTCGGCACTGTCAGGTTTTTAACGTAAGATGTTAACTTAAAGACATGCCCATATTGTACTCCTACTGCCAGCGGACTACAGACCGCACACAGAATCGGAAAGGGACCACAAGAGTCACCCACTTGCAATCCAGGAACCTTTGCCCAACACAGGGCTCAAACCCCCACGGCGCTAAGATTTGAGAGTCTCTGTCGACTGCTCCTATGCAGAGAGGTTCCCCTGACCAGACCTTTCTGCAGGTTTCCAAGGTGCCTGTTTGCACCCGCGCCCACTGTCTCTGCTGTTTTTGGCTGCTCCCATTCCCCCTTTCCCTCCACCCTCGTGGTGCTTTGTCAGCTCTTTCATGTCAAGCTAACCCAGCTGGAAATAAAGGGCCGTCCCCAGAGACCCAGCCGCGGAGAGGCTGTAGGCTGCCTGCTGCAGAGATCAAGCGCTGGCATGCTGAGGCCGCACGTTCCCTACTAACTGGGCCCTTGCAACCTCCTCCCAGGGCTTTTACCGTTGCTATTTTAGGCTCTCTCCTGTCACAGCACTGCCTGGAGAGATGGGGCTCACCCCTTCCGTTCCTAGGGCTCCTCTTGCCCCAAAAAGGAGGGCTGCAGAGACGCCACCGTGATGGCTCCATCTTTCGCACCCACTGCCCTGTCGCTTACGTTCGCCCCTGTTTTTACAGCTCTGTTGTTTATTCATAGAATCGCAGGTGTAGATTTGCAAGGGGCCACAAGCACACACACCACCGATCTGGCAAAACCACCCAAGATGGGTGCAAAACAGGGCAGGCGGGGAGAGGTGCTGTATTTCCATTCATTCATCTTCCTGCTCGATAATGGATCACAGAAAGGGCAGGTTGAAAGGGCAAAAGGGTGCCCCAGTCCGGGAGCAGATTGGGTGGCTGATGGTGCTCAGGAGTTGGCGAGAGCCAAGAAGCACTTATTGCAAGTTGCCGTATTTTTCGCTCTATAAGACGCACCAGACCACAAGGCGCACCTAGTTTTTGGAGGAGGAAAACGAGAAAAAAAATATTCTGAATCCCAGAAGCCAGAACAGCAAGAGGGATCTGGCTTCTGGGATAGCCTCTGGCTGTTCTGGCTTCTGGGATAGCCATGCCAAGCCTCTTCAGGGGGCACCAGAGCAGCGCACGGAAACGCCGTTTACCTTCCTGCCGGAGCGGTACCTATTTATCTACTTGCACTTTGACGTGCTTTCAAACTGCTAGGCTGGCAGGAGCAGGGACTGAGCAACGGGAGCTCACCCCGTCGTGGGGATTCAAACCACCGACCTTCTGATCGGCAAGTCCTAGGCTCTGTGGTTTAACCCACAGCGCCACATCATGGGGACCCCCCCAAAAAAAATTGTTTCTGTGGTTCCATTTTTCTCTCCCGTTCCCCAGAAAATGCAGGAGAGAACCTTCCTTCGTTTCCCCTTCGCCTCCTCACTCTGAATTACAATCGCAATCCTCCCCCCCCTACAAACCTTCCCTTCTCATCCTCACCGTAGATGCATATGCAAATGTTTGAATATAATCTCCCAGAGGGGGCTGCAATCAATATCTCCCTGCAGGGTTTGAACCTATTTTTTTTTTACTCCTGTGTTAAGTAGGGCACACGCAGGTGGGGGAAAGAGAAGGGACTTAAAATAGAGCAAATCGCGTCTTGACCACCTGTGCTGCTAATGTTTGCCTTTCTGTTGTGTCCCAGTCTGCTTTGTGGGAAGCTGCGCTCTGGCTTGAGTCAGACCACTGGCCCAACGGCTGTAGGATTGTCCGAGCCAGCTGCCTGGATGATAATAATAATAATAATAATAATAATTTATTATTTATACCCCGCCCATCTGGCTGAGTTTCTCCAGCCACTCTGGGCGGCTTCCAGTCAGGTGTTAAAAACAGTACAGCGTTAAATATTAAAAACTTCCCTAAACAGGGCTGCCTTCAGGTGTCTTTTAAAGATAGGAAAGCTGCTTATTTCCTGGACATCTGACGGGAGGGTGTTCCACAGGGCGGGCGCCACCACCGAGAAGGCCCTCTGTCTGGTTCCCTGTAACCTTACTTCTCGCAGTGAGGGAACCACCAGATGGCCCTCGGAGCTGGACCTCAGTGTCCAGGCTGGACGATGGGGGTGGAGACGCCCCTTCAGGTCTACTGGACCGAGGCCGTTTAGGGCTTTCAAGGTCAGAACCAACACATTGTGCTCGGAAACATACTGGGAGCCAATGTAGGTCTTTCAAGACCGGTGTTATGTGGTCTCGGCAGCCACTCCCAGTCACCAGTCTAGCTGCCGCATTCTGGATTAATTGCAGTTTCCGGGTCACCTTCAAAGGTAGCCCCACATAGAGCGCGTTGCAGTAGTCCAAGTGGGAGATAACCAGAGCATGCACCACTCTGGCCAGACAGTCTGCGGGCAGGGAGGGTCTCATCCTGCGTACCAGATGGAGCTGCCCTGGACACAGAACTGACCTGCGCCTCCATGGACAGCTGTGAGTCCAGAATGACTCCCAGGCTGCGCACCTGGTCCTTCGGTGGCACAGTTACCCCATTCAGGACCAGGGAGTCCCCCACACCTGCCCGCCTCCTGTTCCCCCAAAACAGTCCTTCTGTCTGGTCAGGATTCAACCTCAATCTGTTAGCCGCTGTTACCCTGGATAACTGTCCAGGGCCTCAGATTGGGGACTCGGAACCTTTTCGCAGGCAAAATGTGTGTGCCACCACTGATCTGTGCTCTCTCCCCTAAACGTAAAGGAAGGCTCTAGTCCTCATGGTCTGAGATATTGCCATGGACTGTGGCTGGTTGCTGAGGAGTTGTGGAAGCAGCCGGGGAACCCCCGGGGTAGAAGGCTCAGAGCCTGTGTATTGGTGGTGGGACGATTAAGAAGGAGCAGACTGGAAACCTAAGCAGAGGCTCTTTTCTTCGTTTCCTTTTATTAGTAATTTTGAGGATTCAGGGTTTTGGGGTTGTTGTTTTTTAAAAAAAACCTACTGTTTGCTGATGGGAAGGTCGGCGGTTCGAATCCCCGCGACAGGGTGAGCTCCCGTTGCTCGGTCCCTGCTCCTGCCAACCTAGCAGTTTGAAAGCACGTCAAAGTGCAAGTAGATAAATAGGTACCGCTCCGGCGGGAAGATAAACAGCTTGTCCGTGCGCTGCTCTGGTTCACCAGAAGCGGCTTAGTCATGCTGGCCACATGACCCGGAAGCTGTACGCCGGCTCCCTCGGCCAGTAAAGCGAGATGAGTGCCGCAACCCCAGAGTCGGTCTCGACTGGACCTAATGGTCAGGGGTCCCTTTACCTTTACTTTTACTGTTTTGAGAAGATGGGAGCAGATGCATTTTGGTATCCTGCACAAAAATACATTGAATTTTTAAATGTTATGGGACTCCTTGAGATCTCTGGATGAAGGGCGGTAGATTTCTCGGTAGTGGCGCCCGCCCTGTAGAACGCCCTCCCATCAGATGTCAAGGAAATAAACAACTATCTGACTTTTAGAAGACATCTGAAGGCAGCGCTGTTTAGGGAAGGTTTTAATGTTTGATGTTATATCGTGTTTTTAATATTCCGTTGGTAGCCACCCAGGTGGGCGAGGTATAAATTTATTTATTAATACTAATGTTACAGTGGTACCTCAGGTTACATACACTTCAGGTTACATACGCTTCAGGTTACAGACTCCGCTAATCCAGAAATAGTACCTCGGGTTAAGAACTTTGCTTCAGGATGAGAACAGAAATCGTGCAGCAGCAGGAGGCCCCATTAGCTAAAGTGGTGCTTCAGGCTAAGAACAGTTTCAGGTTAAGAACGGACCTCCGGAACAAATTAAGTACTTAACCCGAGGTACCACTGTATTCTAGATGGGAGTGTGCGTTGATGCCATCCTCCCCCTTCCAAGAAAAGAAATGATAATATTAAAAAAATACAGAGTCCGGAAATCCCAGCTGGAGCAGACCGGGAGCAAACGTTCACGCAAATGACAGCAAATGGATTTAAAAGAAAGTCTGACGGTTATTTTCTAGGAAATCCTTAACTCCCAGATGGCAGCTGCAGACTTGGGGAGGCTGGCACAGCTGTAGAAAGAATCCGCCTGCTTTCTCTCCCAACACACGGACTCCCCAGATGCTGACCTTGATAGGAGGCAATTGGTGGGGCTGATGTGATTAAGAACTCTGCACTCCCCACCATCCCCAATTGGCAGATGGCTTCAGAGCCTTGCAGTGGACGGATGGGTGGAAAAGTAGCCCTGGGAAGAGCTGGAAGAAGAGGGCTAGCCCTTGGGGGGCATTCCTGGGGTGGCTCAGTCAGTAGAACATGAGATTTTTAATCTCAGGGTTGTGGGTTCGATCCCCACGTTGGACGAAAAAAATTCCTGCATTGTAGGGGGTTGGACTAGATGACCCATGGGGTCCCTTCCAGCTCCGTTGTTGTTTTTGTTTAGTCGTTTAGTCGTGTCCGCCTCTTCGTGACCCCCTGGACCAGAGCACGCCAGGCCCTCCTGTCTTCCACTGCCTCCCGCAGTTTGGTCAAACTCATGCTGGTAGCTTCGAGAACACTGTCCCACCATCTCGTCCTCCGTCGTCCCCTTCTCCTTGTGCCCTCCATCTTTCCCAGCATCAGGGTCTTTTCCAGGGAGTCTTCTCTTCTCCTGAGGTGGCCAAAGTCTTGGAGCCTCAGTTTCAGGATCTGTCCTTCCAGTGAGCACTCAGGGCTGATTTCCTTCAGAATGGAGAGGTTGGATCTTCGCGTAGTCCATGGGACTCTCAAGAGTCTCCTCCAGCACCAGAATTCAAAAGCATCCATTCTTTGGCGATCAGCCTTCTTTATGGTCCAGCTCTCCCTTCCATACATCACTACTGGGAAAACCATAGCTTTTACTATACGGACCTTTGTTGGCAAGGTGATGTCTCTGCTTTTTAAGATGCTGCCTAGGTTTGTCATTGCTTTTCTCCCAAGACCCTTCCAGCTCTACAATTCTATGATTCTAAAATGCGCACCTTTCGCTGGCTGTGCTCCACCCCTTCCTAGCGGGCTCCCGCCTGGCTGGCGCAGGTTCTCGACCTGGAAAAATGTCCTCTCATTAGCTTGGACGGAGAGCTCTTTGTGTGCCTAGGGATGACCTCGTGCGGCTTTTAATTTAACCGCAAAGGCAAGATTCGCAAATATGGCTCCGCCCATCTTTAAAGAATTGCCCCTGGCCCCCCGCGCCACTGCCACGTGGCCCTTGGAAGATTGCCCGTAAGGAAATGTGCCCCCAACCCGCCAGGTTGGGAAAGCTTCCTTGCCCAGGAATAGCTCTTAATCTCCGGGTCGTGGGTTAGAGCCCCACATTGGGCAAAAGGTTACTTGATCGTAGGGGGTTTGGCTAGATGACCCCTGGGGTCCCTTCCGGCCCTGCAGTTCTAAGATTCACCCAGAGACCGACCACTAAATGCAGATGGACCCAATGAGAGCCATCTTCCAAGGCTGTTTCATGGAAGATGCAGCAAGCTTGTTTCCTCCGGCTCCCGAGGGCAGGAGCTGGGTCAGAGCACTGGTCCATTTAGTTCAGCGCTGTCTTTGTGAGACGGATGTTGACAAGCTGGAAGGAGGCAGAGGAGGGAGACCGAGAGATGATCAAGGGTCTGGAAACCAAGCCTGATGAGGAACGGTCGAAGGAGCTGGGTATGTCTAGCCTGGAAAAGAGACGGAGAGGAGATACGATAGCAATCCTTAAATATCTAGTTGAGATTCCTGCATTGCAGGGGGTTGGACTAGATGACCCGCGCAGATCCCTTCCAACTCTGCGATTCTCTCATTCTATGAAATAGCCCTATGGGCAATGCAGATACTCATCAGCTCAATGAATCTTAGGGATGGGGGTGGAGTTCACATCTCAAGTAGGTTCAGGGTTACCGCTTAGAGCAGGAATGGCCAAACTTGGCCCTCCAGATGTTTTGGGACTACAGTTCCCATCATCCCTGACCACTGGTCCTGTTAGCTAAGGATGATGGGAGTTGTAGTCCCAAAACATCTGGAGGGACAAGTTTGGCCGTGCCTGGTTTAGAGCCAACAGTCAAGCAAGATTCTGGTCCTCATGGTTCTGAGCAGAGAGTTGATTTGAACTGGAACATTCCCCTAGGAAAGACTCCACAAAGCCTGAAAGCTACGGGGCCCAATGGCCTGACTGTCCCTCCTTGCTTCTATGTTTTCTGGCCCTTGCTTATGAGGTCGAAGGAGCTCGGTATGTTTAGCCTGGAAAAGAGAGTGAGAGGAGATAGGAGAGCCTTCTTCCGATATCTCAGGGGTGCCCAAACCTTTTTCAAAGAGGGCCAGATTTGATGAAGTGAAGATGCGTGAGGGCCAACCAAGGTTGTTGAGCTTTCTGGGGGATTTTACTGCCACAGCGGTCAGATTAAATTAGGCCTTTGGAAATGCTTGCTATATCTGAAGGGCTGTCCCACGGAAGAGGGAATAACAACAACAACAACTTTTATTTATACCTCGGCCACAGCCTGGTTCAGGGCGGCTAACACCAATAAAAGCACAGTAAAAACATAATAGGGGGAAGGGGGGAAGAGAAAAGAAAACCAAACCAATTTAAAATGCAATTTTAAAATGCAGCCTCATTTTAAAGTAGCTGATAAATCTTGTTTTCTCCTCTTGCTCCAGAGGATAGGACTCGAATCCATGGCTTCGAGTTACAAGGAAGGAGATTCCGACTCTGTCGGAAAGCTCTTCCTTATGTTGACAGCTGTCTGACTGTGGAAGATGCTGGATTCTCCTTCCTTGGTGGTTTTTAAGCAGAGGTTGGGTGGCCGTCTTTGGTTGAGATTCTCTGCATTGCAGAGGGTTGGACTGGATGACCCCTGGGGTCCCTCCGTGAGTCGAGGGTTCCTAACCCCGAGGACCCACCGCCTCCACTCGTTTCCCTCCCCTCTTTCCACGCAGCTGGTTTCGGAAAAAGCACGCGCAGGCCGACCCTCTGGTCCCCATCCCGCCCAGCCCGGAGACGAAGGACCGATGGCGGAGTATGACGGTGGTGCCTTACCTGGAAGACCTGCACGGCTACAACGAAGAGGAGGACGACGACGACTTGAAAGATGACTACTTGGAGGATGAGATCATCTACACTCAGGACTTCACCGTGCCAGGTAAGGGAGCCGGGAGGCGGCAGGGGATGGTTCCCGTTGGTCTGGGGGGCCCAGCCAGGTTTACAGCAGGGCTGGATTTAGGTTTGATGAGGCCCTAAGCTACTGAGGAGGGACGCGGGTGGCGCTGTGGGTTAAACCACAGAGCCTAGGACTTGCCGATCAGAAGGTCGGCAGGTCGAATCCCTGCGACGGAGTGAGCTCCCGTTGCTCGGTCCCTGCTCCTGCCAACCTAGCAGTTCGAAAGCACGTCAAAGTGCAAGTAGATCAATAGGTACCACTCCAGCGGTCAGGGGTTCCTTTACCTTTAAGCTAATGAAGGTGCTAATTGTTGTCAACACCCGTCCGTCTCAATGGACAATTGAGTGTGTCTTGGGGGTGAAGCCAAATTGATGCATTTACAGCATCGAAGGGACTTCCCCGGGCCGCAAGCCTGGGCCATGTGTCCGGTGGTCTTTGGCTGCCCAGAAGGCCAAAGCCCCCTCTCAGCTTCAAACATCAGGTCCGAAGGAAAGCAGAGCAAGATATTTGGCACCAGTTTGGGTCAGGGCCAGATTTAGGTTTGATGAGGCCCTCAGCTACTTGAAGGTAATGGGGCCCTTTCTATGTCCAGCTGTCCTTTGTCAGCCACAAATTGCCGCTGTTTTTGTGTGTGAAATGTATATGCTATATGGTAATTTATGGACCTAACAGATATCTGAAGCCATTTGCCCATGTGGCCATGCAACCAGTCCATGCAGAATGTAGGCACCCTATATATAAAGGTAAAGGTACCCCTGACCATTAGGTCCAGTCATGACCGACTCTGGGGTTGCGGCGCTCATCTCGCTTTAGTGGCCGAGGGAGCCGGCGTACAGCTTCCGGGTCATGTGGCCAGCAGGACGAAGCCGCTTCTGGCGAACCAGAGCAGCGCATGGAAACACCGTTTACCTTCCCGCCGGAGCGGTACCTATTTATCTACTTGCACTTTGACGTGCTTTTGAACTGCTAGGTTGGCAGGAGCAGGGACCGAGCAACGGGAGCTCACCCCATCGCGGGGATTCAAACCGCCGACCTTCTGATCGGCAAGTCCTAGGCTCTGTGGTTTAACCCACAGCGCCACCCGCGTCCCTATTTATAGAAAGGAGCAAACCAAGGATATTTTAGGGAGCAGGCTAGCAGGCAGGGCCCATGACTTACATCATAGGAGCCTGCACAGCAGTAAACTCCATTGCTGTAGCTGGGTCTTATTTTATTTGTTTTTTATCTTATATTTTGGAAATCTACATCCAGGTGTTTTTTTCCTTTACATTTTTTGGGGCTTGTTTAGCTTATGCATATATCCAGCACTGGCCTCCAGGGAGGAATGGCCTACAAGCTAAGAAGAGCTCAGCTTCAGTGCTTGGCTATGTTGTTAAGATGGCTTGCTTCGTTCTTTTGCTATGCATTTTGCATTTTTTACATTGCGATTTTGTGTTGCGGAGAACCCCCAGGGTCTACGGATGTTGGACGTTGTAAAAATTAAAATAATAGCAATCATAATATTGTGCGGATGGCAGTGGAGTTCATAACCAGGGGAACGCTTCCCTGCAGATGTGCTGGGGGGGGAGCAGGGGAGGAGAAATTACCGTATTTTTCGCTCTATAAGACGCACCAGACCACAAGACGCACCTAGTTTTTGGAGGAAGAAAACAAGAAAAAAAATATTCTGAATCTCAGAAGCCAGAACAGCAAGAGGGATCGCTGCGCAGTGAAAGCAGCAATCCCTCTTGCTGTTCTGGCTTCTGGGATAACTGCACAGCCTGCATTCGCTCGATAAGACGCACACACATTTCCCCTTACTTTTTAGGAGGGAAAAAGTGAGTCTTAGAGAGCAAAAAATACGGTACTTGCCTTCGTTGTGTCCCTGAAATCAGCTAGGAGGGACACAACTAGCAGCTACGGTTGCAATCGAAATTACTCAACTGCCCATTGCAAACCAGGTTTGTTATCAAAATTTACAGACCATTTGCAATGAGCAAATGAAAGTTGCCTTTTCAGCTGAGTTTGGGGGAATGATTTGAAGCACCTGTCGCGTTCCGCTATTTCGATAGCTTTCGTTTGATTTGCTCCTTTGCAAGCCGCTGAAATCTTCACTTCCGACATGGGTTGCCTGCCGGGCGCGTGTCCCACCCACCCTGACGGCTCCCGTGTTGCGTTTTCCTCAGGTGACGACAGCGAGGCAGGGCTTAGAGAGGATGAGAGCGCAGATCAGCAAGGCTATTTTGCACTCCTCTTCGGGGAAGGAGATTCCACCGCCGCCGCCACCAGCTCAGAGGAAGGAAGGAGGCTTAGCTTAGATGGCAAGAGAGCTCAGGAGGCAGAGGAAGACAACAAGGCGGCTTGCTTTTCCACCAGCTAGGACCAGTCCCTGGCCTCGAACCGGGAATGGGTGGGCGGCAGGTTGTGGGGGAAAGAGCCCCTATTAAACAATAGGTGCCCCTCCAAAAATGCCCAGATCGCAGCCCGTCACCTTGCAAGTTCCTTGCCTTCTTGGAAGGTTAATATACGTTCTTGGCGGCACTTCTCACCGCTGCAGTTCCGTGCCAGGGCCCCTTCCTGGTGTTTCCCGGTCACAGTTCCCACGTTCTTCACCCACCCAGAGCCCCAGCTCCCCTCCTGTGCCATGCCCTGCTAGCGCCCTTCTGAAGTTTCAGGTCTCTATGGCTCCCTTTGGCCGTGCTCGCGGCCCTAGCCCGAAACCTCTGGCCAGCTTGGCGCAAAACGCCAACCCCCGCCTCTCTGCACTGTGTCGGCCCCCTCTGAGGGCACCGGCGGCTGATCATCATCTCTGCGGCGTTAATCGCTGCCGTTATCCACCTCCCATCGAATCAGACGCATCCTGGAGAGTTGTCACTCAGCATTCTTGACAACGTGGTGGTTGGCTTTTCCCCTCCTTGGCACACCCACCCGCCCCTGGGGAACGCCGGCTCTTAAAAAGTTCTGCCGCCCCCACCCCCTTTTATCCAGATTTATTGTTATTGTTGTTGCTTTCAAAAGGTTTTCTTTTCCGGAGAAAAGCTGTTCTTTTCCGCCTTCCGCGACCTTCGGTTTGAAGAGCGAAATAAAAAGCTTTGTTGCATTTTGAAATTCTCCCTTTTAAAAGAACGTTTTCAATCCGACTCTTCGCTTTAGAAGCTTTGCAGTTCGGCTTACGGTAGGGTCGGTTATCTGCCGAAGAATATCCCCTGGGTTTTATATGATCTTCCCGAACGCTCGGAAGGCATAAAAACACACACCGCTATTTTAAAAACCAGCTCAGAACGGGTGCAAAATAATCCCAAGTTCCCAAACATTTTGTGGCCCGGGGAAAAGAACCTTTGCGAGTGGAGCAAAAACCTCTGGGTCTGTGGAGAGTTTCTTGACAGTCAGAGAAGGCAGTGCAAGGATTCCTGACAGGTTAGAAGAAAAGGTAAGATTGTGCCTGCGGTGAAGAAGGTCGATAGGGAGGCGGGTTTTTCCTCTCGTAATAATGGAACTCTGGGGTCATTCAGCACAGACCAAAGAAAATGTCATTCTCACAGTGCAGAGTTCATAGAAAAAGAGAAAGGGACCCGAGGGTCATTTAGTCCAACCCCCTGCAATGCAGGAATCTCGGCTAAAGCATCCATGACAGATTGCCACCCAACCTCTCCTTTCTTGTCACTCTGAAGCCATGGATTCGAGTCCTGCCTTCCAGAGCAGGAGAAAACAAGCATGCTCCCTCTTCCGTGTGACAGCCCTTAAGATATTTGAAGCGTTCAGCTGTGGAACTCCCTGCCACAGGGGGCAGCCATGGGCCGCCGCCTTGGATGGCTCTAAAAGAAGACCACACAAATCCGAGGAGCAGAATTCGTAGCCAGGACAGCTGCTCTCTGCCCCCGCAGTCAGAAGCACAGTATACATCCAGGAGGCTAAGTTTGGTCAGAATTGGGTACACACTCCCAGCCTTAACGCTGAATACATTTCTTCTCCTAAAGGTAAAGGGTAAAGGGACCCCTGACCATTAGGTCCAGTTGTGGACGACTCTGGGGTTGCGGCGCTCATCTCGCTTTATTGCCCGAGGGAGCCGGCGTACAGCTTCTGGGTCATGTGGCCAGCATGACTAAGCCGCTTCTGGCGAACCAGAGCAGCGCACGGAAACGCCGCTTACCTTCCCACCGGAGTGGTATCTATTTATCTACTTGCACTGGTGTGCTTCAAACTGCTAGGTTGACAGGAGCAGGGACCGAGCAACGGGAGCTCACCCCGTCATGGGAATTCAAACCGCCGACCTTCTGATCGGCAATTCCTAGGCTCTGTGGTTTAACCCACAGCGCCACCCACGTCCCTATTTTCTTCTCCCACCCCACTACAAATAAAAGCTTGGCGGGGCATGAGGGGGGAGCCCCAAGATTTCACCCGCTTGGGCAGAATTCCTTAAATTAGATCTAAAGGGTTCAGGGGGTTGAGGAAGAGACGAATACAAACTCCTTGACCTTACGCGGCCCCTGCACTAGCATGGAATCAGCGGAGGTTTTAACCTCACGTGCCATTGGCTTTTCCGACCTTAGATACCTGCTTGGGCAGAACAGCCGTCGAGCAAAACAGTTGTGAGGGACACCGGCTCACTCGCTGTCGCCCGTGGAACTGCTTTTAAGAAATAAACACGTGAGCCAGGGTACCGCAATATTGAAATAGCCCTTGCCATCTCCGCAGCTACGCGAGCTACGGGAATCGATTCCCTTCCGGCCCCTCGGGGTGTCCTGCTTTCCAGAGTCATGAGGTCTAGCAACTTGGGAGTTAGGGAGTTTGCTTGAAGCAGCTGCTGCGAGGCAGCATGCCCGAACGGCGCTGAACGGTTGCAGATTCGGGCTGTGTGCCAACCGACGGAGGACCCCTGTGGGTGAAAGTGGCGGTTTTGCCACTCTCTCCAGTAACCCTTTTGTGGATATCCTCCTATATGAATAGAAATGCAGGGTGTCGTCAGGTTCTGCATCTGCGCGGGGGGGGGGGGGAGAGAGAGACTTGGCATAGCAGAGGGGTCCCCTTTTTGTGTAGGGTTTGGGGTGCCGTGTTAAGAGAGCGCCAGAAAAAAACCCTTTTTCGGGATGGCGACTCCCGCAGCGTTTGAGAACACCAGCTAAGCTGCAGGCAGAGGTGGCAGCAGAGGGAGAAGAGAAAACCAGGCGAGTGAGTCACTTGCGGAGGCAGGAGCTGGCTTACATTGCGGGGAGGGAAACTCATTAAGCTTCCCATTGATCAGAAGAAGAAGGTGCTTTGGGGGGGTGGCTGCTTTGCATTCCCCCCCTTCCTCTGCTCCCTCCTTCCCTGCCGAAACGCTTAAAAATTGATGTCGCTTGGCTGAATGTACTTGCATATATAGATATAAAATTCTCCATAAACTATTCTTTACTTGGCTAGGAAAGTAGAGCCCCCCCCTCTTTTCTGCTCCCCCCCCCAAAAAAAAACCCACCCTCCCATTTCTGGGAACCCCACGGTTAAGAACCCAAAGGGCTTTGCCACTCTCTCCAGAAACCCTTTTGTGGATATCTTCCTATATGAATAGAATGGCAGGGTGTCGTCAGGTTCTGCAGCAATGGCGGGGGGGGGGGGAGGCCCTTTGTTTCTGTTCGTTTCTTTGTTAATTGCCTTTGTGCACCCTGCCCAAATGGCTTCGGGAGCAGCTTGCAAACAAAGCGAGGCAGTTGGTATCTCCACATTAGAAGATGGAGGGGAGAAACCAAAACCCTCCACGACACGCAAGGGAAAGGGGACAGGGAGGGAAGAGGAAAACCCCAAACCCCGCCGCTGATTTCTGAAAGAGGTGCTCTTATAAGAATGATCCACTGACTCGGTTCAAGGGCAGCTGGTGTCTTTTTGCTTGATGGTTTTTATTTTGTTTTTATTTGTTAACATTTGCATTCCACCTCTACCTTCCACCGACCTCAAGGCGGTTCTCCCTGTTCCATCCTTGCAGCACCCCTGCGAGGTAGCTTAGGCTAAGAGACAGCAACCGACCTAAAAATCACCCAGCGAGCTACAGGGTGGATTGGGGTTTTGAACCCTGGTCAGCCAGCTCATGGCCCAACGCTCTAACCATTGTGCCACACTTCTGCTCCCCCCCCCCCACTGTCCTGCAAAGGCCAGGTAAAGGGACCCCTGACCATTAGGTCCAGTCGTGACCAACTCTGGGGTTGCGGCGCTCATCTCGCTTTATTGGCCGAGGGAGCCGGCGTACAGCTTCCGGGTCATGTGGCCAGCAGGACTAAGCTGCTTCTGGCGAACCAGAGCAGCGCACAGAAACGCCATTTACCTTCCCGCTGGAGCTGTACCTATTGATCTGCTTGCCCTTTGACGTGCTTTTGAACTGCTAGGTTGTCAGGAGCAGGGACCGAGCAACGGGAGCTCACCCCGTCATTGCGGGGATTCGAACCGCCGACCTTCTGATCGGCAAGTCCTAGGCTCTGCGGTTTAACCCACAGCGCCACCCAAAAAGAAAAGATATAGCAGCACATCAAATTGAAATAAACAAATGGGGATGAATGTGGTGCTACTCGTGAGCAGAGCTGAGCAGAACGCCACCTCTGGCGATCCATGCAAGGGGTCTTTGAAGCAACCCCTTTGCAAAGGTCTTAGGCAACGGCGTGTTGTTTTTTGGGAGGGGGGGGGGCCTGGCGCTCCCCAGGGATAAAGGACGACACGGTTTGGGTCGTGCGTAAGTCCTTTACGGTGGCGACTTACGTCTCCCCGGGGGCCCCCGTGGGTGCTGTGACGGGAATCTGCGTCCTTGGGCGAAAAAGCAATCGGCAGCCGCCCCTTCTCCTGGCTCCGGCTGAGTCATCCGGCTTGAAAAAGCCACCGCTCCTCTGCGTGAAAATTACCTTGGCAGGATCTTCCGGGAGGCACCGGCAGCAGAGGGGGGGGGAGCGAGTGCGAGAGCAGCAGACGCGATCACAGAGGGCATTGTTAGCCGAAGGCACGATTGACGTCCTCCTCCCATCCCACCCGCCCCCGTCGCTGAGCTAAGCAATTGTCGCGCTGCCTCGTTTTTTATTTCTTTTTACGCTTACTTGCGGGAAAGCAAATCCCGTGCACTCTCGTGGTTTGTTTGGTTTTTTCCTGGCATGGCGCTGCCGGGCGGTGTTGTAAACAAAAAATGGCCCTTCCTGTGCTGATCTATGTATGGGCTTGGTTGGTACACTTATGAACATTACCATATATCTAAGACCATAAAATTCCTATCACAGCGGTTGTTGAGAAGACGCCATGGCGGCGCTGGCAGCGTCCCAGATTTGCCTGGGAGAAGATTTGAGTTCGAATCCTCCCGCTCGCTGTGCCTCTCGCAGCCAAGACCTGCTTTGTAGGGTCGGTTTGGGGCAGAGCAATGCACACGCTCCCTCGAAACCCCTTTGGGAGAGGAACAAGGCAGGATAGAAGCCTCCAGAGATTAATAATTATAATTCGTAAACGGCAAGGCTTCCTGTAAGAGGCAGGCTTTAAAAGAGAATTAGGAGGGGGGATGCGGAAAAGTCTACAATAGCTGCTCAGCACAGTTCTCCTATTGCAGGAGATTGCCGGGGATCTCGAGTGGGGAGATTCGCACTCAGGACCTGCCCCAGGTGGGGCATCCCTTTGGGGGGTCCGGTTAACTGCAGCAAGGACAGAGTGCCAGACTAGGTAGCTCCTCTTCGGCCAGATCCGGCCAACCCAACTCCACAGGGGCACATAGCTGTCAACTTTCTCCTTTTCTTGCGAGGAATCCTATTCGGAATAAGGGAATTTCCCTTAAATCAAGGGAACTACAACTCCCATCATCCCTAGCTAACAGGACCAGTAGTCAGGGATGATGGGAGTTGTGGTCCCCAAACATCTGGAGGGCCGATTTTGCCTATGCCTGCTATAGAGTTAACGAAAGGACGATGGGAGTTGTAGTCCCCAAACATCTGGAAGGGCCAGAGTTTGCCTATGCCTGCTATAGAGTTAGCGAAAGGATGATGGGAGTTGTGGTCCCCAAACATCTGGAGGGCCGAGTTTGCCTATGCCTGGTATAGAGTTACCGAAAGGACGATGGGAGTTGTACTCCCCAAACATCTGGAGGGCCGAGTTTGCCTATGCCTGCTATAGAGTTATTGAAAGGACGATGGGAATTGTAGTCCCCAAACATCTGGAGGGCCCAATTTGCCTATGCCTGCTATAGAGTTACCAAAAGGACGATGGGAATTGTAGTCCCCAAACATCTGGAGGGCCCAATTTGCCTGCTCTATACCAATTCTCCCTAAAAGGAACACTTCTGGTTTGTTTGTTTTCTAAATTAAAAGTTATTTTGAGCATTTTCTCCAGTTCATTTATAAACCATTTCCCACGTTTGAGATTTAGATGCTCTCGTCTGCCCTCTGCGCATGCCCCGTGCCACAGACCTCCCCTGTACCTCCTTTTTTCTTGTGTTTTTTCCGTGTTCCCGTGCGTTTGCCTTCCAGGACAGGTGCCTGACGAGGAAGCGAGGCAGAACGGGCAGAGCCGCTGCAGCCGGGGCCTCCCCAAGCCGGTCTGCATGAACGGGACGGAGCCCGCCCAGCTCGGCGGGAAGACGAAGGCCGAGCGGAG
Source organism: Podarcis tiliguerta (assembly GCF_965153285.1). Taxonomy (NCBI): domain Eukaryota; kingdom Metazoa; phylum Chordata; class Lepidosauria; order Squamata; family Lacertidae; genus Podarcis; species Podarcis tiliguerta. The sequence goes on along the minus strand of NC_139551.1, from coordinate 3,869,270 downwards.
GGCCAGCGCCTCGTCCAACCCTTCGCGCAAAGCCTCGTCTTCCACCAGCAGCAAGATTCGGAAGCTGTCCACCTGCAAGCAACAGTGACGGCCTGAGCATCGCCCACCGCAGGTCTGTGCCTTCCTCTCTTTTTCCGGAAAGGTGGTGCCGCCCAGTGGTTAGAGCCGCTTGCTTTGCATGCAGAAGGCCCCAGCTTTAGTCTTCAGGAGAGCCCTTGCCAGTCACTTTTGGCAGCGCTGAACAGCGTGGGTCAGTAATTTAACTCGTAGAATCGTATAAAGCGGGAATAATAATAATTTTTTTAAAAAATTATTTATACCCCGCCCTCCCCAGCCACTCTGGGCGGCTTCCAACAGAACACTAAAACACAATAACCTATTCAACATTAAAAAGCTTCCCTAAACAGGGCTGCCTTCAGATGTCTTCTAAAAGTTTGGTAGTTATTTTTCTCTTTGACATCTGGTGGGAGGGCGTTCCACAGGGAGGGCGCCACCACCGAGAAGGCCCTCTGCCTGGTTCCCTGAAACTCGCAGCGAGGGAACCACCAGAAGGCGCTGGACCGCAGTATCAAGTTAACCAGAGGAACTCACTGCTACAAGGTGTTTCTCATGCATTCAGGGCCATCTAGACTCACTAGCATCCTTTCTGGGGTGTTTTAATTCCCCCCCCCCAAAAAAAATATATATGAAGAGGGAGCTTCCGACTCTTACGTACTAACCAAGGCAGGGTTTTGGTTTTTTTTAATGCATGTATTGCGCCTCTGACCTTAAGCGAGCAGGGATCGCGGAGCAGGGCAGACGCAATCAGCTTGTGCATCCAGCTTTCATTTGACTTGACGTATATCCCTCCCTTTCGCAGCTCTGCAGAAAACCCCTCCTTCTCCTCTCTCTTGTCTCCCTACCCCGAACAAAATAATAACAAAAATCCCTCCCCGGCTGTTTTCGCCCAGCTCTCCTGATTCATAAGCTCAGCCCAGGAAGAAAGAAGAGAAAATTATTCATCTGTGATCTGCCCACCCCCGCCTGGCCTCGCCGCAGCAATGCACTTAGCCGGTGGCGCCTTCTCTTCCTTGCAACCCCCCCCCCCCAAAAAAAAAGCTTTTATCTCCTTGGCTCGCAACCAGGTTTCTCCATTCTCCCCTCCCTCCCCTGTTCTTCTTCTTTCGCCTCCTTCCTCGCTCCCAGCTAAGTCTCCGAATAGCTTCGGAAAATAAGATGGAACGAGTATCTCATGCAAGCGAGAATGTATCAGGAGGGGGGGGTGCCGTCCCCCCAGAAAAAACCACAAGAAAACTCCAAGATAAAGAGATTTGCAGACGAGCATCGCCCCCCCCCCCCGAAAAAGGTGGCTGTTGAGCTTTTGCTTGCCGGCCCGGCCAAGGCAAGCCCCCAAATAATCCAGCCGAAATCTTCCCTCCAGGCCCTTCATTCGATCAAGTCCTTTGCAGCAGCAAAAGAAGAAAATCTCTTTTGCTATTTTGGAAGCAGGTGGTCGTGGTCTCCTCTTCCCCTCCAGGCTAAACCTTTCTCCATCTCGACCCCCCCTTCTGTGATCCGCCCACCCCACCCCATGTTCCAGTTTGCCTTCGGCCGCTTTTGCTTCGCCCCAGAACTGGGCGCAGGTTTTCTGCCTTCATTCGGGGGCCGAAGCGAAACCGGGACTTCGGAAGCGGCGGTTCCCTTTAGCGCATCTGAAGATTGTGTTTGGCTTCTTTGCAGATGTGTCACGCTGCTGGCTCGTGCTTTATGGCCAAGGTAGCAGGCTCTCTCTTTTCTCGCTTTGAACCTACTCCCGGTAGACCTGCTGCAGCTTAGCAAGATGTGTTTTCTGTGGATCTCCTCTGCAGGCCCAGAAAGCCATGATAAACACTAGAAAGACCCTTCTCTGCCCTGGCCAGCTGCCCCGGCTAAGCCTCGCTAAGGCTTTTCCCCTTCTGCCTTGAAAGACCCCGGACATCGGGCCCCCGTACTGTTTTCCGGCGCTTGCTAAAAACGTTTCTGCTTGGACGGGCCAACCCAGACGTTTTAAAAGTCTGCACAAGCTCCGATCTTCTTTTAGCCTGTTGTTAAAAGACGGAATGTCTTAAATTAAGTGTTGCCAGTTTTTCTCAGAATCAGAGAACTGGGGGGGTTGGAAGGGGACCATAGCAGTCATTTGGTCCAATGCAATGCAGAGATCTTTTTCCCCCAGCATGGGGCTCTCTCTCTCTCTCTCTCTTGTTTAAAAAAAGTTATGTCACCTCTTGTTGTCCTGTTGTTGTCCTGTGTGAGTGCCTGGAGGCGGTTGGAGGATGGATGGTGGCTAATGGATTGAGGTTGAATCCTGACAAGACAGAAGTACTGTTTTTGGGGGACAGGGGGCGGGCAGGTGTGGGGGACTCCCTGGTCCTGAATGGGGTAACTGTGCCCCTGAAGGACCAGGTGCGTAGCCTGGGAGTCATTCTGGACTCACAGCTGTCCATGGAGGCGCAGGTCAATTCTGTGTCCAGGGCGGCTGTCTACCAGCTCCATCTGGTATGCAGGATGAGTCCCTATCTGCCTGTGGACTATCTCGCCAGAGTGGTGCATGCTCTGGTTATCTCCCGCTTGGACTACTGCCATGCGCTCTATGTGGGGCTACCTTTGAAGGTGACCCGGAAACTACAACTAATCCAGAATGCGGCAGCTGGACTGGGGACTGGGAGCGGCCGCTGAGACCACATAACACCAGTCTTGAAAGGCCTCCATTGGCTCCCAGGAAATTCCCAAGCACAATTCAAAGGGTTGGTGCTGACCTTTAAAGCCCTAAACAGCCCAGTATCCCTGAAGGAGCATCTCCACCCCCATCATCCAGCCCAGACGCTGAGGTCCAGCTCCGAGGGCCTTCTGGCAGTTCCCTCACTGTGAGAAGCAAAGCTATAGGGAACCAGGCAGAGGGCCTTCTCGGTGGTGGCACCCGCCCTGTGGAACACCCTCCCTTCAGATGGCAAAAAGCTAAACAACCACCTGACATTCAGAAGACATCTGAAGGCAGACCTGTTCAGGGAAGTTTTTAATGTGTGGCATCTTAGTGTATTTTTGGTCTTTGTGGAAGCCGCACAGAGTGGCTGGGGAAACCCAACCAGATGGGCGGGGTACAAATAATAAATTGTTGTTGTTGTTGTTGTTGTTGTTGAATGAAGGGTGGTATGCAGATGTTGTTAATAATAATAATAATTGTAGTGGGGTTTTTTAAGCTTTAAATTATGCACCCTTTTTTGCACATGGGTAACTGTGACACAAGGGAGCAGCATGAAACAAATTGCAGAACTTTTTCTGACGTCCAATTTCTCTTTCTCTCCCTCTCTTTTCTTTTTTTTAAACTCTTTGCAGCCAGAGCCCCGAATTACTGCGCTTGGCGGCCGCCGTATCCCCCTCCTCGGCTCTCTGTGCATCTTCCCCCCCCCCCACCGGCCGTGCCCTTGCCCCCCCCCCATGCCGGCATCCCTGGTAGCCGACCCCCGTAGACCCCCCGCTTGCGATCCAAAAAAGAGAGAGCCAAGAAACAGGAAGAGAAACGCCTTTTTGTAAAGAAAAATAAAAGACGCAATCCTCTTATTTGGGGAGGGGGGCAGAAGACGACGACACCCAGCAAATCCTGCTTTTTTTAGACTGAGAAGACGAGAAAGCCTGTGTGCTTCACCTCCCGAAATCCTGTCTGTGTGGCCGTCCGGATTCCCACAACTTGTTGGGGGGGGGGAGGATATTGAAGTGGGAGGGGGCTGCTCCTGGTTGGGGGGGGGGCTTTTTGAGATGGGGGGGGGCGAGTTTCCTCCAGGACTTGGCACATCTCCCCTCCCGCCCTTCCTCCCCATGTTAGAATTTTTGAAAGCCATCGACACGCACTTTATGTAGTAGACTACTGTTATATAATATATATATTATATATTATATTTTTTTTCCTCCCCTACCCCTTCTTTTTTTCTTTCTTTCTTTCTTTTCGGCCCCCTCCTCCCTCTCTTCCCCCCTCCCTCTTTTTTTGAGGGGGGGGGAAGGGCGGTTTATATTTGCAGTTATCTTTAGAGAACTTCCTTGCACATCTGTGACCGTATCTGAAATAAATGGAAAGAGCTGGGGAGGGGAATGTCGCGGCCTGCAAAAATTATGTGGGGGGGGGGAGGAGAAGAGAGGTTCAGAAAGTGGGGAGGGGGCGTTACGGGGAGGGGAAAACCCGGTATTTAAAACGTCAGCAAAAATCACCACACTATTAAAACGAAAATAAAAAAAATCTGCATGCTGTTTATAAGGGCTGGAGCAAAGGGAAGTGAGTGCTTTTTTTTTTCTTTCTTTCCTTTTTTTTCTTTTTTTTAAAGAAAATAAAAAGTCAAAATGGAGCCATGGGTTTCTGAGCCTGTTTTTTTTTGGGGGGGGGGCGCGGTGCTGATTTAGCCTAGCCTGGCAGGAAAAAAACATTGAGCTAGATACAGTGGTACCTTGGGTTACATATGCTTCAGGTTACAGACTCCGCTAACCTAGAAATAGTACCTCGGGTTAAGAACTTTGCTTCAGGACGAGAACAGAAATTGCATGGAGGCCCCATTAGCTAAAGTGGTGCTTCAGGTTAAGAACAGTTTCAGGTTAAGGACCTCCAGAACGAATTAAGTACTTAACCCGAGGTACCACTGTATAGGGTGCCTACATTCTGCATGGACTGGTTGCATGTGCAAATGGCTTGAGATACCTATTAGGTCCATAAATGGCCATATAGAATATATTCAACACAAAAAAAAGTGGTATACATTTCTTAATATACATACTTTCCCTATTACAGTGGTACCTCGGGTTACATACGTTTCAGGTTACATACGCTTCAGGTTACAGACTCCGCTAACCCAGAAATAGTACCTCAGGTTAAGAACTTTGCTTCAGGATGAGAACAGAAATCGTGCTCTGGTGACGTGGCAGCAGCAGGAGGCCCCATTAGCCAAAGTGGTGCTTCAGGCTAAGAACAGTTACAGGTTAAGAACGGACCTCCAGAACGAATTAAGTACGTACCTCTGTATTGGCACGTGGAGATGCCAAAGTCTTCCATAATAGGAGCGTTTGGGTGGATGCAGCTGTGGGGCGCGGCAAAGACCCCCTTGGATTTTGGGGGGACACCTTACACTCTATGCGATACAGAGACAGTAGGAGGCAAGTTCTTTTTCCATTAAGCGAGCCCCAGCCAATGCAGTTAGGTCCCTCTCCCTGGGAGAACGTCGTCCCTGATTCAGCGGATTCAGCAGAAAACCCTTCGAGGGTTCCCTTTTCCTAAAGAATCATAAGCTGGAAGGAACCTCAAAAATCATCTAGCCCAACCCCCTGAAATGCAGGAATCCTTTGCCTAACCTGGGGCTTGAACCCACAACCCTGAGATTAAGAATCTCCTGCTCTAGGTTGGCTTGCTCCACAGACCCCCCCAAAATATTCCCAGATACTAGCGAAGTCAAAGAAGCCATCAAAAACCACAACTGGCTGCCCCCCTTCAGAGCGGTTGGACTACAACTCCCCATCAGCGCCAGCCAATCCCGGGAGTTGTAGCATAGAACCTCTAGATCAGGAGTCAGCAAACGTTTTCAGCAGGGGGCCGGTCCACTGTCCCTCATACCTTGTGGGGGGCTGGACTATATTTTGGGGAAAAAATATGAATGAATTCCTATGCCCCACAAAGAACCCAGAGATGCATTTGAAATCAAAGGACACATTCTACTCATGTAAAAACACGCTGATTCCCGGACCGTCCGCAGGCTGGATTTGGAAGGCGATTGGGCCGGATCCAGCCCCCGGGCCTTAGGTTGCCTACCCCTGATCTAGAGGTCACAAAAACCACACTAGGGAGTTATTACGCAAGGCCCTATATACAACCTCTGGGGCTGACAGTGTTCACGACTTAAGGGGAAAAGAAGACCACACACACCCATTGGAAAACGTTGGCACATCGTTTATTTAATAAAGTCTTGTGTTTTTATTTTTTTGCTCTCCCCCTCCATTGAAAAAGGCAGGGAAAAAGGAGGTTCTTGGTTTGGTCTGCTGCTTTTACGAAGCGGGGAGGGGGAAAAACAGGCTTTAGCATCGCCCTCCGCCGACAAAAAAAAAAAAAAAGACAAATTGTGATCGTAGGATGGCCAGAGTTGGAAGAGGGAACCCCCCCCCCCGACACACACACAGAAGGGTCTTCCAGTCCAAACCCCTCCCCCCTTGCAAGGCAGGACTCGCAAGCTAAGACGATTATGACGGTTTCGACAATGACGAGAGCAAAGGTGGCAAAACAAGCCAGGACTTTGGAATAAATAAATAAATATATGTGTATATATATATATTCTCACATCTCCCAAAGAAGGGGAGGGGAAAGATCGCCACGCCACACCTCTGGCAGCAGACGTTTTTTGCTTTTACAAAATTAAGTTTCTCTTCTTTTTCTGGCCGTTCTCCCCCCCCCCCCCCCATTTTCCCCATCCCTTCAAGTAGTGCTTTGGACGTCGATTTTGAAAGAAAAGAAAAATGAAAACTGGACGGCAGGAGCCACACATCCAACCAGGCACACGCACACACACACACACTCCTCCCCGAACCCCGCCCCCGTTGACATGCAAAGGAATTGAGGCACGGGAGGGAATAGGAAACGATTTGGCACACATCCCCTGCATGGCGGATGGTTGGGAGATGGATAGGTCAGTTTGCCCCCTCCCCAAGCGATGTGCTTGTAGCCGCGTAGTAGCAACGATACGTTAAAAGAAAAAGCTTGCTGCCGCCACCTTAGAATCTGCTTAAAAATTAAAGGCGCAACAAAACCGCCTGCTCGCATAGGCGAAACTCGAAAAATTAGAGTATCGCGGGAAAGTTCGTTTATTTCAGTCGTTCAACTTAAAAGGTGAAACTCACGACATGCAAAGCGAGAGATGCTTCTACTTCTCAGAGGTCCGATATTGCTCTATCTGCAATCCTTGTTTTGCTGATTTCATTGAATATTCTAATTTTCTGAGATTAATTAGTTTCACCTTTGAAGTTGAATTAGTGAAATAAAGGAACTTTCCCATGATATCCTCATTTTTCGAGTTTCACCTGTATGTTATAATTTTTCTTCAGCCACAAATGTGGAATAAATAATTTTTTAAAAAAATTAAAAAGAGAATGCACACCCCCTTTTGCTTTGATTTGGAGAACGGGGCAGATTGCGGAATAACATGTCGGAAGAGGCACGTTTTTGTAGCTGAGTGCGTGAGGACTATGGCTGATTTCCCTCTTTTTCTTCCGCTGGGCCTTACCCCCAAACTTGATGCTCTCCTATCTCAGCCTGGGGAGAAAAAATGGGCGGCTTTCCGATGGCTCTAGACTTCCTGGCTTCTGAGACTAGCAGTCCAATGACACTGGGGGGACACACACACGGACGTCAGTCATCCCTGCGTCATCCGCTGGTGCTAAGACCAGGGCATTTCTCATTCCGCTGCCCAGTTCGCATGAGGACTATAAACTTGGGAGCATTCAAGGAGCAGCTCCGACACCCCCCTTTTCCAATCGAGCTGTTTGGCATCTCTGCGCAAGGGATGGTGGCGCCGGAAGGAAAGCCGGAGCAAAGGTGGGGACAGAGTACAATTTTGTTGAGCGGGAAAAGTTGGAGATAATAGAGAATTGGCGGCGGAGGAGTAACGCAGGGGAGAGACGGAGGCCTGAGCTATCGGAGAAGAAGTCGGGCGTGCTGCTTCTACTGCCTCGCTTTGCCAGGTACGTACCCCAAAACGGCACAACCCGCTCCAAACCTGCGCAGTAACCCATGACAATTTCATCCACCCAGGCAGCTCACCAGCATCATAAAATAGCATTTCTGGAGCCGGTTCCACGCCAACGAAAGTTCATTGGGAAGAAACTTGGGTGAGAGATCAGGGGCCAAGCGGGCAGGCTTTTCTGTCCCATCTGGAAGGCGAGGTCGTTTCTGCCTCCCGCCAAGAGGACGCCCGGCAACAGACGGAGGGAGAAGGAGGAAAGGATAAGGTTATTGCTTGCAAAAAGAAAAAGAAAAAAACCAGAGAGAGAGTGTGTGTGCAAAGGTGAAGGAGTCATTTATAGTTATCTGCTACAACCAGCTCTTTTGAACGTCGTGAGGTAAAAGTCGGGCCTCTGCTAGGTTCCGGGGTCTCCTGTTATTAGCGAGAAAAAGCCCCCCCGGGAACGTCATGTCCGGGCTGTGCAATAGAGGCGCTTGCTTTGACAAACCTGCCTCGGGGAAGGGAGAACTGGCTCGTCTCGGGACCCCTAACCCCTCTCGGGCACCGGCGAGAAGGGAGCAGAGGCTGCTGGGAGCAAGATCCCGCCCTCCCCGGCCCCTCGCAAGCGGGAGGCCAAGCCAAAGGGCCCGCTGCTGCTGCCCGTCGCACAAATGCAGACTTGACCAGTTTCCCTCGACCGTCTGCGGACTCCGAGTCCCGGCTAGAGACAGGGATGCCTGCGGGACCTCAACTCCCCTAGGATGCAGCGACGTCCCTTGCGTGGTACCTGCCCCAGCAGGGCCACCGTCCTCTGAGATAGTGCGCCCCATTGCCCCGGTCGGCTGGCAAATCCCATGGCGGCCCCGGGGAGGAACTGGGGAGAGAGCGATGGCTAGCTCACCCTGAAGTTAATGACGTCCCCTTGCTCCTCTACTCTGGGCTGTGGTCAGGGGAGGCGTCCGCCACAGCCACCACGCACCCTGGACTCTCTCTCAGTTTTTTCAAGCGCCCATACATCCTTTCCTCCAACCCCCCGGTTATCTTGTCCATCAGTTCGCTGCCCAGGCCGCCCAGGCCCGGGCACTGCCCATCCTCGAGGCAGCCGCTGCCATACGGCTCGGGCGGCCCCTTGGCCTCCTCCGGCGGCTCCTCTTCTATCACCTGGATTTTGTCGCTGGCTTCCGCCGTCGCCGGTGCCGCCTCCTCGTCCCCGGCGCTGACGATGCGTGGCAGGGTGCTTTGGTAGCGCCCCTCAAGCGGGTAGTTGACGCTGTCGCCCCTCCGCAACGGCGTGCGGTGCCTCTCCAGGGCTGGTGGGTAGCGGACGCCGGGGTCGCTGTACTGTTTGGCCCGCTGCCACTGCTTCCGGAGGTGCGTCCGGGAACGGTGCTTGGCTCGCAGCGGCGACTCGTCGAACTGAGGGTCGTGGCGGACGAAGGCGTTGAAGAGGGCGTCCGTCTTCTCGTCGATGCTGTAGTCCCGGCGGGGCAACGTGTCCCGGGTGGGGAAGAGCTGCCCGTAGGGGGCCCAAACCAGCGGACTCGGGGCCGGCGGCCCGCCGGAAGCCCCTTCCGTGGCCTCGTCTTCCTCCTCCGGTTCTTGGCCTTCGAAACTCTCAAAGATGGTGGCTCGGCGGCCGGCGCTGGTGAAGCAGTATCGCTTCTCCGAGGCCGTCTGGTCCTCGCCGACGCGCCCACCGGGAGCTTCGATGGAGGCGTAGCCGCTGTCCATCTGCAGCAGCTTCCGGGTCCCGGCTTCCGATTCCACGCTGTCCTGCTTGGTTTTCCCCGGCAATCTGTCCTCTCCTCCTTCGGCCTCGTCCGCCAAGGAAGAATGGAAGCTGGGCAAGCCGCCGCTAGAAGAGATGCTCTCCCCGCCGTCGCTGCGCACCGAGTCCCGGTCGTTGCCCTGTTCCGAAGAAGCGTACATCTCCAACGATGCCCGCAGGCTCCAGATGTCATGGTAAAGGGGGGTGGGTGGCTGCTGCGGTGGCGGCGGCTGCGGCTCCAAAGCGGGGGGCTCAGCGGAGGGGGGGCTGGGTTGCTCCGACGGCTCTACCCTGCATCCAGAACACAACAGGTACATTTTCCCTTTAAAAACACCTTTTGGGTCTTAGGATCATATGGAACGAAAACAGCAAATGATAATCGAGACCTGATACATATATATACACACATACATACATACATACATACATACATACACACATACACTCTCTTCAAGTTCATACATACATACATACATACATACATACATACACGCACACATATACACACACACACACACACACTTTTCAAGTTCATATATCGTATTTTTTGCTCTATAAGACTCACCTTTTCCCTCCTAAAAAGTAAGGGGAAATGTGTGTGCGTCTTATGGAGCGAATGCAGGCTGCGCAGCTATCCCAGAAGCCAGAACAGCAAGAGGGATTCCTGCTTTCGCTGCGCAGCGATCCCTCTTGCTGTTCTGGCTTCTGAGATTCAGAATATTTTATTTCTCTTGTTTTCCTCCTCCAAAAACTAGGTGCGTCTTGTGGTCTGGTGCATCTTATAGAGCGAAAAATATGGTACACACACACTTTTCAAGTTTATACATTTCACTGATTTCACAATCATCTTGACATTTCAAAACTTCCTTCCCCCTCTTTCTGCGGTTCCTTAAATTTCATTTTAACACCTTCCGCATATCCAAATTAACTTAATTTGCTCATTCATTCATCTTCTTTAAATACATACTCTTACAAAACTGCAAGTTATTACAATAATCCTGCCAATGTTTTCATCCGTTTACAAATTATCTGTTAATATTCAATAAACCATTTCCGTTATTTTGTTTTTTTTAAAAATGTTATCTTGATTTCTTGTTCTTCTGGCAAGTTTCACCATTTCTGCATATTGCATTGCCATTACAGTGGTACCTCGGGTTACATAGGCTTCAGGTTACATACGCTTCAGGTTACAGACTCTGCTAACCCAGAAATAGTACCTCGGGTTAAGAACTTTGCTTCAGGATGAGAACAGAAATTGTGCTCCGGCAGTGCAGCAGCAACAGGAGGCCCCATTAGCTAAAGTGTTCTTCAGGTTAAGAACGGACCTCCAGAACGAATTAAGTACTTAACCCGAGGTACTACTGCACTCTTACAAAACTGCAGGTTATTACAATTATCCTGCTGATGTTTTTATCTGTTTACAAATTATCTGTAAATATTTAATAAACCGTTTCCATTCTTTTATTATTATTATTTTTTAAAAAATTGTTATCTCGATTTCTTGTTCTTCTGGCAAGTTTCGCCATTTCTGCATATTCCATTGCTGTTATAAGAGAACGAATGAGATGCTTTTGGCAAAGTTCCAGCACCTATTTTTTCTAGAGAAAGAACACTGGCCTGGCCCATACTTTCTGCAAAAGGAACACACTGATGCCAGCTGCTGGAAAACGGCAGAAGGGGAGAATCCTGCTCTTGTGCTCAAATCTAGCTTGCGAGTTTCCCTTTGGGACAACTGGTTGGCTCCTGTGTCTGAGGCAGCTGTCTCCCAGCTCCATCTGGTACACAGGATGAGACCCTCCCTGCCCGCAGACTGTCTGGCCAGAGTGGTGCATGCTCTGGTTATCTCCCGCTTGGACTACTGCCATGAGCTCTACGTGGGGCTACCTTTGAAGGTGACCCGGAAACTGCAACTAATCCAGAATGCGGCAGCTAGACTGGGGACTGGGAGCGGCCGCAGAGACCACATAACACCAGTCTTGAAAGACCTCCATTGGCTCCCAGGAAATTTCTGAGCACAATTCAAAGTGTTGGTGCTGACCTTGAAAGCCCTAAAGGGCCCAGTATACCTGAAGGAGTGTCTCCACCCCCATCGTCCAGCCCGGACACCTGGGTCCAGCTCCGAGGGCCTTCTGGCAGTTCCCTCCCTCCGAGAAGCGAAGTTACAGGGAACCAGGCAGAGGGCCTTCTCGGTGGTGGCACCCACCCTTCAGATGTCAAGGAAATAAACAACTATATGACATTTAGAAGACATCTGAAGGCAGCCCTGTTAAGGGAAGTTTTTAATAACTGATGTTTTAATGCATTTTTATCTTTGCTTCTTCTAGTACACTGACAATAGTTCGCCTGTCTTCCCACTGTGTGGGGGGGACTCCCTGGTCCTGAATGGGGAACTGTACCCCTGAAGGACCAGGTGCGCAGCCTGGGAGTCATTTTGGACTCACAGCTGTCCATGGAGATGCAGGTCAATTCTGTGTCCAGGGCAGCTGTCTACCAGCTCCATCTGGTACGCAGGCTGAGACCCTCCCTGCCCACAGACTGTCTCGCCAGAGTGATGCATGCTCTGGTTATCTCCCGCTTGGACTACTGCCATGCGCTCTCTGTGGGGCTGCCTTTGAAGGTGTTCCAGAAACTGCAACTAATACAGAATGCGGCAGCTAGACTGGGGACTGGGAGCAGCCGCCGAGACCATATAACACCGATCCTGAAAGACCTACATCCCTTCGCGGGGATTCGAACTGGCGACCTTCTGATCGGCAAGTCCTAGGCTCTGTGGTTTAACCCACAGCGCCACCCGCATCCCCCTATGACTCTTAGGCCTACCCAATGCATTAATCCTGCAGTGCTTGGATTCGTGCCAACACACCTGTATCTTCTCTGCCCCCCCCCCCGCCCCATTCCCACTTATCTACTGAAAAATACCTGCCGAGGGATAAGGTGGAGGTGGCTGCAGCGGGCAGGAACGGCCCGCCGACGGGCCTGAACGCCACGTCATCCGTCCGGGCGATGTATTGGATAATGTCCGTCTGGTGGGGGTCACGGTCTTCTTGGTCCATGCTCTCACTTGCGGCCCTCTGGCGCTGGAACTGGTGCCGTTTCGGAGAGCCTGGGGGCAAAGGACCGGGTGGCGAAGACCAAGAGTTAAGCGGCATGGACAGGACGGGACGGACAACATTGTTGGTGGGGGCAGGGGGAGCAAGAGAAGAGACGACCACGAGAATATGATTATTTTGGACAAGGGCAAGCCTTTCTCGAATCCCGCCCTGCCAGCAAAAAGAGATGTGCACTCAACCAGCAATTGCAGTGGTACCTCAGGTTACATACGCTTCAGGTCACAGACTCTGCTAACCTAGAAATAGTATCTCGGGTTAAGAACTTTGCTTCAGGATGAGAACAGAAATCGTGCGGTGGTGGCAATGGGAGGTCCCATTAGCTAAAGTGGTGCTTCAGGTTAAGAACAGTTTCAGATTAAGAACGGACCACCGGAACGAATTTAGTACTTAACCCGAGGTAAAGGTAAAGGGACCCCTGACCGTTAGGTCCTGTCGTGGCCGACTCTGGGGTTGCGGCGCTCATCTCGCTTTATTGGCCGAGGGAGCCGGCGTACAGCTTCCGGGTCATGTGGCCAGCAGGACTGAGCCGCTTCTGGCGAACCAGAGCAGCGCACGGAAACGCCGTTTACCTTCCCACCAGAGCGGTACCTATTAATCTACTTGCACTTTGACGTGCTTTCAAACTGCTAGGTTGGCAGGAGCAGGGACCAAGCAACGGGAGCTCACCCCGCCATTGCAGGGATTCGAACCACCGACCTTCTGATCGGGAAGTCCTAGGCTCTGTGGTTTAACCCACAGCACCACCTGTATAAAAATGACGTCTTGATCAGAATTAAAGCCTCTCTGGGTACATAGGGCTGCCATAGGTCCAGGATTTCAAAGGTGGAATCGATGTCCAAAAAGCAGCGCTTTGTCCTGGATCTTAGAGAAGTCAATCAAAAATTCGTGGGGGTTTTGGCTTCTTTGTTTTTTAATAAAAAAGATCAACAACAACTTTCGGGTTTTCCTAAATAAAAGCAAAACTATTTGGGGGGGTTTTCTAGTAAAAAAACTCAACAACTCTTGGTGTGTCCTGGTTTTTACTTTTTGAAATATGGCAAACCCTATATGTGCACCAAAGCGCAATGGGAGGATAATCGTTTCTCACGAGTTAAATACCGATGATGCATCACTTTATAAAAATTCTCTGAGATAACGCAGATAATCAATGATCGTGAAATCATGAAGGAAGAGGGTGCATTATGGCCTCATCCTGATGAACACATCTCTCTTACTGCATTAAAAAAATGGCTTCTCTTGTTGATGCAACTCAGTCCAAAGACCGTGAAAGGTCTTAAGAGTATTTTACTACCTTGCACAGGACCTCGCATGCTTAGTCTTCAATCTCATCCAATTACGCTTCAAGATTAAGCCAATTTAAATGGTATGGCTTTAAGCTTGTACCGCAAAGTTTCTTTTGGCGGGGTCACTTTCCATTCTACGGGTTTTCAGATATATATATTTGTTACAGAGCGAAGTTAACAAATGCTTTTAAAAAACTGTGTTTCTTCTATTTTCTTTGAACAACCGCAGCAACGCTATCACAAACCTGAAACACATTACAGTGGTACCTTGGTTCTCAAACTTGATCTGTTCCGGAAGCCTGTTCCAAAACCAAAGCGTTCCAAAATCAATGGGCGCTTTCCCATAGAAAGTAATGCAGTACGGATTAATCCGTTCCAGACTTTTAAAAACAACCTGACACAGGAATTTGACATGAATCTTACTATCTAACGAGACCATGGATCCATGAAAGGAAAGCAATAAACAATGTATAGTGGTACTTTGGGTTACATACACTTCAGGTTACATACGCTTCAGGATACAGACTCCGCTAACCCAGAAATATTACCTCGGGTTAAGAACTTTGCTTCAGGATGAGAACAGAAATTGTGCTCCGGCGGAGCGGCTACAGCAGGAGGCCCCATTAGCTAAAGTGGTGCTTCAGGTTAAGAACAGTTTCAGCTTAAGTATTGCCCTCCGCAACAAATTAAGTAGTTAACCTGAGGTACCACTGTATATATTATTTACAGAGCGAGTTTAACAAATGCTTTAAAAAAGCTTTGTTTCTTTTATTTTCTTTGAACAACCGCAGTAACACTATCACAAACCTGAAACACGTTACAGAGGTACCTTGGTTCTCAAACTTAATCCGTTCCGGAAGTCCGTTCCAAAACCAAAGCGTTCCAAAATCAAGGGGCCCTTTCCCATAGAAAGTAATGCAGTACAGATTAATCCATTCCAGACTTTTAAAAACAATCCCTAAAACAGCAATTTGACATGCATCTTATTATCTAACGAGACCATGGAAAGCAATAAACAATGTACTGCAGTCACACAATCCATCAGTAGCTAAACTGGGTTCCACACTCTCACAAAAGCAAAACAAAAAAGAGCCGCAAAAACGCAAAATAAATAGCAAAACCAGACAGACCTCAGTCTAAACAGATGTGTGGCACTCAAATCAGAAGTGTAACACTCAAAACGGAGCACATTCGGCTTCCGAAAAAGGTTCGCAAACCAGAACACTTACTTCCGGGTTTGCAGTGTTTGGGTTCCAAGTTGTTTGAGAACCAAGGCGTTTGAGAACCAAGGTACCACTGTATGCTTAAATAAAAGAGACTACAAGGCTTTATTTTGCCCCAGGGACCAACAGATCAAGAGAGGTTGCATCGATGCCTCCAGTTCACTGGTGCAACGCTTGAATCGTGCCAGTGAGAGTGAGTGGGCACCAAAGCAGGTGTGATGGCCTGGGATTCGGACTCGGAGGCTGAACCTGAGGAATCCCAGCCTGCACAGGAGTCCCCGCCTCCAGAACCAGCTGAGCCGGGACTGGGGCGTGAGCCTGAAGGGTCCTTACCTGTGCTGGATCCTCAGGTGAGTCTGCTCCGGCTCTGGAGGTGATGGAGGACCCATTGCCTGCAGGTGCTCCACTCTCAGCCCCGTCAGGGGAAGCTGAGGTTGCCGCTGGGTCCAGTAACCCTCCAGCCTCTCCTGAGCTGCAGAGGCTCAGGGCAGAGAGGCGGTCGCCTCCAGGAGAGGCGAGTCGCCAGAGGATCGGGGCCGCCCTATGCCTCGGGGCAGATAAAAGCCAGGCAGCCCCAGTCCCAAGTTGTGGGAGCAACGTTGTTGGTAGCATGTTCCTGACTGCACCCTGTCCTGCTGGAGCTCCTGACCTCGCCCGACTCCCTGCCTTGGATCCAGTTTCAGCTTTGACGGACAGCCTCCATACTGCACCCTCGACCTCGGATTGGACCATAGCTGTCAAGCGTCCCTTATTTGGTGGGACAGTCCCTTATCCCAGCGCCATGTCCCGCTGCTGTCCCTTATTGATGATGTCCCTTAAATAAGCTACTGAAGGTAATGGGGCCCTTTCTATGTCCAGCTGTGCTTTGTCAACAACAAATTGTTGCTGGTTTTTTTGTGTGTGCTATATGGTAATTTATGGACCTAATAGGTATCTAAAGCCATTTGCACGCAACAAAATATGTATCTCATCAAAGCAATTCTTGATCCCTTATTTTGGCTGCTGATCCCTTATTTTCGAGGCTGCTGGTCCCTTATTTTCAAATCTGTAAGTTGACAGCTATGGATTGGACTCGGACCTCGCCGCACGGTTAACCCACGGGACCAGCACAGTCGGGCAACTACCCAAGAAGGAGCATGGCGTATCCGCCCCCCCAGGCCAAAGTATCACCCCTCCACCGGCATGACCCACCTCTCGTGTCCAGACTGGATGCTCTCTGGCTCGTCTCCAGTTTCCATTTCTTGATCCGAAAGTAGGGTCCGGCACCCTCGAGGCTGGCATGGCGGCGTAGGCGGGTGAAGAAGTGAAGGACGGCGCCCTGGGCAGGGGCCGGCGAAGGCTCCCCTGTCCCGCCCCCTCCAGCACCCTTGGGATTCTGGCCAGCGCCGTCGGACTGAGAAGAGAGGAAGGGAGGAGGAGGAGGAGGGATCGGTCAGTAACGGCCGGCGGTTTTGCCACCCGAATAAAAATGCTCCCCTAACCATCAAACACGCAGAGAGATGCGCCGCTCTACAATGGCCTCCCCTCTGGGCGCAAGGACGGAAGACGCGTCGGCGAAACACGTACAGCGAGGGAAATAAGTATTTGATCCCCTCCTGCCCAATTTGCCCGTTTGCCCTCTGACGAAGAAACGACCAGTCCGTAATTTTAACGGTAGGTTTTATCGTAGCTGTGAGAGACAGAATCTCTTTTGACTTTTGTCTTCTGGGTTTCTGGGGGTTTTTCCTGTTGTTATTCTGTCTCTCACAGAGTTCCCCCGAGTGAACCTGCAGGAAAAATAAACAGCAAACCCCAAAATTTGGGATCCTCTCCAAACCCGTGCCAGGATTTTGGGGTGTATGTTTTCTACAGCGAAAAGCCTGTCTTTTGCAGGCCTGAGCGTTTGATACAGCAAACATGGGGTTCATATTTAACATTAGCTTCGAACTTCCAAATTTGGGATCCCTTCCACAGATGCGCAGAGACATCGAATCTTTAGCGTTGGAAGGGACCCTCGGGTCATCTAGTCCAACCCCCTGCAATGCAGTAATCTCAGCCGAAGCGCCCTTGACAGACGGTCATCCGACCTCTGCTTAAAAACCTCCAAGGAAGGAGAGCCCTTTCAAAGGAGTCCGTTCCACTGTCAAACAGCTCTTGCTGTCAGAAAGTTCTTCCTGACATTTAGCTGGAATCTCCTTTTCTTGTAACTTGAAGCCACGGGTTCGACTCCTGCCCTCTGGAGAGCTGCAGAAAACAAGCTCCATCTTCCATGCAGCAAGCAGCCCTTCCGGTATTTGATCACCTGTCCATCGTCTATTTTCTAAGCCCTCCTCTGCCCACCTTTTCAATCTCTATCTTAAAATGGGGTACCCAGAACTGGACACAGGACCGCAGATGTGGTCCGAATCAAGGCATTCCCTCAAACAGGGTGCAAGATTTGTGCAGGGTAGCCAAATTCTGTGCGACTGCCGTAAAACGTAGGGAACAAGCTATCATAATGATTAAGGCCTTAAATGACAATTTTGGGTTATATGTTAGTGACTTAAGTTTTAATTTATATATATATTTATATGTTGCTATATCTGTATTGTCCCTGTTATAAAGGTAAAGGACCATTAGGTCCAGTCGTGGCCGACTCTGGGGTTGCGACGCTCATTTCGCTCTATAGGCCGAGGGAGCCGGCGTACAGCTTCCAGGTCATGTGGCCAGCATGACTGAGCCGCTTCTGGCAAACCAGAGCAGCGCACAGAAACGCCGTTTACCTTCCTATTTCTCTACTTGCACTTTGACGTGCTTTCGAACTGCTAGGTTGGCAGCAGCAGGGACCGAGCAACGGGAGCTCACTTCATTGCGGGGATTCGAACCGCCGACCTTCTGATCAGCAAGTCCTAGGCTCTGTCGTTTAACCCACAGCGCCACCCCCATCCCACTGTCCCTGATATGCCTAATTGCAAATTCAAATGTATCCCTGTCGTGTTTTATGACTTCCTTTATATTGTATGTCTCCTGGAACTGGTCTGTGACCAAAATAATAAAATTCATTCATTCACATGGCCTAGAATCGCATTAGGCTTTTTTGCCGCTGCATCACACGGTTGTCTCATTGCTAAACCTGCAGTCTACCGAGACTCCAGGATCCCGTTTTTCACATGCCAGGCACCCCCCAATATCCTACATTTGTGCATCTAAGGTAAAGGTAAAGGTACCCCTGCCCGTACGGGCCAGTCTTGACAGACTCTAGGGTTGTGCGCCCATCTCACTCAAGAGGCCGGGGGCCAGCGCTGTCCGGAGACACTTCCGGGTCACGTGGCCAGCGTGACATCGCTGCTCTGGTGAGCCAGAGCCGCACACGGAACGCCGTTTACCTTCCCGCTAGTAAGCGGTCCCTATTTATCTACTTGCACCCGAGAGTGCTTTCGAACTGCTAGGTTGGCAGGCGCTGGGACTGAACAACGGGAGCGCACCCCGCTGCAGGGATTCGAACCGCCGACCTTTCGATCGGCAAGTCCTAGGCGCTGAGGCTTTAACCCACAGCGCCACCCGCGTCCCTATTTGTGCATCTGGCTATCCCCAAATAAGCTGACGTACCGAGGTGCCTTCGCCGGAATCCGATGAAGCGGAGGAACCAGCCTCAACGGTGGAATTATAAGTATCTCCGGGCAAGGCGCAGGTGCCGTGGCTGGTCAGCGCTGTCTCCGGCAAGGGGTGCTACCAAGAAGGGATGAGAAAGGGTTAGGGATAGCTTCACCGACCCACTCACACACCTCCCAGAAGTTTACACCCTGCGGGCATTTCCAAAAATGCATCCGAATTGCTCCCTCCACCCCGCTCTGCTTCCGTACAAAAAGTTTGCCTCTAGGACCAGCCATGGGAAGGCTAAATGTGGCCTCTGCAGGTAATAAGGCAGGTCTCCGCCCCAGTAAGCTTACAAATAAATATGAATTAAGGAACGGGGCTAAATTTTCTCTTCTGTGCGGCCATGGGTGCCCTCAGAGAGGAATAATAATAATAATAATAATATTTCTTATACCCTACCCATCTGACTGGGCGGCGGTAAATTATTATTAAGGAATGACAGGTCTCTGCCCCAGAGGGCTTACAAATGTGAATTAAAGAACTGGGAGAGGCCTCAGCAAAATTCTTTCTCGTGAGCATCTATGGACGTCCTCAGGGAGGCCAAATAATAATAATAATAATAATAATAATAATAATAATAATAATAATAATAATAATAATAATAATATACCCCGCCCATCTGACTGGGTAACCTGAGCCACTCTGGGCAGTGGTAAAAATAGAATAAGACAGTCTCTGCCCCAGGGAGCTTACAAATGTGAATTAAATAACTGAGAGAGGCCTCAGCTAACTCTCTTCTGAGCATCCATGGACACCCTCAGCAATGCCAAGCAATAAAATAATAATAATAATAATAATAATAATAATAATAATAATAATAATATTCTTATACCCCGCCCATCCGACTGGGTTACCTGAGCCACTCTGGGCAGAGGTAAAAATAGTAAGAGTCGGGTCTCTGCCCCAGAAAGCTTACAAACATGAATTAAAGAGCTGGGATCCTGCCCCTCGGCTCCTCTGGGTCTCACCTGGAAGATGGCCAGGCTGGGCTTGGCTGGGGGGTGCCGAGGCGTCATGGCGATGCTGTTCTCGTTGGACTCGTGGATGGTGACGATCTTGAGGGCAGCGGACGGGGGCAAGGGCAGGTGGCTGAGGCGGGCGTTCTTCAGGTGGTGGAAGTCTCCCTCGGTCAGGGTGTACCTGGCAGGGTAAGGATATCCCTCAATCTTTGTCAGCACGGCCATTTTGGACCACAATTTCCCATCAGTCGCTGCCAGGATGGCCATTTTGGACCATGATTTCCCATCAGCCCCTGCCAGAACGGCCATTTTTGACCACGATTTCCCATCAGCCCCGCCAGAACGGCCATTTTGGACCACGATTTCCCATCAGCCCCTGCCAGCATGGCCATTTTGGACCATGATTTCCCTCAGGTATGGCCATTTTGGACCATGATTTCCCATCAGCCTCTACCAGCACGGCCATTTTGGACCATGATTTCCCATCAGCCCCTGTCAGCGCAGCCATTTTGGACCATGGTTTCCCATCAGCTCCTGCCAGCACAGCCATTTTGGACCATGATTTCCCATCAGCCCCTGTCAGCGCAGCCATTTTGGACCATGATTTCCCATCAACCCCTGCCAGCATGGCCATTTTGGACCATGATTTCCCATCAACCCCTGCCAGCACGGCCATTTTGGACCATGATTTCCCATCAGGCCCCTGCCAGAACAGCCATTTTGGACCACGATTTCCCATCAGCCCCTGCCATCTCTGGCACACTGTCTCTCCAACCCCACAAAAAACCAAAAACCTGAATATTTTTCTCCAAGTCCCATCGCTGAATGGTAGAAACCTTCCTTTGCCTCCAGAAGGTAGGCAATCCTGGGAGAGAAATACTGACCCAGAGCCGCAAAACAGGCTTATCACAGGCCTTGGGGGCCACCTCAGAGCCCATCTAGTCTGACCCCCATGCACTGTACAGGGTTCAAGTCCTCCCAACCCAGCCCTCAAACCCATCAAGGGACTACAGCCTCTCAGCTGGTCCTTACATCACAGGCCTGCTGCGAGGATTTATTTTTTTAAAGACGATCCCTTATATAAAGGATTATCATATCTGAACGGAAGAGGAATTTATTTAAATTTTGGAAGAAAAAAGGTAGAAGAATGAACTCATTCACTGGGGGGGGGCAGTTTGATTAAATTTGGCATTAATTGGTATTGTTATATTGCTGGAAAATCAATGAAAAATATGCATTTTTGAAAAAGTTGAAACGTATACATACTAATTGTACTTCTCTCTCGAACCCAGGACCTCTGCCTACCTCCTCCCTTTCTCCTGGGTCTTCTTGCTCTGTTCGAAGAGGGCAGCCTCGTTGAAGGACACCCGTCGCCCCGTGGCGCTTCCGGACGAGAGGAATCTCTCGCTCTCCGCGTCTCGGTAACTGGAGCTGGACATGCAGTCAGGGTCATCCACCTTAATGGTGATATCTAGGGGAGGCAAATATCAACAACCTCAGATATGCAGATGACACAACCTTGATGGCAGAAAGTGAGGAGCAATTTAAAAACCTTTTATTGAGGCTGAAAGAGGAGAGCGCAAAATATGGTCTGAAGCTCAACATCAAAAAAACGAAGATCATGGCCACTGGTCCCATCACCTCCTGGCAAATAGAAGGGGAGGAAATGGAGGCAGTGAGAGATTTTACTTTCTTGGGCTCCATGATCACTGCAGATGGTGACAGCAGCCACAAAATTAAAAGACGCCTGCTTCTTGGGAGGAAAGCAATGATAAACCTAGACAGCATTTTAAAAAGTAGAGACATAACCTTGCCAGCAAAGATCCGTATAGTCAAAGCTATGGTTTTCCCAGTAGTGATGTATGGAAGCGAGAGCTGGACCATCAAGAAGGCTGATCGCCGAAGAATGGATGCTTTTGAGTTCTGGTGCTGGAGGAGACTCTTGAGAGTCCCATGGACTGCAAGAAGATCAAACCTCTCCATTCTTAAGGAAATCAGCCCTGAGTGCTCACTGGAAGGACAGATCCTGAAGCTGAAGCTCCAATACTTTGGCCACCTCAGGAGAAGAGAAGACTCACTGGAAAAGACCCTGATGTTGGGAAAGATGGAGGGCACAAGGAGAAGGGGATGACAGAGGACGAGATGGTGGGACAGTGTTCTCGAAGCTACCAGCATGAGTTTGACCCAACTGCGGGAGGCAGTGGAAGACAGGGGTGCCTGGCGTGCTCTGGTCCATGGCGTCACGAAGAGTCGGATACGACTGAACGACTAAACAACAACAACAAGGGGAGGCAATGGCGGGGGTTTTAGAAACCCACCCATCATTTTTATTTTACAACATTTTTTATTAATTTTAACATATAAATTATAAAACGTACCACAAAACTTATCACTTATACCATCCTTTTAGACTTCCGTCAGCACCTCTGATGATCCACCGTTTTAAACACTTCTTATGCATTTCTTAACTTTATATTGCCTTTACATCTCTTAACAAATCATCCTCCCCCTTCTCCATTTTTACAATACTTCTAATAATACTCCTCACAAAACTTCTTGCAACCCTACAAACATCGCCTGCTCTTCACAATTACTTTTCAAATAGTCCGTAAATTTACTCCAGTCTTCCGTGAATTTCTGGTCTCGCCGGTTTCGAATCCTTCCTGTTGGTTTATCTAATTCTGCATAGTCCATTAACTTCATCCTCCATGAAACCCACCCATCCTAGCTAGCAAAATCCGAGAGTTACAAGTGAAACTCGGAAAATTAGAATATCGTGGAAAAGTTAATTTATTTCAGTAATTCAACTTAAAAGGTGAAACTAATATATGAGAGAGACTGATGACATGCAAAGCGAGATATGTCAAGCCTTTATTTGTTATCATTGTGATGATCGTCACGTACAGCTGATGAAAACCCCAAATTAACAATCTCAGAAAATTAGAATATGAAATGAAATCAGCAAAACAAGGATTGCAAATAGAGCAATATTATAACAAATAAAGGCTTGACATATCTCGCGGGGATTCAAACCACTGACCTTCTGATCGGCAAGCCCTAGGCTCTGTGGTTTAGACCTAAAGGTAAAGGGACCCCTGACCGTTAAGTCCAGTCGTGGCCGACTCTGGGGTTGCGGCGCTCATCTTGCTTAACTGGCCGAGGGAGCCGGCGTACAGCTTCCGGGTCATGTGGCCAGCAGGACTAAGCCGCTTCTGGCAAACCAGAGCAGCGCATGGAAATGCCGTTTACCTTCCCGCCGGAGTGGTACCTATTTATCTACTTGCACTTTGAGGTGCTTTTGAACTGCTAGGTTGGCAGGAGCAGGGACCGAGCAACGGGAGATCACGCCGTCATTGCGGGGATTCGAACCGCCGACCTTCTGATCGGCAAGTCCTAGGCTCTGTGGTTTAACCCACAGCGCCACCCGCATCCCTAAGCGTATAGATAGCTACTAACAAAACCGTTTGTTAGAAACCGCAGGAGGGGAGAGCTGCTCTCGCACTCGGGTCGCCAAGGATGCTATGGGCCTGATCTAAACCCCTCCTCCTAATCCCCCCCCCCACTGATAGGCTTTTTGGGGAGGGGGGGAGGAATTAAACCAGAGAGGCAGCATCCCTGGAGAGGTGCTGGGTTCGGTACCCGGAGATGCAACAGGAGGAAGAAAAGAATAGAGAGAGAGAGTGAGAGCAACCGTTTCCAGGGCAACGGGCCCTAGCAACCAGAGCGGGTACCACAAGACCTTCCTATAGAAAAGGATGCAGCAAGCCCTGCCCACTTTTGAAAGTAAAGCAAGCAAGCATCTCACCTTGAGCTGGCTGGGAGTCATCCAGATAGGTAGTGTTTGTTTTCTCGGGGTCATCGCTGGCTCTGGAAACAAAGAAAGAGAAGAAGAAGGTGGGCGGGCGAAAAACCTTGAAAAAGGGGTACGCAACAGAGTGAGATGGAAAAGGTCTAGGAAAAACCTGTGCTGAATAGCTCTAGGTTTGCATAAGCCATGATTTGCATATTAAGGGAATATGCTGTGTACAGTGGTACCTCGGGTTACATACGCTTCAGGTTACAGACTCCGCTAACCCAGAAATAGTGCTTCAGGTTAAGAACTTTGCTTCAGGATGAGGACAGAAATCGTGCTCCGGCGGTGCGGCAGCAGCAGGAGGCCCCATTAGCTAAAGTGGTGCTTCAGGTTAAGAACGGTTTCAGGTTAAGAACAGACCTTTGGAAAGAATTAAGTACTTAACCCAAGGTACCACTCTATATCTATCTATCTATCTATCTATCTATCTATCTAGCTATCTAGCTATCTTCCTATGATTTTTTTACCAACTTCGCCCAAATGGCTTCATTTTCACACATACCTTCAAGCCTGCGAGGTAGGCCAGGAAGTAACGAACAGCCCAATATTATTATTATTATTATTAAAAAAAAACAATGCACAATGAGGCACAGGTCCCTCCAAGAACTAGACTGATGTCAAGGAGATGAATAACAACAACAACAACAACAACAACAATAATTTATTATTTATACCCCGACCATCTGCCTGGGCTTCCCCAGCCACTCTGGGCAGCTTCCAACAAAATATTAAAATACAGTAATGCATCAAACATTAAAAGCTTCCCTATACAGGGCTGCCTTCAGATGTCTTCTAAAAGTCTGGTAGTTGTTGTTCTCTTTGACATCTGACGGGAGGGCGTTCCACAGGGCGGGCGCCACCACCGAGAAGGCCCTCTGCCTGGTTCCCTGTAACTTGGCTTCTCGCAGTGAGGGAACCGCCAGAAGGCCCTCGGTGCTGGACCTCAGTGTCCGGGGAGAACAATGGGGGTGGAGACACTCCTTCAGAACTACAGAACTTTCTTTTAGAAGACACCTGGAGGCAGTCCTGTTTAGGGTCCCGTCTAACTCTGTGGCGATATGAAAGTCCAGTTGTCTTTTACAATACATCAATGCTCTTGATGACTAGAATCTTACTCTGCGGCTAGGGAAGAAGACCAGAGCTCAGACCAAGCCTCTCTGACTCTGCATAACCCTCTGCTTTGGTTGCAGAACTGGCCTTTCACACCGCGACCTCCTTACCTTAGGGTCCCAATCCTGTTCCCCACACCCCATTACCTGGAGTGTCGCCGGTCGGCCTCGCAGCATCGCCGGCAGACGATCAGGATGCCGAAGAGAAGCACCAGGGTGCCCCCGATAAAGATGGAGAGAAGTATCAGCAGCAGGAAATACCCATCGTGGGTCTTCACTTCGCCAGGCACTGTCTGGAAGGTGGGGTTTTTTTGGGGGGGAAGGAGGGAAGGGAGAGGAAAATAAAAAGACATGGTATATGGGTGCAAAGGGTGAGGGTAGCCGATGGAGTTGAGTTTCCTCACCCTTGTTGTGTACAAGCTACCTCCACAGCAAGGAGACTCAGAAAAATATACCGTATTTTTTGCTCCCCTCCTAAAAAGTAAGGGGAAATGTGTGTGCGTCTTATGGAGCGAATGCAGGCTGCGCAGCTATCCCAGAAGCCAGAACAGCAAGAGGGATTGCTGCTTTCACTGCGCAGCGATCCCTCTTGCTCTTCTGGCTTCTGAGATTCAGAATATTTTTGTTCTTGTTTTCCTCCTCCAAAAACTAGGTGCGTCTTGTGGTCTGGTGCGTTTTATAGAGCGAAAAATACGGTATATTCCCTGGCTGTATGAGGGCACATTTCTCCACCATGAGGGGAGAAAGAGAGATGGAGACACTCTTCACTTTTTCACACACAAGTTTATGGTGTGCAAACTCAAGAATTGCCTGCCCTTAGGAGATGGCTCTGCACGAGTCATAGAATCATAGAGCTGGAAGAGACCACAAGGGCCATCAAGTCCAACCCCCTGCCAAGCAGGAAACACCATCAGAGCACTCCTGACATATGGTTGTCAAGCCTCTGCTTAAAGACCTCCAAAGAAGGAGACTCCACCACACTCCTTGGCAGCAAATTCCACTGTTGAACAGCTCTTACTGTCAGGAAGTTCTTCCTAATGTTTAGGTGGAATCTTCTTTCTGGTAGTTTGGATCCATTGCTCTGTGTCTGCTTCTCTGGAGCAGCAGAAAACAACCTTTCTCCCTCCTCAGTGATCTCAGCGCAGTTACAAAGCACACAGAGATGCAACAGGCACCCTCCTCGGAAGGTTCTCACGAGTAAAGAGATTGGACTCAAATCACCTCTCCAATTTTGCAATTTTAAGAACTCTGTGCCCTTCCCTGACCCTCCATCCTCAAAACTCAAGTCTTCTTCCCACCCCACTCCAGTTGATTCCACTGTGCAATGAATCTGTTCTCCCTGGGGCAGTGATCCTTTCACTTAAATGTGTTAAGATTCCTGCATTGCAGGGGGTTGGACTAGATGGTCCTGGGCCCCTTGCAGCTCTAGGATTCTATAATTCTATGTGCTCATTGCTGATGCTCAGTGCTGGCACTATATTCATAAAATAAGAGTAAGATACCAGTAGGAACTAAAGCGAGATGAGCGCCGCAACCCCAGAGTCAGTCACGACTGGACCTAATGGCCAGGGATCCCTTTACCTTTACCAGTAACAACAACAACAATTTATACTTATTATTGCCCAGTAATAATTTGTAATTGTGGGTTAAACCACAGAGCCTAGGGCTTGCCGATCAGAAGGTCAGCGCTTCGAATCCCCGCGATGACGGGGTGAGCTCCCGTTGCTCGGTCCCTGCTCCTGCCCACCTAGCAGTTCGAAAGCACGTCAAAGTGCAAGTAGATAAATAGGTACTGCTCTGGCGGGAAGGTAAACGGCGTTTCCGTGCGCTGCTCTGGTTCGCCAGAAGCGGCTCAGTCCTGCCGACCACATGACCTGGAAGCTGTACGCCGGCTCCCTCAGCCAGTAAAGCGAGATGAGCGCCGCAACCCCAGAGTCGGTTACGACTGGACCTAATGGTCAGGGGTCCCTTTACCTTTTACCCCCTGAAAGAGGTCTTTGATGAAGGGCTCTTAGCAGCCAAAGATTCAGGTACCCAGGGCTTTTTCCAGCACAGAGAGAAAGACCCCAGAACTTTCAGTCTGTTAGATTTCTACCTGTCGAGGTCAAAGCGCCCAACTTAGGTTTGGGCCCGTGAAGCTGCGATTCCTTGCAGGGAGTAGACCCCTGGGAACCCCTTCTCTGATTCTTCTGCAATCATGTGCAAAACTGGAATATCTCGAGTTGTGGGTTCGAGTCCTCCGCTGGGCAAAAACACTCGACAGGATGACCCCTGTTGGTCTCTTCTAAATCTACAATTCTACGACTCCAGGGCCAGCAGTAGTGGTGGGCGGTAGCTGAGTCAGTGCTCAAGTCAGCGGCTGACCGCATTAAATCCTCCGGCCCCTTCCAGGGGACTGTCGCTTACTGATGACTCAGCAACCAGCCGGTCCTCAGCGCAGAGTTCCGAATCGTTTCGGAAAAGGGAAATGTGCAGAGATGGGAGGGCCCTCAGCCCTGTCTGCATCCCAAGCGACGGTCCTTAATTTCACAAACGACAGCCCTTACTTTCACAAACGACACATCCAAAGCATTTTCTGCAGATTTGGAAGCCAACAACTGCCTTCTGCGAATGCACGTGGCTTGGGTCTGTTTCCGACTGGCGGTGGGCAGGATTGAACCCGGGTCCGTCTGCGTGCCAGGCAAGCGCCCTCAGCAAGGGAAGAGGCCTGGCTGCGGAAATCTGCAACAGCTTGTAACAGAAGCAGCAGCGGATTCAGCAGAAAACCCTTCGAGGGTTCCCTTTTCCTAAAGAATCATAAGCTGGAAGGAACCTCAAAAACCATCTAGCCCAACCCCCTGAAATGCAGGAATCTTATGCCTAACATGGGGCTTGAACCCACAGCCCTGAGATTAAGAATCTCCTGCTCTAGGTTGGCTTGCTCCACAGACACCCCAAAAATATTCCCAGATACTAGCGAAGTCAAAGAAGCCATCATGTGATCAAAAACCACAACTGGCTGCCCCCCTTCAGAGCGGTTGGACTACAACTCCCCATCAGCGCCAGCCAATCCCGGGAGTTGTAGCGTAGAACCTCTAGATCAGGAGTCAGCAAACATTTTCAGCAGGGGGCCGGTCCACTGTCCCTCATACCTTGTGGGGGGCCGGACTATATTTTGGAAAAAAAATATGAATGAATTCCGATGCCCCACAAAGAACCCAGAGATGCATTTTAAATCAAAGGACACATTCTACTCATGTAAAAACACGCTGATTCCCGGACCGTCCGCAGGCCGGATTGAGAAGGCGATTGGGCCGGATCCGGCCCCCGGGCTAGCAAGGCCAGAGCTCAGGGATGATGGGAATTGTAGTCCAACAACATCTGGGGACCCACAGGTTGGGAACCGCCGCTCTAGATTAAGAGAGCGGGTGATGCGGCTGGAAGCCGCAAACTCCGAACCTAGACACCTTCGCTTTTTATTCCTCTACTGGTGAGCTTTGGCGGCAGAGGGGCAAGGCAAAGGCACTCTGCATATGCTCAGAGGCACCACCCACTTGTTTTTACCACGATTTCACAATAGCGCAGCTCCGTCAGTATAAATCAGCTAGATGCACCAAAGGCCTGACTGAGATTCGAACCGTTTCCTATTAATATCTGAACCTTTTGCTCAGGGCCTTGAGCAGGCCTGGAAAAAGCCACTGCCATGAAACCCCAAAGAGCTGCTACCAGTCAGTGCAGCCAATATGCAGCTGGATGGACCAGCCATCCTTCCGAAGACTTGTGGGCCCAGGAAATAATTTCTTCCCTCCACACTAGGTCAAAGCGATGCCGACTGAGAACATGCCCTCGATTCACAAAATCGTTTTAAATCATTTCTAATATTGGTGTTTTTAATTGCAACCTGCCCTGGGACTTTAGTGTGGGGGGCAGGTAATATTTTTTTAAATAATAAATAATAATAATAATAATAATAATAATAATATATTCTTTATACCCCGCCCATCTGGCTGGGTCCCCCCAGCCACTCTGGGCGGCTTCCAACACAACACTAAAATACAATAACTAATTAAACATGAAAAGCTTCCCTAAACAGGGCTGCCTTTAGATGTCTTCTAAAAGTCTGGTAGTTGTTGTTCTCTTTGACATCTGGTGGGAGGGCGTTCCACAGGGCGGGTGCCACCACCGAGAAGGCCCTCTGCCTGCTTCCCTGTAACCTGGCTTCTCGCAGCAAGGGAACCGCCAGAAGGCCCTCGGCGCTGGACCTCAGTGTCCGGGCAGAACGATGGGGGTGGAGACGCTCCTTCAGGTCTACTGGGCCGTTTAGGGCTTAAAAGGTCAGCACCAACACTTTGAATTGTGCTCGGAAACATACTGGGAGCCTCAGATTTTAAAATACATTAGCATCAGCAGCACCATGCTCCGGTTATAACAACCCAGGGAGATGATGTACCAGTCCTTGCTGGCTCCCCAGCTTAATGCATTAGCAAAAATGGCCTAGGCTGGGCAGATCAAACAGGGTCAGGATCCACAGGGCAAAAGGCAGCAGGCTCAGAACCCAGCAACTCCCACAGCTACTCCTGCCAAAACTTTGGTGGCACATCCGACCTGGGCCCAATGTGAACTCTCCTGTCCAGAGCCGGTGCGGGGGGAATTGGGGAGACCTCTCCGTCTCTCTGGAGGGGGGGCATGCAATACAGAATATCACCCACCCCGGGGGGGGGGGCGGGGGAAACCTCGCAGACCTGTCCCCACCTGCCTCCACGGCAGGGACACTCACCGTCACACCTCCCGTGGTCTCGTTTCCCCAAGCGCTCAAATCATCGCTCATTGTCCGTCCTGGAGAGAGATGCCCTCCTGGAAAAAAAGGGAGGCACGAAAGCACAGTGACACGACGGTGCGCGGTTGCAGAACGAGATAAAAAATATAGATTTAAATTAAAAAGACGACCAGGGTGTGCAGGGAGGGGGGAGAGGAAGGATAAACGGGTGGGGGGAATAAAGAAAGAATTGCAATGTACATATATCAAAATTTGCAGAAGAGGCGACGTGGTCGATGGTAGATTTTTCTCTTCTCTTTTCTCTCTCTCTCTCTCTCTCTCTTTCTCTCCCGGTTACCTCCAGCAATCCATCTCCCCTCCCGTTGCAGCTCACATGTTTTTCGCCGAAGTCACGGGTGGATTCCGTTCACAAGATCCTCGGCAGCGCCATGCTACGGTTACAGCACCCCGGGAGATGATGGAGCGGTCCTCTCGCCAGCTTAAGATGCCACTGAGGAAGGAAAGCAAAATGAAAGGCTGGTGTGTTTTTATTTATTTTTAAGAGGAAGGGGTAGAAGCAAAGGTTGTGGCAGATAGCAAGAGGCTTCAAACACCCTTTCTTTCCTCCTCTTTCTATCTCTCTCTCTCTCTCTCCCTCTCTTCCACTGCCTGGTGTCAGACGGAGCCAGCGGAAGGCCGCAGAGCAGCCTTCGGGGGGGCGACCCCTGGAAAAAGCCGGCAGCCTCTTCTCTCTCCCCCAAGCAACCCGGCCTTCCACCCCAGACGCAGTTGGGAGCCTGGAAATTATATCGCCTTTTCCAAACACACATGCACGCGCTAGGATCCTGGCTCATCAGCCCACACACACACACACACACACAGGGTTGACTCACGCCAACGAGAGAGATGAGCAAGAGGGGAAGGCAGTGAGGGGGCGGACGGTTGCTGCAGCAGAGTGGAGGGGGGCCACCCCACCCCAGGAAAGAGCAGCGGAAGGGTTCCGGGCGGCTTTGATCCGGGCGGCTGCAAAAAAAAATGGGGAGGAGAGGGGAGACACACAGAATGGGCTCGCCTTGTGTGTGTGCATCGCTAAGGGAGGTGGGAAGGGGTTTTGTGGCAGCCACCTGGCGCTTAAGGAGCTAGTAGCATGCACACACAAGCACACACGTGTGTGCAAGGTGCAAGGATCTGAATGCAATTCCTCCTACCTGCAGCGAGATAGCAGGCACACATACGCTCCCAGAGGAAATTAGGAGTCAGGCCCCATCGACTTTGGTGTTGTCAACACCGGCCGGCAGCAGCTGCCCGGGGTTCCAGGGGTGTTCCGCAGCCCTACCTGAAGAGGTGAGGGGTTGAACTTTCTGCCCTGACCCTGCCTCGTCCTCCTGGTTGGTCTAATCTGGCTTATATACAGAGTCAAGCCATTCGCTTGTCTAGCTTGGGGTTGCCAACACTGGCTGGCAGCGACTCTCTGGGGTTTTAGGCAGAGGGGTCTGTCTGTCTCTCTCTCTCTCTCTCTCTCTCCGCCGCCATCATATCTCTGCGTGTAGCCACAGAGCAACAACCCTTTCCCACAAAATAAGGCTTCTAGTCTTCATGGTTCCGAGCTAAATAAGAGAGTTGGCTTCTACCAAGTCAGGCCGTGGCTTGAGCCAGTTTTTAAGCATACCGGACACCTGCTTAATACACACAGGACCCCCCCAAGGAATCCCAGGAGTTGTGGTTCTTACTCTTCACAGAGGTACAACGGACAGCGCCGTCCAACTACACTTCCCAGAATCCCTTGGGGGATGTCACATGCTTTAAAGGTATAGTGTGGACCCACCCACAAAATAAATAATTTCTCACACTGCCCCGTTAATGCCTTTTCGCTCCAAGTCCCATAACGTCCCCAAAAGTTCAGAAAAGCTTAGCGTCCCACTGCGTGCTTTCCAGCCACCTGGCCTCTGAGCATGTGGAAAGTGCTACTTGCTACAGAATAGCTTTGAACCTTGGGCTGGAATTTCAGGTCTCGTTGCGATTTGGGAGGAAATCGTTCGGTTTGGCCATGCATTTATTTATTGCGTACGACTACTTTTGCTATAGGGGACGCGGGTGGCGCTGTGGGTTAAACCACAGAGCCTAGGACATGCGGATCAGAAGGTTGGCGGTTCGAATCCCTGTGACGGGGTGAGCTCCCGTTACTTGGTCCCTGCTCCTGCCAATCCAGCAGTTCGAAAGCACACCAGTGCAAGTAGATAAGTAGGTACCGCTCCAGCGGGAAGGTAAACGACGTTTTCGTGCGCTGCTCTGGTTCGCCAGACGCGGCTTAGTCCTGCTGGCCACATGACCCAGAAGCTGTACGCCGGCTCCCTCTGCCAGTAAAGCGAGATGAGCGCCGCAACCCCAGAGTCGGCCACGACTGGACCTAATGGTCAGAGGTCCCTTTACCTACTTTTGCTATGTTGTGGCTGTGATGGGACAGCTCGGTCTATAGAGCACGATACTCCTAATCTTAGGGTTGTGGGTTCGAGTCCTATGTTGGGCCAAAAATTCCTGCGCTGTGGGGGGTGGACTGGATGACCCTCAGGGACCCCTTCTGACTATGATCCACAGCAGGTAGTTGACGGACAGACAGGCTGCTTTTCTCATTTCCACACACACACCCTCCCTGATCATCATGGAAGGATTTCATCTCCATGGTGATCTGAGTCGCAAGATGTTTTTTTCCCCGCTTGCAGGCTTTTAACCCTGCGGCTCCCGGAATTAAAAGCAGAAAAGAAACAACCTCATGGCTAGGGGGAACTGGAACTAAAACTCCCGTTAGCCGCTGCCAGCACCGCGGTTGGGAGACATAGTTTGAATCGCTGAGGGGGCATGAGGCCGAAGGAGGCTGTTCTGCCCTTAAACCCAGTGCGCTGTCTCAGACTGCAGGACAGACAGGCAACCTAGAATAGAATTGGAAGGGGAGGTCTAGCAATGCAGGAATATGCAGCTGTCTCGAACCTGCAACCTTGGCATCATCAGGGCTGCACTCTGACCAGCTGAGTTATCGCGGTAAATCCATCACACACAAACACAGAGGGAAACTTGCAAGCAAGGAATGACAGAGGGCCTGGGCTTTCCCCCAGCTTCTGGTAATCAGAGATAGGTACAGGTAAAGGGACCCCTGACCATTAGGTCCGGTCGTGGCCGACTCTGGGGTTGCGGCGCTCATCTCGCTTTACTGGCCGAGGGAGCCGGCGTACAGCTTCCGGGTCATGTGGCCAGCAGGACTAAGCCGCTTCCGGCAAACCAGAGCAGCGCATGGAAATGCCATTTACCTTCCCGCCGGAGCGGTACCTATTGATCTACTTGCACTGGTGTGCTTTCGAACTGCTAGGTTGGCAGGAGCAGGGACCGAGCAACGGGAGCTCACCCCGTCATTGCGGGGATTCAAACCGCCAACCTTCTGATCGGCAAGCCCTAGGCTCTGTGGTTTAACCCACAGCGCCACCCGCATCCCAATCAGAGATAGACTGCACCTATATATGGAGGTTCCACTCCTTTAAAAAAAACCAAAATCTGTGAAAAGACAGATCATCTGAATTGTTTGCGTCAATCATTCAAAGGGCCAGGAAGATCGGACTTCTGCCGAGTTGCTCTCGGTTTAACACAGCAACTAGGCAAATTCAGTGGTACCTCAGGTTAAGTACTTCATTCGTTCCGGAGGTCCGTACTTAACCTGAAACTGTTCTTATCCTGAAGCACCACTTTAGCTAATGGGGCCTCCTGCTGTTGCCGCACCGCCGGAGCATGATTTCTGTTCTCATCCTGAAGCAAAGTGCTTAACCTGAAGCACTATTTCTGGGTTAGTGGAGTCTGTAACCTGAAGCGTATGTAACCTGAGGTGCCACTGTAGATCTATTGCTCTTCCCCACCCTGGGCTGATATCGAGGGGTAGATTTCTCCTGGCTATGGAAGTTCTACCCAGCCGTAACTCCACAACTGCCATCTTAAACCAATGGCCAGATTAATTTTGAGATAGCCGAGAGGGAAGATAGGGAGCGAGTTTCAAAAGAAATCAGAATGGAGAAAAGCTAAGGCAGAGGTTTAAGAGGGCTCCGAGGCACAACTGTCAACGCAATAAAAGGACAGATTTTTTTTTTTGGGGGGGGGAGATCTGAAGACGAACAGATAGAAGGGCTGGTTGGAGGAAACTAATGCAGCAAAATAACAGATAAACAGAAACCTCTTTTGCCTTTGCTGCATGCAAAACCTAAAAAAACATCTCTCCCCTTTTCGCAAAAGGGTTTACAAGCCATGATTTGCCTGGCTTTCCTGACAGCCCCTCCCCTCACACAGGATCCGCTGTAAAATTATTCTTATTTGTTTTTAAATACCAGGGTGGATGGACAGAGGCAGCAGACATAAAAACTGGTGCTGGTACTTATTTTGGTAGCTGATAGAGAAGCTGGAGGGGGGGGGGGAGAGAGAGAGAGGAATTCCCCCACCTCTTTTGCTGGGAAGCAGGATCCGACCCACAACAGAAAAGCCTCCGCCAGCTTCAGAGGTGAGGATCTCCCTCTCTGCCTTTCTGACAACACCGTCTCCGAACAACCAGCACAACCACAACAACACACCCACTCCAGCATAGGTCTACTCAGAAGTCAAGGCTAGATGCATTCAGTGCAGTGCTTGCTCCCAGGGTAAGCGTGGATATTTTTAATTTTGCCCTCTTGGCATTTACAACGCCTAAACAACGGTGGCTTTGCCAGATGGGCGGGGTAATAAAATAAATAATAATAAAATAAATAATAATAATAATAAGGACTAGATTTGCATTAACGATTCCGTTTGGGGAGAAATTAATCTGCACAGTAAAAGTATTATATCCAGAAAAATATACCCAGAAATTTTTGAAAACAACAATTCGTGCACCCACGTTTGGATCTAACCAAGGATAAAATAGGTTGAGATGAATGGACATGACTAATGGGGGGGGGTGAGCGGGGGGAATGTCTCAACTCCGCGTAAAAGCTGAGTCAGATCATGCCAGCCGAATCATTTCCTCCCAAATGAAAATTAAAATAAGTCGATTGCACGATTATCTCCCCTCCTTAAGGAGGTCGGTTGCAGCTGTGTCCTTGCAACGGGGAAAATATTAGTCGGTTTCTCGGATCTGCTGCAAGGCGCTGCACGCTCTTCCCGAGTAGACCCATAGGAAACGGGAGAGGAAGCGCTTTCGCTTTCATGCAAATAAAAAAGTGAATTGTTTCTCTCTCTTCCTCCCCCCGCTTCCATTGCAAGCCCCGGAATGACAGCAAGGGAGCAAATCCTCTTTTACGAGCCTGCTTCTTCCAAAACAAACAAGCGGATCATTTAATTTTTTTAAAAAAAATCCACACACCCCCGGAGAAATTCACCTAATGGAGACCCATCTCCGTTCATCACAACACACAGACACCGTCTCTCTCTTTCCCCCGCCCCTCTGCTCAATTGCAAAACTGGGTGATGCATGCACAAAACGCGTAATTTAAATTTAAAATTTTATTTTTTTAAATGGAGCGGAAAACACATTGGAAATATCCAAGCCAGCAAGAGAAAATGGTCTGGATTTTTTGGGTGGGGGGGTGGGAGGAGGTGGGCAAGGGAAGGGACATTTCCTTTGCTTTTCTTATTTTTAAATATTATTATTATTAGGAATAAAATGATAAGGCTACAGAAAAAGGGGAGGAGAAAAGAATGGGAAGAGGAAGAGAGCGTAACAGATGGACACACAGAGAAGAAAGGAGAATGAATTATGTTGCAGGAGGAAAGATTTAGGGCTCCCCAGAATTAATAATAGCAATAATAATAATAATACTCTGGACTCACCTACATTCGTGAACTCGCATCTAAATAAATAACTAAAAGCTCCAAAAACAGGAGGAAAGCGGAGCTCCGGATCCTCTCTCTCCCCGTCTCAGATTTCAAGGGGGTTCCCCGCTTTCCGCCTTCCTTCCCGTGTATCACACCTTAATTTTGATTTAAAAGGGGCAGAGAGGATTTATGAATGAAAAGGGACCCACCCACTTAGGAACGCGGAGAGGAAACTGCGCGCGGGGGGGGACCCACGTGACCACTAAGAGAGCGAGTGTGTGTGTGTGTCATTCAAGGATAATGAGACGATTCTCATTGGACGGGTACCCGAGGTTCATTTGAATGAATGGGGAGGGGAGGGGAGGGGTGCGGGTTATGTAAAGCGCGCGGAAAAATAAATAAATAACCGAAGCGTCGATCCTTTTATTCATCACTATCCCTCCCTTTTTTTTTTTTTAAAAAAAGGAAAAATAAAGTCTATTTGTTGAATCAGTTCTAGCCTCTCGCCACAGATCGCAGCCTCCGCAACAAGGATTTAAAGCGCGTCTGATGCGCATTTAAAGCGCATGACAATCCACACACACACACAACACACACACAAACACAGGAATCCTGGAAATGGTAGTTTCCCCTCCACCCAATCCTCTGGCAGTGGTACAGTTTCCAGAGAAACTACAGTTAATAATAATAATAATAATAATAATAATAATAATAATAATAATAATAATAATTTATTTATACCCCGCCCTCCCCAGCCAAGACCGGGTTCCCATGTGCTCTAAATGTCTGCCTTGAATCTGTGGTGTGTGGCTCCTCTGCCCCCAATATATTGAATATACACAGGACCTCCAAAATATATATGTCAGGATCTCTTCTAAATTATTATTAGGAGTTTGTACATATTATTATGGGCTGGCTCCAACCCAGCCCTCCGTGGAGCAGACCTATTGAAATGAATGGGCCGATTATGCCCATTCATTTTGATAAGGCTTGCTCTGATAATAATTTTTATTAATTTCCAATTGCCATCCAATAGTAGCTTCATTAGGGACGTGGGTTAAACCACAGAGCCTAGGATTTGCCGATCAGAAGGTCGGCGGTTCGAATCCCCGCAATGACGGGGTGAGCTCCCGTTGCTCGGTCCCTGCTCCTGCCAACCTAGCAGTTCAAAAGCACGTCAAAGTGCAAGTAGATAAATAGGTACCGCTCCGGTGGGAAGGTAAATTGCGTTTCCGTGCGCTGCTCTCATTCACCAGAAGCGGCTTAGTCCTGCTGGCCACATGACCCGGAAGCTGCACGCCGGCTCCCTCGGCCAGTAAAGTGAGATGAGCGCCGCAACTCCAGAGTCGGTCACGACTGGACCTAATGGTCAGTGGTCCCTTTACTTTTTTAGTAGCCTTGTTATAACAATGCCAGATTATAATACAATTGCCAATGCCATCATTCAGATACTGAATTACGGTATATAATTTAGGTGGCTAGAATTGATGGGTTTGATTTTATTTCTGCTTTCCAAAATCTGACATTCCGCTTCAAATAATAATCCCTTATACAACAACCGCAATGTTAATGACTTCTGTACGTGTTGACATATTAAATTGGTGGGCTTACTTTGAGCTGCCCTATACACTTTCATAGGCAGGGACAGATTATCAACCTAGTAAGGTAAAGGGACCCCTGACCATTAGGTCCAGTCGTGACTGACTCTGGGGTTGTGGCGCTCATCTCGCTTGCTCATCTTGCTCATCTGGCGAACCAGAGCAGCGCACGGAAACGCCGTTTACCTTCCCGCCGGAGTGGTACCTATTTATCTACTTGCACTTTGACGTGCTTTCAAACTTCTAGGTTGTCAGGAGCAGGGACCGAGCAACGGGAGCTCACCCCGTCATTGCGGGGATTCGAACCGCCGACCTTCTGATCGGCAAGTCCTAGGCTCTGTGGTTTAACCCACAGCGCCACCCGCGTCCCTTTAAAGGGGACCTTTAAGGGGGAACTAAGAACGCCAGAAGAGCCATCTGGATGCCCCAGGAAGCAGGATTCGAACACAAAAGCTGCCCTGTGGCTTCCGGCACCTGGTGTTCAGAAGCCATTTCTGCTTTGTGAGCAGTTCTCTCGCCATGAAGAGTTCCTCTATGAACTTGTACATTCATCCCCCCCCCAATTGATTTATTTCTTACATTTAAAAACCCGATTTCGACCTCCCACTTCTGCAGTTGCTGATTACCAGAAGCTGGGGGAAAGCCCAGGCCCTCTGTCATTCCTTGCTTGCGAGTTTCCCTGTGTGTTTGTGTATTTGAGTGTGTGTGTGTGTGTGTGAGATGGATTTACCTCAGCTGGTCAGAGTGCAGCCCTGATGATGCCAAGGTTGCAGGTTCGAGACAGCTGCATATTCCTGCATTGCTAGACCTCCCCTTCCAATTCTATTCTAGGTTGCCTGTCTGTCCTGCGGCCTCAGACAGTGCACTGGGTTTAAGGGCAGAACAGCCTCCCTCGGCCTCCTGCCCCCTCAGGGATTCAAACTATGTCTCCCAACCACGGTGCTGGCACAGCAGCTGACGGGAGTTGTAGTTCCAGTTTCCTCTAGCCATGAAGTTGTTTCTTTGCTGATTTTAATTCCGGGAGCTGCAGGGTTAAAAGCCTGCAAGCGGAAAAAACATGACCCGGAAGCTGGATGCCAGCTCCCTCGGCCAATAAAGTGAGATAAGCGCCGCAACCCCAGAGTCGGCCACGACTGGACCTAATGGTCAGGGGTCACTTTACCTTTACCTACTGCGTTTGGGGGGATGTGATAGAGGTTTGGAAAATAAATGCATGCCTGGCAGAAAGGATAGGGACACGGGTGGCACTGTGGGTTAAACCACAGAGCCTAGGACTTGCGAATCAGAAGGTCGGCGGTTCGAATCCCCACAATGACAGGGTGAGCTCCCGTTGCTCGGTCCCTGCTCCTGCCAACCTAGCAGTTTGAAAGCACATCAAAGTGCAAGTAGATAACTAGGTATCGCTCCGGCTGGAAGGTAAACGGTGTTTCCATGCACTGCTCTGGTTCGCCAGAAGCGGCTTAGTCCTGCTGGCCACAGGACCCGGAAGCTGTACGCCGGCTCCCTTGGCCAATAAAGCGAGATGAGCGCCGCAACCCCAGAGTCGGCCACGACTGGACCTAATGGTCAGGGGTCCCTTTACCTTTACAGGTCCCCAAGTCTCCCCGTGGCCTTTCCCTGCCAACGAACAAGGGAGACCCAGCCTGATCCCAGTCCAACCTTTTCCAAGGCTCCCCAAAACAGGTCAGAGAAGCAAAATAGCTTTATTAAATCGACAAGGTGTGGAGCTTCAAAAGGAACAAAACACTCGACTGGTGCTGCCTTTAAGCTTCCAAAATACGCATGGGTTTTGCGCAAGCGCACAGCTCTCTGCGTACAGCTGGGGTACATTTTGTTTTTTGCCATGGGAAGATGGAGAGCATGGAAACTAGCCTGTGTTTTGGATGGAAAAAGAGATGCGATGCCCCCGGAGGAACAGATAAACCCAGGAGGCTGAGACAAAACACACAAGGCATTCCTATGACGCGGAGGCTCGGAGCTCAGAAACATGGGCTGGCTTTTTTAATCCACCTGCTGCCTGCTCCCTCTGTAGGAATGCCTCTGTTTAAGCCTGAGAGGCAAACCTTCTGCCCAGCTCCCCCCCTACGGAGGAACCCTGTCAAAGGCGGCAGATTTTGCCCGGTGAAATATATTATTTGCATCCCTCCCCTTTTGTTGTTTAGTCGTGTCCGCCTCTTCATGACCCCCTGGACCAGAGCAAGCCAGGCACTCCTGTCTTCCACTGCCTCCCGCAGTTTGGTCAAACTCATGCTGGTCGCTTCGAGAACACTGTCCCACCATCTCGTCCTCTGTCGTCCCCTTCTCCTTGCGCCCTCCATCTTTCCCAGCATCAGGGTCTTTTCCAGGGAGTCTTCTCTTCTCATGAGTATTGGAGCCTCAGCTTCAGGATCTGTCCTTCCAGTGAGCACTCAGGGCTGATTTCCTTCAGAATGGAGAGGTCTGATCTTCTTGCAGTCCATGGGACTCTCAAGAGTCTCCTCCGGCACCAGAATTCAAAAGCATCCTTTCTTCGGCGATCAGTCTTCTTGATGGTCCAGCTGTCACTTCCATACATCACTACTGGGAAAACCATTGCTTTGACTATACGGACCTTTGTTGGCAAGGTGATGTCTCTGCTTTTTAAGATCCCTCCCCTACCACCACGCCAAAAAAAAAGGGTATTGAAGCTGCTTACAAAATCAAAATCAGGCCCACAACTGAAAATGAGACGGCACACAAGAGGAAGAAGGAAGGGGGAGGGAGGAGGAAAGAAGCAATCTCAAAGTCTTAAAAGGTAGTTCTTATAGCCGTGCAGCCGGAGTCGGTGGCTGGTCTGGCTGTCGGCTGAATATCCCTTAACAGCACTGGGCTGCAAAGCAGCAGCCTCCCTGGTGTATATTTGCCACCTAGCAACTACCTTTCAAAGGTGTACTATTTCTGGGTATGGACGCTCCGGGTGTGAGAGACAAATGCAAATTGGAGGGTGTGTGTGTTTGTGTGCCTAGGGAGGGGGCAACTGGTCAGTTGCAGAAAAACGGTCCTTGCCTCCTGTGGCAAGGAGTTCCACAGTTTAACTCTGGGTGTTGTTGTCATTTGGAGGACTGGGAATGTTGCCTCTGGAGGCCAGTTCAGCTCAACGTCTGGTTGGCATTTCCCTAAAAGGACGCGGGTGGCGCTGTGAGTTAAACCACAGAGCCTAGGACTTGCCGATCAGAAGGTCGGCGGTTCGAATCCCCGCAATGACGGGGTGAGCTCCCGTTGCTCCTGCCAACCTAGCAGTTTGAAAGCACGTCAAAGTGCAAGTAGATAAATAGGTACCGCTCCGGCGGGAAGGTAAACGGCGTTTCCGTGCGCTGCTCTGGTTCGCCAGAAGCGGCTTTGTCCTGCTGGCCACATGACCCGGAAGCTGTACGCCGGCTCCCTCGGCCAATAAAGCGAGATGAGCGCCGCAACCCCAGAGTCAGCCATGACTGGACCTAATGGTCAGGGGTCCCTTTACCTTTAAAAGCCGTGGGATTTTTAGCCTTCCAGATGTCACTCAGCTGCAACTCAGGGATGGGCAGCTTGCTACCACACACCCCCCATGGCGCATCTGGCTAGATATTGCCTACACTGATTGGCAGCTCCAAGATTTCAAGCCTTCTCGGCCCATCCTACATGCAAAACCACTATCCTCCCTTCCTTGGGAATAAAGAATCTAGTCCTCATTGTTCGAAATAAAAGGACCAGTTTAGAAAACATAGGAAGCTCTAGCATTGAGCCCCGGTTCCGCACACAAGGGGTCCCCCAACTCTGACCTTAAGTATGTTATTTTCCCGCAGAGATTCTTTCTGAATGGCCATCACTGTTTGTGTCTCTCTTTCTCTTGCCATAAAGCACCCTCTACTAGGAAAAACAGGCACAGGTTTTAAAAATCCTGCTTCTTTCGCCCGCAAGGAGAAAAGGCCACTCAAAGACCAGCTCTCCTGGAAGATGTGTGCCCAGGGAGGAACAACAAGCAGGCGAGATGAAAAAAGCCACAAGTCTGAGCAGGGAAAGCCGTTTCTCTGAAATTGCAGAATTGTGGATGAGTTGGAAGGCACCCAGAGGCATCTAGTCCAACCCCCTGCGATAAAGGAACCTCCCGCCCAATGGGTCTTGAACCATGACCCTCAGATTAAGCATTCGTGCCTTTAAAGGACACCAGAAGAGGACAATTGAGAGCAGCATCTGGAGACATGGCTTTTAGAAGTCTGGCTCCCTTCTGCCAAATGTTGGGAGATTCAGAGCAGGCAAAGCACTTCTTCACGAAACTATGGGATGGCCAAAATTCAGAGGGGGGTGTTGAGGGCTACTAGCCTATGCTCACATTTAAAGGACGATGGGCAATGGGGAACCTTACCCGACCCTGGGAGATTTAAGGCTAGGCCAGGGGTCAGCAAGCTTTTTTCAGCCATGGGCCAGTCCACCGTCCTTCAGACCATGTAGTGGACAAGACTCTTATTTTTTTTGGGAAATGAACCAATTCCTATGCCCCACAAATAACCCAGAGATGCATTTTAAATCAAAGGACACATTCTACTCATGTAAAAACACCAGGCAGGCCCCACAAATAACCCAGAGATGCATTTGAAATCAAAGGGCACATTCTACTCATGTAAAAACACGCTGAATCCCGGACTGTCCGAGGCCGGATTGAGAAGGCAATTGGGCCCCCGGGCTTTAGGTTGCCTACCCCTCGACTAGGCAAACTCCCAAGGATCTAAAAGGCCGTCACGTCAGGCAGAAGACTTGGGGTTTGATGTAGCGTTATGTCATATTCTGAGCAGACCCATTTGAAGGACACGGCTTTGTCTACGTGCGCCGGCTCACGTTTAAGTGAGGAGTCTTGTCGCTATGGCTTTTCCGTGTGCCTCTCTCGCCATTTTAGTCCGTCCTTTCATGGAATCGTAAAGTGGGACCCTGCGGGTGATCTAGCCCAACCCCTTGAGACATTTTTTTGCCCAACCAGGGGCTTGAACCCACAGCCCTGCGATCCAGTGTCTCGTGCCCTATGGACTGAGCTACCCCAAACTTCCTTGTTAAACCGGCAAGTATAGATTTGGGTCTACTCTAAATTTAGTGGGCTGCAAACCTTCGAGTTTAAGGAATGATTTTCCCCCAGCGATATAGCTGGTGCCTTTAATACAGCTTTAGGAACCAGGCGAAACACATTCCTCTTCAACCAGGTCTTTTCCTTATTAAAATCCTAGAACCTTTCTATTAAATGTGTGGGGTAGATGGTAGATTTATTATGTTTATCCTGTATTTTTATGTTGTGAACTCCCCCAAGATCTAC
Organism: Podarcis tiliguerta; assembly: GCF_965153285.1. Taxonomy (NCBI): domain Eukaryota; kingdom Metazoa; phylum Chordata; class Lepidosauria; order Squamata; family Lacertidae; genus Podarcis; species Podarcis tiliguerta. The sequence continues at coordinate 3,827,201 of NC_139551.1, read as the reverse complement.
AGATGAAAGGCATTATACAAATCTACTAAAATTCTGCAGTGCTCTAGAAGGCTGCCTAGGACAGATGGGTAGAAATCACAATTAAGGGTTTGAGCAACTGGTAAACTCTTTTAAGAACTGATGCCCAAGTTTTGAGTTCTTCCTCTCCCCACATCCCATCTCCCTCAGTGTTTGTGTGTTTTAAAGAGTGCAGAGACAGCCTTAAGTGATTGCATGAAAAGTCACATTGGGAACCTCTCTGGCTAAATCTTAAAAGCAGATTCGGGCTGTTAAGTGGGCTGCAGTGTGAATACAAAGCTCTTTACGCCTTCTAAAAAACCCCCACCCCACTTTCCATTTTAAGGCTGGGAAATTATTTGATCGAAAGCTGGCTTAAGAATGGGCAGGAGCTGAAGCGAGCAAGCTTTTGGGTTTATGCACAGCTTACAAACTGGAGACATTAACTGCCTCCTACAGAAATTGTGTGGCAGTCAGGCTGATGGCAAATTGCTTTTGAGTTTGGGGAGCTGGGCAGATTCACAAGATCAGAGCCAAAAATCCACCAAGAAACGGCCTTCAAAAGCTACGGCTTTTGTTCACTGGGGCTGCGCGTTTTCTGCAAGAGGTTTTAGGTATATGCTGTTTCTGAAACCCAGCTTTTGGCGGCCAATGAGCTTTATCTGTAGGGAGAACCCAGGGCATCTATTCTTCTCAATTACTAAGCGTCTGCTTAAAACATGTTTAGCTAAGCCTTCCCAGATACATAGAACGTTGGAGTTTTAAGCTTATAATTTACTGCCAATTTAAACATTTCCATTTATTTACGATTTTATTCTCGTATGCTGCAATGAAGCAGTGCGCGTTACGAAATAAGCAATGACGTAGTAAAGGTACCCCTGCCCATACGGGCCAGTTGTGTCCGACTCTAGGGTTGTGCGCCCATCTCACTTAAGAGGCTGGGGGCCAGCATGTCCGGAGACACTTCCGGGTCACGTGGCCAGCGTGATGAAGCTGCTCTGGCAAGCCAGCACCAGCGCAGCACACGGAAACACCGTTTACCTTCCCGCTATAAAGCAGTACCTATTTATCTACTTGCACTTAGGGGTGCTTTCAAACTGCTAGGTGGGCAGGAGCTGGGACTGAAGACGGGAGCTCACCCCGCCACGGGGATTCGAACCGCTGACCATGCAATCGGCAAGCCCTAGGCGCTGAAGTTTACCCACAGCGCCACCCGCGTCCTGCAAAGCTTGCCCCTTCCCTGCACTCCCAACAAATATCCCTTTAACCGAAGAGCCTCAAAAGCTCTCGGCTAACTTGCGCCATAAAGCGTAGAAGGAAGTTTTACCCTCGGGCTCCTCCTGCGCTGTGTCGGGAATGTCCCCTAGTTCACAGAACAGCCTTCTGGAAAGGTCCCCTTCATCCCTAAACGCTCAGCGTCGCTCTGCCAGAACTCTTTACAACCTGGGAGGCTTCTCTCACGACCCAGCCCCAAAATAAAGGATCTCGGGTAATAGGGTGGGGGTTCAAGGCTTCCTAGATACGGAGGGCTAGAGACACCCCTAAGCAGTTTTCTTAAGAGCTACATTCCCCTCGTAATTCAACTAGGCTAGTACAGTGGTGCCTCGCAAGACGAAAAGAATCCGTTCCGTGAGTCTCTTCGTCTAGCGGTTTTTTCGTCTTGCGAAGCAACCCTATTAGTGGATTAGCGCTATTAGCGGCTATTAAAGGCTTAAGGGATTAGCTGTTAAAAGGCTATTAGCAGTTTAGTGCCTTAGAAAAAGGGGGTGGGGAGTGAAAAAAAATCGCAGGAACTCGCAAGACATTTTCGTCTTGCGAAGCAAGCCCATAGCAAATTTGTTTTGCGAAGCACCTCCAAAACGGAAAACCCTTTCGTCTAGCGGGTTTTCCGTCTTGCGAGGCATTCATCTTGCGGGGCACCACTGTAATAACTCCACGATGTGCATTTTTTGGGGGTGCAAGTGTTGCCAACACATTCCCCCCCCCCATGGCTCCCCGTTGCCTTCAGCGTATATGCACAACTCAGCCGTATTTGTAGCCCTGTGTTTTATTAGCCTTGTTGAATCCATTAAAAAAACCCAAACAGCTCTTGAAGCTTTTGCTGCCCAGCCCGGAGGCCGGTGTTCTCCTCGCCGGTCCTCTTCCATGCAGCACGCGACTGAAAGAGAAGATCGGGGGGAAATACGCAGTTAACACCCCGGACAAGAAAGCTTAGGACATATATGTCAGCGTTAATCTGAAAACAAAACCCATACGCCTAGCAAACTACCAAGAACCTTACCTGCTAAAGAGTCGAAGTTGGCTTACGGTCTTATGTTCCGTGCTCAGCCTCAAAACCACTTCCTGATCAATGGTCTTTTTTTCCTCCGTCAACCTGCCAAGACAAACTCGGGTTACAAATGTACATATATACCCCACGCAGCAAAGCCTCTACGCTTTCTACCCTGGCCTCCCCTCACACACCCTGCCCAGAAACCAGCGTTTCCCTACAAAAGGGTTTCTGCGAACCCGCACTGACTCTCAAGAGCCCAGCGTGGGGGGTCAAGCGTTCCGAGACTGAACCTGCGTCCCCCTCGGACTGGACAATGGCAGCTGAACCCCCCCACAAAAAGCATTAGTCGCGGAGGAAAACGGTTGCTTAGGAATAAGCGTGGGCTACGGGGGGAAAGTTAAAATGCAAACACGATGGCAGAGAACGTTACAGTTACGTGGACTTAAGTCTTAAGGAAGAATCTCCCGAGATGAGCATTAGTCCCTTGGGGGGGAAATTCATTTCCCCCCCAATCTGACATCTACCCTACCGGCAAAGAAATGGCTGTGAACGCAACACCCCTTCTGACCCACGTGGAATTTATGCCACAAAAACCAAAGACTCGGTACAGGAGATTTTAAAAAAAGAGGATTTTTTTTTAAAAGGGTGGTTGTTTTTTTCAGCTGACCAAAATTGGCAGAGAAAATTTTGTTTTCAGACGGGTTAAAACATTCAGACTTTCAAATATATATATAAAAATATGAGCTCTCAACAGGAGGAAGGATGCGGACATGAGGAAAGGAGTTACCTCGAATTACGGGACTATCCCCACATATGAACTAGCCAAGAGAGCAGCTTTCGTCCCAGAGGTTTTCTCTCTCTGTTGGATGCACAACACTTCGCTTTTTCGTCAAGGCACTGCCGTTTTCCATACGCTAGCAGAGAATTCTCAGAACTTAAGAAGGCAACGACAAAGCTAGCTAAATTAGGTCACATTTATCGGCCTTGGAACACTGTCAAGAATTGGCAGCAGCAGCGGCTGACCCCGGTTAGAACGAGGCTCCCTTGTCGGCTAAGAACGTCTGGCTGGCTTTTCAAGCTACCAAAGGTGTCAGCTAATTCTTGCGCACGCACTAACTCTTGTCGCAAGCTGTCTCGCTCTGAGTCACCAGGTGCAAATTACTATGGGAAGCGGTGTGGTTATTTTTCAAAGTTTGGGTCCGTTCCAGCCGAGCCGAGAACTGAGCCCATGATGGGAAAAAGGTGGCGGCTACGCTCCTTTAGATACTCTTGCTTCAATCACCCTCAACCTGACCTGGCGTCTATCTAGGCCTTAAAAGTACAGTAAGATTTGCATTATTTTCGCCACCGTTACGATAGCCAGCCTGCAATCCTCTCTCTGAAGCTAGCTGCCCTTGCTTTCTGACTGTACACTTCGGACGGTCAAATCCTGAGTTGTGTTGTGCAGCAAGACGTAAAATTTCAAGAGCAGATATAATTGTGTTTTTTTTCAGATGGACTTTTAATAGGCTTCGTGAAGCCAAAAGGAAAACTGTACAAGAAATCCTTTTCAACCACTTCAAAATTACAACATCAATTAGGCATACTTTTCTTCCAGTAAAAAAAGGATAACAGAAACAAACATTATTATTTTTTCCACGAGCCTCTTGCGAGTTAAGATTTGCAGAGTCTTTCTGGGATACGTTTTATGGCATACAAGCAAAAAGTCTCTTAAATGCAGGTTGAACACACAAGCAAAGTTTCGCTTTAGGTATACCAAGGTGGGTTGCCTTTTAAAGTCGTTTATAAAGTCATACCCAGGCTACAGCGCCTACCTTGCTACACTAAAGTTTGTTACAAAACGATGCACTAAAACAAACCGACTTCACAGCTCGCTCAGCTTCTACTGAACAATTACGGTCCTTTCTCGCTCAAAATAAAACAAAACAAAAAAACCACAGAAATGGGGCCCCAAAAACCTTCCAGTCTTTTTTCTTTTTAATAAAAAAACAACACACACACACTAAAGGACACACACAACCAAACACACACACCTCTGCTCACAAATGAACTAAAATCTTAAGTGCTTTAAAAAAAAAAATACGCTAAAACACTTGAGAGAGGAAAAACCCAGAGCTTTCTTTGAGTCTGAACAGACCGTCGCATATTAGAAGCTGTCAGGCTGTGTTTTTGTTTTGACAAGGTCAGAACTGAGAGTTTACTACAAAAGTGAGAATATACAAAGGAGATGACTACACAAGAACGGATTTCAGCGAAGCTCCCAAAATCTTTATAAATACAGCCATTGGAAGGACGATCTTGAGCCAGGAAGGTTTTTTACTCGTTGTGTGTAGCTGAGGACAAGAAGCAGGCAGAATTGTAAAGGCACCGAAGCATAGACAAAGGTCCCAGCATTTCTTCCTCCCCTACTCGCTTGCAAAAGCACCTCAAGGCTACCAACGCTATCGCTCCTTATCTCCCACCCCTTTCTTTTTCGCTCCTGGGCTTTCGAGAGGGTTTCTCTGGCGTCATTTCCAGCTTCCGGGGGAAAAAACCGCTAGTCACGAACGACTCGCAATTTTGGCTTTGGGTCCGACTAAGCGTGGCGCATGCATTAAAGAGGACGGGGAGTTCCCCCCCTGTTAAAGGCCTGCCAGAAGAGCGGCGGTTTTTGAAGGCAAGGAGAGGCTTGCCGGCAATAGGCTCCAAAGCGAACCTAGCGGTACTTTCCAAAGGTTACCATCCCTGCAAAAATCAAAAAGAGGCTCCAGGCATTCCCGTGTCAGTGTATCCTTTCCCTTATGATCTAGGGCTTACCGTAACTGTCATAGCTGTCTCTGTAGGAGCCTCCTGAAGGCCTGTCGCCATAGCTGCCTTGACTCCTGCTGTGGGGAGAAATGAGAAGACGCTCATTCACAAGGCACAGCTACAACCAGCAGGTGCATGGGGCTATTTTTTGACCCAACCTCCCCAGGGCTTACCTGCTGCCACCATAGTAGTCTCTAGAACCACCGTAACCTCCGCTTCTCGATTCAAACCGGCTGCCACCGTAGCCTCGGTCTCCACCGGCTCCTGGGGAAGGAGAACCGAACAGAGGCTTTAGATGCATCCAATTCAACGCAACCAAAGTCTGAAGGTACAGAGGCCACTTGCAAGCCCCGGCTCACCTCTGGAGAAGCCCCGGCCCCGGCCTCTGCCTCCGCGGAAAAAGCCCCGGCCGCCAGCCGAGCCGCCTCTGTAGCCGCGGGACCTGTTGTCGGACGACTTGCCTGCTTGATCAACCCTGATTTGGCGGCCGTCGACAGACTGGAAAAAGGAGGAGTTTTGGGGTTAGCGCAGTGCTCCACAATTAACACGCACACAAAAGCGGTGACTATCAAACAGATCCACAGTTAATAATAATAATTCATTATTTATACGCCGCCCATCTGACTGGGTTTCCCCACCTACTCCGGGCGGCTCCCAACAGAATAGTAAAAACACGATAAAACATTCAACATTAAAAGCTTCCCTAAACAGGGCTGCCTTCTAATGTCTCCGTAAAGTCAGGTAGTTGTTCATTTCCTTGACCTCTGATGGGGAGGCCCCACCACCGAGAAGTTACATTTCCCCAAACTGCTAACTTTTAAACAGTTGTTCTATCGTGATCACACCCTAAAAACAGAAGGACTTCTGTCCTACCAAGGACCACTGTTCAGAACAGAACTCACCTTCCCATTCATAGCCATCATCGCATCTTTAGCATCATCAACACTCTCAAAGGTGACAAAGCCAAACCCTCTGGATCTCTGGGTTTCTCGGTCTTTGACGACAACAACTGGTGGGAAGGAAAAAGAAGAGAAGAGTTTGGATTTGATATCCCGCTTTATCACTACCCGAAGGAGTCTCAAAGCGGCTAGCCTTCTCCTTTCCCTTCCTCCCCCACAACAAACACTCTGTGAGGTGAGTGGGGCTGAGAGACTTCAGAGAAGTGTGGCTGGCCCAAGGTCACCCAGCAGCTGCATGTGGAGGAGCGGGGAAGCGAACCCGGTTCACCAGATTACGAGTCCACTGTTCATAACCAATACAACACACTGGCTCTCTAGTGGTGAGAGAGGTTTGTTATTTGGTCAACTTAAGGTCAGGGCAAAGCCAAACTTATCCCCATGAGAATTTGTGCTAATCAGAGTGCTTATTACATTCTTAATTTGAGTGTGAGGCAAGCTCAAGGTTATCTTTTATACCGGCTGAGCCTACCACGTACCAATCGATGCTGAAGTAAATTTTTTTTAAATTACCATCAGTGATCTGTCCGTATTTAGAGAAGACTTGCTCCAGCGACTGTTCATTGGTGTCAAAACTGAGGCCGCCGACAAAGAGCTTTCCTTCATCTGATGCCATTTTCTCCCCTGGGAGCAAAAAAACAAGCCTTGCGTTCAGCATTCGCCCAAGGTGACAACATACAGCACCCCTCCTAGGACAAGTTCGCCGGATCATCAACTGGGTGGGGTCACGACTCACTCAAAACTTAAGGAGCTTAGCAGCCAGTGACACAAATCCTGTTTTATCTGTCTTCTTCAAAGAGTGCCCATCCAACGCAGAAGAGAAAACAGTTTCATTACCTTTAAACTTTTGTTTATACTGCACAGTGGTACCTCGGGTTACATATGCTTCCGGTTACAGACTCCGCTAACCCAGAAATTGTACCTCGGGTTAAGAACTTTGCTTCAGGATGATAACAGCAGCAGCGGGAGGCCCCATTAGCTAAAGTGGTGCTTCAGGTTAAGAACAGTTTCAGGGTAAGAACAGATCTCCAGAACGAATTAAGTTCTTAACCTGAGGTACCACTGTGGTAGGATTGGAATAACACTTGTTGTTTAATGTTGAGTTTTGGCTATAATCAGTGCCAGATTTAGGTACAAGCTAAACAAGCTATAGCTTAGGGTCCCACTCTCTTGGGGCCCTCCCCCCAAAATAAAGGGAAAAACCTGGATGTACATTTCCAAAATATAAGATAAAAAACAAATAAAATAAAACCTACACCCAGAGGTACCACTGTACTAACCAACACTGCATGAAAAGCCACCTTTGCCACAAACGTCCCCAGTGGCGTAGCGTGGGGGGTGCGGCCGCAACATCTGGGGGTTAGGGGGCGCAAATTACTTGCCTTGCCCTGGGTGCTGACAACCCACGCTACGCCCCTTCTACAGAATTGTTGGAAATGCAGGAGGCATGCTCCTTTTTTTGCAAGTAGGCAAATAAAAGGAAAAAGTATTGGGGGGGAAGGGAAGCGAAGCATAAAGAAAAAGAATTGTAGATTCTTATATTGCATGGGATTAGTAGTCTATCACAGCTGAAAAAAACCTCAGAAAATGTAAACAAGCCCATTCCTATGCTTTTTTTTTTTAAAGCTCCAAGGCCC